>NW_020837960.1:7978377-8038308 GCF_003676395.1 Aethalodelphis obliquidens
ACAAATAATAAATGCTGGAGAGGCTGTGGAGAAAAGGGAACCCTCTTGCACCGTTGGTGAGAATGTAAATTGATACAGCCACTATGGAGAACAGTATGGAGGTTCCTTAAAAATCTAAAAATAGAACTACCATATGACCCAGCAATCCCACTACTGGGCATATACCCTGAGAAAACCATAATCCAAAAAGTGTCATGTACCACAATGTTCATTTCAGCTCTATTTACAATAGCCAGGACATGGAAGCAACCTAAATGTCCGTTGACAGATGAATGGATAAAGATGTGGCACATATATACAATGGAATACTAGAAATGAAATTGAGTTATTTGTAGTGAGGTGTATGGACCTAAAGTCTGTCATACAGAGTGAAGTAAGTCAGAAAGAGAAAAACAAATACCTTTTCCTAAATTTTTTACTACAGTTTATCATCTTTAATGACCTTCCCAAAGAACCAGCTTTTAGTTTCATTGATATTTCTCTATTGTTTGCCTGCTTTTATTTCAATCTTTAACCCTAGAAATACTTTTTCCTATCAAATCTATTTTATTTGATAATAATATAGTTCCTCCAGCTTTCTTTTGATCAGTGTTCAAATGGTATATCTCTTTTATCTATTTTTACCCTATTTGTGTCTATACTGAGATTGTGTTTTTATACACAGGTTTTTTCCAACTGATCATTTCTGACTTTTACCTGTTACCTTTTCTTTCTCTCTATTTTCACTTAAATTAAGTATGATTTAAATTTTATTTTATCTCCTTTGTTGGGTTATCATTTATAGTTCTTTGCTTTGTCATTTTAGTTGTAGCTTTAGTATTTATAGTTTACATTTTTAACTCAGCACAACTTATCTTCAAATTATATTATACCACTCCACATGTAATACAAATTTTACTACTTTCCTTTAGAATACTTCCATTTCCCCAGTGTAGATCTCTGGGCTCCTACTGTGTATATTTTAAACTACATAATACATTGTTATTTTGTTCATACTTACATTTGCATTTTGAAGATATTTAAAGAAGTAATGTTATATATTTACCTAAATTAGATACCATTGTCATAACTCTTTACTTTCTGTATATCTAGATTAAAATCCAGTATCACTTTCTTTCTATGCAAATGGCTTCCTTTAACATTTCTCAGAGATATGCATTGTTTCAGTTTTCCTCTGTCTGAAAATGTCTTCATTTTGTCTTTGTTTTTGAAATATATTTTTTTCTGGGTACAAAACTTTAGCTTGACAGATTTTTTTCAGGACTTTAAAGCATTGCTCCACTTTCTTCTCCCTTGTAATTTTTCAACAAACAATCTGTCATTCTTATATGTGTTCCTCTGTACATAGCATGCATGTCTTCAAATACAAATTTAATATGTAAAATATATATATATGTAATATATGTGTTTAATATGATTTTATATTTGATACATATATACATTTATAAACATATATACATTTTTATACTATATATATTGTATATATAGGCTAATATATACATTATATATACAAACACACACACACACACACACACACACACACGCACACACTCCTCTCTCTCCTATCCTCCAATATCATGGATATTGGATTGCTTTGTGCTGACCCACAGCTCTTGGATATGCTGAGGGCTTTTGTTTTTTTATTTTCCTTCTGTTTTCTCTGTATATTTTACTTTGGATAGTTTCTTTTGCTATGTCTTCAATTTCACTAATCATTTTTTTCTGCGGTATCTACTTTGCCCTAAATTTCATCCATCATACTTTTACCTCTATAGTTAGGGTCTATGTTTTTTAATCTTCCATGTCTCTGCCAAACTTTTGAACATATGGACTTCAGTTATAATGACTGTTTTAATGCCTTTGTTTGCAAATTCTGACATCTGTATTAGTTCTGTGTCAGCTTTAAATGATTGATCTATCTCCTTATTGTGAGTCATATTTTCTACCTCCCTTGCCTGCTGGAAATTTTTGATTGCCAGAGATTGCGACTTTTACATTTTTGCTGTGGAGAATATATTTGTATTTCTGTAAATATTTGTAAGCTTTTTCAGGGATTACTTGGAAACAGTTGATTCTTTTGGAAATTTCTTTAAGCTTGGTTATGCAAGACGAGAGTTGAGTAATCTAGTCAATTCCCCATAAATAGTGGGGTTTCCAATCTGGTTGGTGGGAACAGGGACTTTTCCTAGTCCTGTGTGAGCATAGGGCACTGTTTCCTCTCATTCTTTCCAGTGTGTTTTCCCCCAGTCTCATGTAAATTCCTCACTAGCATGTGCTAATCATTACTCTGTTGAATACTCAGATGCAACTCTCTGCAGATCTCTAGAGTGTATATGTAGCTGTATTCTCTCCAGTACTCTGTTCTGTAAATTCTAGATTGCTCATTCTCCTCAGTTTCTCCTGAACTCTCTCTTCTTAACTTTGGGAATCTCCCAGGCTCCACCTGGATTACCTCTTTGTATGCCACATCTAAAAATACTCTCAAATCAGTAAACTGGGTAAGTCATTTTTTTCCCCATCTCTTAGTTTTCATTGCCTGAAGTCCAGTGTCTTGAAACCATTGTTTCATATATTTGGTCCATTTTTTAATTGCTTTAGAAGGAAGGATAAATCTGGAAACTTCACTCCAACTTGGCCAGAACTGTAACACTCTTTCTGGATTTTAACATTATTGGTGGAGAAAATTAAGATCTACCTTTCACATACACATAGAGTAGAGAGATTGGAAATTTTTCCATGAGATGTAAGAATGAAAAAAATAAAACCATTACTGGCTCACATATGGTAACAAACTAGATGATAATTTTCTGTCTAAAAACCTTATTCTTGGGCTTCCCTCGTGGCGCAGTGGTTGAATGTCCGCCTGCTGATGCAGAGGGCACGGATTCGTGCCCCGGTCCGGGAGGATCCCATATACCGCGGAGCTGCTGGGCCCGTGAGCCGTGGCCGCTGAGCCTGCGCGTCCGGAGCCTGTGCTCCGAAGCGGGAGAGGCCACAGCAGTGACAGGCCCACATACTGCAAAAAGAAAAAAAAAAAAAAACTTATTCTGAGTTTTGTGTCTCCTAGTTCTATTTTTAGGTCATTCAGAGTTTCTCTGTTACCAGAAGATTGATCATCAGGATACAAAGGATCTTGTTATGTTACTCACAAATAAAAAAAATTCTTCCAGTATCCCTTGGAAGGTTTTAAACATTTTATTCATTTTGTTTTGTTTTTATAATCAAACTTTTCAGACTGTGCTAACTAAAATCAAATAGTCATTAAGAGGCTTTGTCTTCTAGCTGTCATAGTACTACTCAAGTATATTTGATTTCTAATATCATTTTTACCCTCTTTGTCTAAAAATGAATATACTTCCAAAAACATTTTTTCACATAATTTAGTTACTTACATCATTAGCTGTATGCGGCAGCAGCAGAAATTTTTGCCAACATTTGTCACTACTTAGTAGTCATTTATATTATTTAAATGCTCTAGTACTTTGTGTGATTCTTTTCTAATTACATGTCTTACCTTTAATTTGATCATTGTAACATATGAAATTGGGAAAAGGAATACAGCAGTTGTTTCACTTGCAGATTCTTTAACAGGTTCAGTTTTACATTTTGTTTAGCCTATGTGATTCTGTTATTTATATTTATGAAACTATGAGTGCCTTTAAGACCTATCTAATTTAATTATTCATCTTTTTGCTCTAATTTTGAAAATCTTAATATTCATAATCACATGGCACATTTACAAATACCTATTTGCAAGATACTCTTGAAGAACTATTCAAATACTATTAATACAGATTAACTTAGAAATAACCATGAAAATACCGTTTAACGTTTATCTTTAAAAATTTCCCAATGTATTATTTTTATAATATAAATGACTATTATAATTGAAAAAATACATCAATGTATAATGTACTCATTTTTAATACTTCATGACTAAAATTTCTCTGCATACAGAAAAACAAAGAAGTAAAACTGTCTCCAATTTCTCCACGTTACATACAAACAAAAAATGTTCCATAAAACTTTAAAGTTATTTACTGATTCATTTTGATTTAGGATGCATGCTATCCTGAAATACTTGCTTAAACTGGAGTTGCAACAAATTCAGCTATGTTCTAAGTGTTTATTTTACAAATATTTACTTGGTAAAAGTAGAGTATGAATAAATGATTCTGACCTTAGGATATAGTTTGGTACATTTTTAAGGAAGTCAGCAGCCATTCCCATATTATTGTTTGAAAATAAATAGTAAAGAATATTTGATCACATTATGGCAAAAAAGTAGGAGTTGAAGGGAGCAGGATAAAGAGGCAATGTTCCCCCAAAGAGAGTGGTTTAGTTTAACAGCAAAATCATGATTTACATCCTGAAGAGCAGTGTGGAATTAAGAGAAGAATGTGTAGCTATAAATGGAATAAACTGCTAACATTTTCTAGTTTTTCTGGAGACTTCAAATGTTTCATTTCATGTTCCTCTTCAAATTTCCTTTCAGCTTGAAAAAGTCACCAGCCAAACTTATTGAATGTTTACTATGTGTCAGGAAAAACACTAACTACACAAAAATTTGACTAACACAATAAATCTACCCAATTCTGTGAGTTAGGAATCAAATCTATTTTTTTAGAGGCATAGAAAGGGTAACTTACCCTTTGTAACTTAACAAGAATATTAAGTGACGGAATCTTTAGTGCAAGAATTTGAGGACAGGGTGTGTCCTCAGAAGAACAAAATCTGCTTCTAGTTTGCTGCTGTTGTATTGAAAAAATCATTCTTAATGGTTTGCAAGTGATTTTGAATGCAGTGCTTCAAATTTAGACTTTGAATTTGGAAACTTTGAAGACTTTATACCAGCCATGTGGCTAAAAGGGTCTTGATGCTATGGCTGGTGTCAGGCCTGAGCCTCTGAGGTGGGAGAGCCGAGTTCAGGATATTGCTCCACCAGAGACCTCCCAGCCCCATGTAATATCAAATGGGGAAAGCTCTTCCGGAGATCTCCATCTCAACGCTAAGACCCAGCTCCACTTAACGACCAGCAAACTACAGTGCTGGACACCTATGTCAAAAAACTAACAAGGCAGGAACACAAACCCACCCATTAGCAGAGCAGCTGCCTAAAATCATAATAAGTTCACAGACATCCCAAAACACACCAACGGACATGGTCTTGCCCACCAGAAACACAAGATCCATCCTCAACCACCAGAACACAGGCATCAGTCCCCTCCACCAGGAAGCCTACTCAACCCACTGAAAGAATCTTATCCACTGGGGGCAGAAATAAAAAACAATGGGAACTATGAAACTACAGCCTGTGAAATGGAAACCCCAAACACAGTAAGTTAAGCAAAATGAGAAGAGAGAGAAATACACAGCAGATGAAGGAGCAAGGTAAAAACACACCAGACCAAACAAATGAAGAGGATATAGGCAGTTTACCTAAAAAAGAATTCAGAGTAATGATAGCAAAGATGATCTAAAATCTTGGAAGTGGAATGGAGAAAATACAAGAAATGTATAACAGGGACCTAGAAGAACTAAAGCGCAAAAAAAAACCCAATGATGAACAACACAATAAATGAAATTAAAAATTCTCCAGAAGGAATCAATAGCAGAATAACTGAGGCAGAATGGATAAGTGGTCTGGAAGATAAAATAGTGGCAATAACTACCACAGAGTAGAATAAAGAAAAAAGAATAAAAAGAATTGAGGACAATCTGAGAGACCTCTGGGAGAGCATTAACTGCACCAACATTCGAATTATAAGGGTCCCAGATGAAGAGAAAAAGAAAGGGACTGAGAAAATATTTGAGGAGATTATAGTTGAAAACTTCCCTAATATAGGAAAGGAAATAGTTAATCAAGTCCAGGAAGCACAGAGAGTCCCATACAGGATAAATCCAAGGAGAAACACATCAAGACACATATTAATCAAACTATTAAAAATTAAATACAAAGAAAACATATTAAAAGCAGCAAAGGAAAAACAACAAATAACATATAACCAATCCCCATAAGGTTAACAGCTGATATTTTAGTAGAAACACTGCAAACCAGAAGGCAGTGACAGGACATATTTAAAGTGATGAAAGGGAAAAACCTACAACCAAGATGACTCTAACCAGCAAGGATCTCATTCATATTCAATGGAGAAATTAAACCCTTTACAGACAAGCAAATGCTAAGAGAATTCAGCACAACCAAACCAGCTCTACAACAAATGCAAAAGAAACTTCTCTAGGCAGGAAACACAAGAGAAGGAAAAGACCTACAATAACAAACCCAAAACAATTAAGGAAATGGTAATAGGAACATACATATTGATAACTACCTTAAATGTAAATGGATTAAATGCTCAAACCAAAAGACATAGACTGGTTGAATGGATACAAAAACAAGACCTGTACATATGCTGTCTACAAGAGACCCACTTCAGACCTAGGGACACATACAGATGGAGAGTGAGAGGATGGAAAAAGATATTCCAGCAAAAGGAAATCAAAAGAAAGATGGAGTACCAATTCTCACATCAGACAAAATAGACTTTAAACTAAAGACTATTACAAGAGACAAAAAAGGACTATTCATAATGATCGAGGGATCAATCCAAGAAGAAGACATAACAATTGTAAATATTTATGCAGCCAACATAGGAGCACCTCAATACATAAGGCAAATGTTAACAGCCATAAAAGGGGAAAATGACAGTAACACAATCATAGGAGGGGATTTTAACACCACACTTTCACAAATGAACAGATCATCCAAAATGAAAATCAATAAGGAAACACAAGCTTTAAATGATACTTTAAACAAGATGGACTTAATTGATATTTATAGGACATTCCAACCAAAAACAGCAAAATACACTTTCTTTTCAAGTGCTCATGGAATATTCTCCAGGATAGATCATAACTTGGGTCACAAATCAAGCCTTGGTAAATTTAAGAAAATTGAAATCATATCAAGTATCTTTTCTGACCACAATGTTATGAGACTAGATATTAATTATAGGGAAAAAATTGTAAAAAATACGAACACATGGAGGCTATACAATACACTACTAAGTATCCAACAGACCACTGAAGGAATCAAAGAGGAAATCAAAAATTACCTAGAAACAAATGACAATGAAAACACAATGCCCCAAAACCTATGGGATGCATCAAAAAAGTTCTAAAAGGGAAGTTTATAGCAATACAAAATCCTAGCTCAAGAAACAAGAAACAACAAAAATAAACAACCTAAACTTACACCTAAAGCAATTAGAGAAAAAAGAACAAGAACACCACCAAGTTAGCAGAAGGAAAGAAATCACAAAGATCAGATCAGAAATAAATAAAAAAGAAATGAAGGAAAAAAGAGCAAAGAACAATAGAACTAAAAGCTGGTTCTTTGAGAAGATATACAAAGTTGACAAATCATTAGCCAGACAAATCAAGAGAAAAAGGGAGAAGACTCAAATCAATAGAATTAGAAATGAAAAAGGAGAAGTAACAACTGACACTGCAGAAATACAAAGGATCGTGAGAGATTACTACAAGCAAATCTATGCCAATAAAATGGACAATCTGGAAGAAATGGAAAAATTCTAAGAAGAGCACAACCTTCCAATACTGAACCAAGAAAAAAATAGAAAATATAAACAAGCACTGAAATTGAAACTCTGATTAAAAATCTTCCAACAAACAAAAGCTCAGGACCAGATGGTTTCACAGGGGGTTTCTATCAAACATCTTTTTAGAGAAGAGCTAACACTTATGCTTCTCAAACTCTTCCAAAATATAGCACAGGGAGGAACTCTCTGAAACTCATTCTACAAGGCCACTATCACCCTGATACCAAAACCAGACAAGGATGCCACAAAAAAAGAAAATTACAGGCCAATATCACTGATAAAGAGAGATGGAAAAATCCTCAACAAAATACTAGCAAACAGAATCCAACAGCACATTAAAAGCATCATACACAAAGATCAAGTGGGTTTTATCCCAGAAATGCAAGCATTCCTGAATATAACCAAATCAATCAATGTGATACACCTTATTAACAAACTGAAGGAGAAGAAACATATGATCATCTCAATAGATGCAGAAAAACCTTTCGACAAAATTCAACACCGATTTATGATAAAAAAAAAACCTGTGGAAAGTAGGCATAGCGGGAACTTTCCTCAATACATAAACACCCACATGATGGGGTGTTGTAGGTTTTTCCCTTTCATCATATGACAAACCCACAGCCAAAATTGTTCTCAATGGTGAAAAACTGGAAACATTTCCACTAAGATCAGGAGCAAGACAAGGTTGCCACTCTCACCACTCTTATTCAACATAGTTTTGGAAGTTTTAGTAACAGCAATCAGAGAAGAAAAAGGAATAAAAGGAATCTAGGTCAACAAAGAAGAAGTAAAACTGTCACTGTTTCCAGATGACATGACATTATACATAGAGAATCCTAAAGATGCTACCAGAAAACTACTAGAGCTAATCAATGAATTTGGTAAACTAGCAGGATACAAAATTAATGCACAGAAATCTCTTGCATTCCTATACACTAATGATGAAAAACCTGATAGAGAAATTAAAAAAAACACTCCCATTTACCATTACAACACGAAGAATAAGATACCTAGGAATAAACCTACCTAAGGAGAAAAAAACCTTTATTCAGGAAACTATGACACTGATGAAAGAAATTATAGATGATACAAACAGATTGAGAGACATACCATATTCTTGGATTGGAAGAATCAACATTGTGATAATGACTACACTACCCAAAGCAATCTACAGATTCAATGCAATCCCTATCAAACTACCAATGGCATTTTTCACAGAAATAGAATAAAAAATTTCACAATTTGTATGGAAACACAAAAGACCCTGGATAGCCAAAGCAATCTTGAGAAAGAAAAATGGAGCTGGAGGAATCAGGCTCCCTGTCTTCAGACTATACTACAAAGCTACAGTAATCAAGACAGTATTGTATTGGCACAAAAATGGAAATATTGATCAATGGAACAGGATAGAAAGCCCAGAGATAAACCCACGCACATATGGTAACGTTATCTTTGATAAAGGAGGCAAGAATATACAATGGAGAAAAGACAGCCTCTTCAATAAGTAATGCTGGGAAAACTGGACAGATACATGTAAACGAATGATGTTAGAACACTCCTTAACACCATACACCAAAAAAAAGTCAAAATGGATTAAAGTCCTAAATGTAAGGCCAGACAGTATAAATCTCTTAAAGGAAAACATAGGCAGAACACTCCATGACATAAATCACAGCAAGATCCTTTTTGACTCACTTCCTAGAGAAATGGAAATAAAAACAAAAATAATCAAATGGGACCTGATGAAACTTAAAAGCTTTTGCACAGCAAAGGACACCGTAAACAAGACAAAAAGACAACTCTCAGAATGGGAGAAAATATTTGCCAATGAAGCAACTGACAAAGGATTAATCTCCAAAATATACAAGCAGCTCATGCAACCCAATATCAAAAAGAACAAAGAGCCCAATCCAAAAATGGCCAGAACACCTAAATAGACATTCCTCCAACAAACACATATGGATTGCCAACAAACACGTGAAAGAATGATCAACATCACTAATTATTAGAGAAATGTAAATCAAAACTACAATGAGATACCACCTCGCACCAGTCAGAATGGCCATCACCAAAAAATCTACAAACAATAAATGCTGGAGAGGGTGTGGAGAAAAGGGAATCCTCTTGCACTGTTGGTGGGAATGTAAATTGTTACAGCCACTATGGAAAACAATATGGAGGTTCCTCAGAAAACTAATAATAGAACTACCATATGACCCAGC
This sequence comes from Aethalodelphis obliquidens, assembly GCF_003676395.1. NCBI lineage: Eukaryota > Metazoa > Chordata > Mammalia > Artiodactyla > Delphinidae > Aethalodelphis > Aethalodelphis obliquidens. The sequence goes on from NW_020837960.1 coordinate 7,988,222, forward strand.
AATCCCACTACTGGGCATATTACCTGAGAAAAACATAATACAAAAAGTGTCATGTACTACAATGTTCATTGCAGCTCTAGTTACAATAGCTAAGACATGGCAGTAACCTAAATGTCCATCATCAGATGAATGGATAAAGAAGATGTGGCACATATATACAATGGAATATTACTCAGCCATAAAAAGAAATGAAATTGAATTATTTGTAGTGAGGTGGTTGGACCTAGAGACTGTCATACAGAGTGAAGTAAGTCAGAAAGAGAAAAACATGTACTGTATGCTAACACATATATATGGAATGTAAAAAAAAAAATTGGTTCTGAAGAACCTAGGGCCAGGACACGAATAAAGACACAGACGTAGAGTATGGACTTGAGGACATGAGTAGGGGGTAGGGTAAGCTGGGACGAAGTAAGAGAGTGGCATGGCCATATATACACTACCAAATGTAAAATACCTAGCTAGTGGGAAGCAGCTGCATAGCACAGGGAGATCAGTTTGTTGCTTTGTGTCCACCTAGAGGGGTGGGATAAGGAGGGTGGGAAGGAAATGCAAGAGGGTGGAGATATGGGGATGTATGTATATGTATAGCTGATTCACTTTGTTATACAGCAGAAACTAACACACCATTGTAAAGCAATTATACTGCAATAAAGATGTTAAAAAATATATTAATTGATGGACCTGAGTTTGATTCTCATCATGATAGAATCTGATTGTAACTGCTATATGATTCTGAACACATGACCCATCCCTACACCCTGAAATAAAATACCAGATTATGATGACATTAGAAAAAATCTCATGGTGTACAACTTTATCATATAAAGTTCCAGATGCCTTTCAACATGACTTAAAAAAAAAATCACACTGATGGAACCAAAAGGCAAATAGAATGAGTGAACTTTTCTTCCCGCCCACATCTGGGAATTTGTTCTTATCCAAGCAAGTGGAAATGTTACTTTGCTCTACGTATTTAAGGTAAACAGAAATCAATTACCAATATTATTTTCAAGTTTCCTTCATTGTTCCAGTAAAAGTCAATGAACCAGGAGTATCTTATAGATGCTTTTCTATTTGTTTTGTTTTATATTTTATTCCCTTATATTTTATTATGAAATTATGAGAATAATTATAAAAATTCAAAGAGTATATGGAAGTGTGAAAAGTCGAAATGTAAGTGTCCTTTCTTCACTTCCCACAGTTAATCCCTGTTACCATTTTCTAAATTTCCTGAAAACTTTCAAACTAAGAAATACCTAAAATAACAGATTTAGATATATTTATTGCTATAGGTATTTCTTTCCCGGGACTATGTCAAATCTTATTTTAAGAAAATGTATAGATAAGAAGGCAGTCATACTAAGTGAAGGAAGTCAGACAGAGAAAGACAAATATCATATGATATCACTTATATATGGAATCTAAAAAACGATACAAATGAACTTATTTACGAAACAGAAACAGACTCGCAGACTTAGAAAATAAACTTATGGTACAAAAGGGGAAAGTTGAGAGGGAGGGATAAATTAGGATGTTAGGATTTACATATACACACTACTATATATAAAATAAATAATCAACAAGGACCTACTGTATAGCACAGGGAACATTTCTTAATGCTCTGTAATAACCTATATGGGAAAATAATCTTAACAAGAATAGGTATATGCATATGTATAACTAAATCACTTTGCTGTACACCTGAAACTAACATAACACTGTAAATCAACTATACTCCAATATAAAATAATTTTTTTAAAAAAAAGAAAGAAAAACATTGAAGTTAAAAAAAAGAAGAATGTGGCAATAGATTGAAATGTCTCTTATATTGTTTTTCCAAATTTGTGGTAGTGAATTGAAAAAGATGAAAATATTTCCTATGTCTCGTCTATCACTCTAGTGTCTATTTTGTTTTGCATTTTGCTTTATTTTTTATCACCCAGGATTGGTTACTTTCAAGTCACATTTTTGGGCAAGAAAGAGAGACCCCATCCTCAGCTTCCGGTCAGGCGTAGCCTCTCCCACCCACGGTGGTGATTAGTTCATTCTGAACACATGACTTCCGTCTGACCAGTGGGTCAGGTCTAGTACATCTGTATGACTGACCACATAGGACAATTACTAGGATTACTTAAGCTACGGAATGTATTCAGATTTAAGGCATAGTCTGCCACTCTGCCTGGCATTGATTTAAAATTATTCCCCACATTCTGCCTCTTGGATGGCTGCCTTTAGTTCCACAAATTTTAGCTCAGGCTTCTGCACCCAAATTCCCAACTCTCTGGGCAGTATTTTGCCTGAGATGTGTTAATAACACTATATCTCTAAGTTAATGTTTTTGACGTGAAACAAAATTGCACTTTATAACTTTCTCCCAGAGTCCCATATTGAGACATATTTGAAAATTTTTGACACATGTGGGAAAAACACAAAATCGATGATAGTAGTTGATACAATAATTTCAGAAAAAAGAGTGGATAAAAGCCTACATTTTATAATAAACACACACTAAAAATCTAAAGTAAAATTGGAGTAGAGATAACTGTGAACGTGTGACAGGTAAACATATTAAAATTTCATTTAAATTCATAGTGACAAATAAGATTTGTTCCATTTCATAGATAAAGAAAAAAAAATGACTGGCCATGCCAAACAGCAGTAGAGACATAAACCAAACTCAAATATGCAGCTATCCGCAAGGACAAAAACAAGATATTATCATCATTTCCACGTAATCCTCTTTTTAATCATCAAGTGTTTATATTTTATAGGAGATATTTCTAAATGTTGTGAGTCATTTTTAGACTTTCAAACCGTAGTCTTTCCCATCAAATGACAGAACCATTTATACTCATGGAAGCTGAGAGTTTTGTTTCTGTGTTTTTTTTTTCCTTTGGCACACATGGCCTTATGCCTGAGCTTCTATTATTTCTGTTCCAGAAGAATGCAATAAATATGTCTAGAGACAAGGGACAAAGTTAATAAAAGGCTGTCCTTTCCTTTGCCTAAGACCCTGGTTTAAAATGAGCTATTTTCCCTGAACACCATAAATTAATTGGATGGCTTCAGCTTTAGCCACAGACAAAAGCAGCCCCGATCATGATTATCTGCAATATAATTCTTGATATGATGAGCAGTCACAGATGATAGATATTAAAAAGTAAACTTTTTCCATAATAAGAAAAAGATCCTAGAATACGACCTCTTGCTCCTCAGTTAAAGGAGCAACAATGATATCATTTCTGGCATTGTGTATATCCTCTCAAAGATTCATAAATATTTTATAATTACAGAGGCTTCAAAACTATTTGACTTCTAATTGGCTCAATTTTTTAAAAAGTCAGTTGCTCCAATAGAGTACTTTTTGTTTGTTTTTAATATGTATTTAGGATCATCCGTTATGATTTCTACACCTTGTAGAGGGTGGACAGTGTTTAATTGATAGCAGACTCTCTGGAGTCTGCAAACATCTTGCCCATTTTAATTAAAAAAGTATTTTTCCTGTCTTTTTGTATAATTTGTAGAATATAAAGTGCCTACTTTCTTTTTCATATATGAAGATGCCATTCTCAGGTCCTTTGCTTAAAATACTAAAACTAGGCTCTGAGTCTAAATTAAACATGTTTCAAGTCTCTAATCCTAAACAGTTCTGAAATCCAAACTTCATACTGATCCAAAGGACAGAAAATGGCTAAGCTTGCATAGTGCTGTGACCGCTCTGCTTTGGGGGAGTCATTTTAATCTCTTAAATGACTAGATTGATAGCTTGGCATCAGTGTGAATAATCACTGATGATCAGGCAATCAAGCATAGCAATATAATTGCTCCTCCCATTAACCTCTCTTTAAAAAAGTTTTTGGAAGTTAAATAAGTCTGTGGTTCTCAACTGGGGGTCACCTTACTCCTCAAAGAGGGTTTGGCAATATCTGGAGTCATTTTAAGTTACCATTACTTGGGGGTAGGGGTGTGCTAAAGGGTAGAGGCCAGAAATGCTACTAAACCCCCTACAGTGCTCAGAACAGCTCCCAACAGCAAAGAATGATGTGGTCCAAAATGTCAGTAGTGCTAAGGTTCAGAAATTCTGACACAGATGAACAAAGGTAAGGGAGGACGGTAGAGAGTTACAATATTTTTTATTGCTAACCTTTGTTCTCCAAGCCTAAATAATTGTTTAGCTTCCTACTTGTCTAAATTCAAATAGCTTTAATTATAAATATTCACTCATGCATTGAGACATTCATCCATTGCCTCTTTAAAAAGGGCAGTGGGGAGGCATCTAAAATCCCAGTTAAAATAAATACCTGAATTTTTAAGATATTAAGGACAAAAAGAACAGAATAGAAGTATGAAGTCACATTCCAACACATATTTGCCTTGGATTTTGTGACAGGGAAAAGCAAAATCACTGAAAGAATTTAAACTTGACAATGGACAAAAATAAGATTTCTGTTTAGGAAGATTACCTTAGTTAGAGTGGAAGTTTATGCACAGAGTCAGAATCCAAATAGGCGGTTATTGTAATTCTCCAGGCAAAGGAATTTGATTGGTTTGGCATAAAATACTGTTCGAGGAATGAAGAAATGGGCTGATTATAGAAGATGTTTAGGAGGTAGAATCAGACACAGCTATACCGTTAAGGAGCTACGAGATTATGAAGTTGGGGACCGGTCAGGACTATGCCTGGATTTCTTCTGCTTTAACCAATGAGGAAACACTGGTATCATAGGAGGCAGAATGTAGCAGAGAGTATGTTAGGGGTGGGGGAGATAATAATGTCAGTTTTTGATATCTTAAACTCAAAAACCTGTGCAACACCTTTGGAAATGTCCTTAGTTGATTATGTGAGATTAAAAATTCTGGATTAAAGGCAATCTTCAAGAAAGTGGTTGAAATTTGATTTGGCCAGGATTCGTGAGTACCCAGAAGCCACAGAAGAGGAAGGTCTGTGTGTCAGGGAAATTTGTTCAATCAGATTCAATAAAGTCATCAGGTACAAAGAGGGTACAGAGAGTACATTTCCTCAGTCAAGAAAATATAATGGAAAAACCAATGTTTGAAAGGGATGCAAAGTCTGACTCTTGATGTTGTGAAAATAAAATGCAGTTAATATTAACACTGACATTTGTGTAGTGCTTTAAATTTTACAAAGTGTTTTCATGGGAATTATCTTATTTAATTCAAACAACCTGAGTAAGGGAGGACAGATATTATTGTTCCATTCTGTAGATATGGCTACTGAGGCAATAAGAGGTTAAAGTGCATTTCTCAGTATCAGGTAGGAGATAAGTGCCATCACTGAATGTTGAGGCAAGTTTTCTCATACTAAGCTCCATGCATTTTTCAACACAAACACAAACACACACACACACACAGATACATACACAAGTGTAATGCCTGAATATGGACAAATGAAAAGTAAAATGAATGTTGTTTAGAACATAGTTTCTCCCCAGTAAGGATTTTATATATGGGCTAAAAATAAATCAGGGCCATTTCAAGAGACTGTAGCATAATACTAAAGTGTATTTCTATACCATTTATCTAACTTGAGAATTTAAAGATTTTAAATATTAAGAATGAACATACATAATAATATTAAAATAGATCATCGCTCTCAGTAGGAACTGGTCACACACAGCCTTCTAGCCTACATAAAATGTTAGCAGGTTTCCATGATAGACAGATAATTTTACAATTTACTGCTAAATGTACATTTCAAGTGACTTTGGATATCAGATTTGAATGGCAAAGGTTTCCTGCAGTAGGCAATTCAGAGGTAAAGGAACTTTAACATGCACCCTACTTTCAATGGTGCACTATCTTGAATAAAAATTGATAAAGACTCCAGGACTGGAAATGCTTTATCAGTCCCAGAGGGTTTGTCTCTTCACACCAGATGCAGGAAGTTGCCTGTATTCATTAATATCCTTCAGTGAGGGTCACAGGTTGGGAGAGAAGGAGCTCCAGGGGGGATAGCTGGCAAAATAAAAACAAGAATATTGAGTTTTGTGTAGTAAAGGAAGGATGAGGGTTTATAAAGTTCTCATGGTCTTAAGGATGTAAATAAATTGAAAGTCAAGTTCACTGAAAGGAACACGTTGTTACTTCAGCCTTCCTATTGCATCCAGAAGAGATGGCCCCTGTTCAGTGTGACTATTGCTTTTCACTCCTCTCTTTCTCCCTAGTCTACCCTTTAAAATTACACACACACATGCACACACACACACACACACACACACACACACACACACGGGAGTATTGTTCCGGCTTTGTTACTTTGTTATTTTGTCTTGGATTGGTGAAAACTGGAATTAAAACCCGTAGTATTATTTTATGACACTTTCTTTGTCAACATGTTTCCCAGAATCGAGCGTAACGGATTTAAGTGAATCTGTGTGCAGAAGTGATTCCTGAGGGAAAAGACAAAATCCTTCGAAAGGATTGCTACACAGCTTCAGCCACAAGCACTGAGACCTCCTTATCCGGCCTAACCCTGCTAATGTATTTCAGAATTGAACCCCATCTTCATCCCGACACAGCATCCCCCTGGTGATTTGAGCAAGCCTTGTTCACAGTTTCATCTAACAGGCTCAGCGGGTTCAACATTTGATTATCTTTCCCTCAGGTTCCCGATCAAGTCTTTTCCCTTCGTTATGCACTGACAGGAACACTGTGCTCAGGTTCTGTGTGTGGGTAGCTTCACAGACTGAACGTGCAGAAAATGCAGTATCGACAATCTGGGTAAATCTCGTATTCAAGGAATTTAATTGTATTATTGAAATTCAGGGCTGCGCCCCTGAGACATTGATCCGGTATTGTCAGTTTCAAATCCTGGGCGCACTGGCAGCGGGCCGATGTGCTCATGGAATTTGCAATTGAGGTAATGAGGAATCAAAGCTCACGACAGGATCGCTGTCTGACAGAAAACGGGGGAACCAACGCCAGTCGATATGGGTCGGCCCAATGGAGCCCACCTGGCAGCGTGCAATCCTGGCCAAGTTCCTGGGGTTCCAATTTAAGAACAGGCTCAGGACTTCGGAAAGGGGCACAGTTGGCGGTGCAGACTAGGGTGAAGCCTTTGCTTTCCAAGGCACAGAGAATGTTTGCTCATAAGCTTTTATTGCCAAAGGCAAGGCACTGCGGCTTCAGCAGCCAAATAAAACAAAGAGGGATTAAAACAAAACAGTGGAATACAAAATATGAGGGGAAAAAAAGGAAAAAGACTTGTGACAAATGGTTGCTTTTTTGCTTTGCAAGAAGTTAGATGTAATCTGCTCTGTTGGGGGATTCTTCAACAATTTCAAAGGAGATAAAGGCCTACAGTATTATAAGGAGGATATATTTTCATCATAAAGTTGGAATTTTCTGAACTTTTGTTTATTTTAGACCTAAGAGAAGCTCATTTTCATTTCAGAGTAATGGAGCTTAATGTGTTTCTTAGAATAAACCAAAACGGACTATTGTCTTCCATTTGCCCTTTTGTTCAGTAACCCACTTTCCCTCTCGGTTTACAGATGCCCTGGGAAGGCTGAGCTATAATTGTAAACATGGAGAAAAGGAATCCAGAGATAGATACTGCAAGCAAAATATTTTTATCTTGCTCCTGGACATTTACTTTCATGGGATAATTATTAAATTACATGGATGTTCCTCAGCCCAACAAAACATAGAGTGAGGTTACATCTCTAATTGTGGAAAGACCTTGATTTAAACTCAGTGTCCTGGAATGATTATGAAAAGCACTCTCTTTTATTTTCAGAATAGCTTGATTTGGATAATAAAAATATGGTAATATGTGGTCACCTTGAAAAACTAAACGAGTTATCAATTCAAAAGGAGAGGGGTTTTCTTCTTACCAGACAGCATTCACTGTACCATATAATACATAAATGTTGTAGCTTGATACCTAGTTTGGAAAAAATATAAATGTTATTGCCTCAGTTTCCTCTGAAGTTAAAGAATAAATGCTGTCGTAAAGACTTTAGGGGAAAAATTATTGTTGTTTAGCTGGATTTTACCAGTACTTAAATTATTCCTCAGATGCTTTATGTGCTTTAGAGGGTACAAGGATACACTTGTGAAAAAGCAACATGTTTCATCACTGCCTGAGAAATTGCTGGACTGCTCTGCGGCTCTCAGAGTCACCTTTCTTTTACTATATTCCTACAACAGGAAAAACGCTGTTTTTGTGATTAAATACCAACAAATCCAGTCAAATAGACAAATCTATTTAAATTATGCAGAAGAAGATTTTTGATAAATAAGTGGGGAGGTATATTTATTTTAATCCTTTTGGATAAAAAAAAAATTCTCTGAAATATATGGAAATTTCCCAGACCTGATGATCAGAGCATCACTGCATAGTTTAAGGTTATCTAAATTGCTGGAAAAGATCAGTACTCATACAAGGAAATAGCTTGGCTTTCCCATCCTGAAATTGATCTCATATCAGTTTGAAATTGTCACTTACATTTTTTTTCCTATTAAAATGAGTAAAAACTATGAGAGATTGATTTTATTGGTACATGACAAAATTGCCATTGTATAAAATTAGCCATTCAATAATGGCTAAAGCAGGTTTATCTCAAAAGTTTCTTCTCTTTATAAAAATATTTACAGAGTACTAACAAATGTCTTTGGGACTATTTTTAAAGGAATGTTCTCTTATTTCAGTATCTTTAACTCTACCAATCTCTTTGAATCAGATTCAACTCACTCTCATAATCACTTCTACTAAATTCTATAGAGAAATATCACATTTTGTAAAACTTTAAAGTATTTCTATGAGAGAACATTATGACCAATTTCCCCTTTAATATCTACCAAATAAAGATTCACTGTATCTTCCCTTCCATCTTAAAACAGTCAAATTTCATTCTTCTGGAGAAGGCAAATTAAAAGTATTTTGAAATTTGGTAACTTAGTTTAACATGCTTATTAATCTTATGATTGGATACATGAAAAACTTAATTGTTCTTTGAATTGAGAGAAAAAATACAATAAATTTTAATCTAATGTAGCAATTAATTGACTCATTCATTTACTTATAAATAATTGCTCAGTGCCCACTATCTGCTAAACACTTAGGAACACATCAAAGAACATAGCAGGAATAATATAAAGATTGTCCCTGCCCTTACTGGGAGGCAAAAATATGAAGGCAAAATAAAGGCAAAATTATTCTAATTTCCCTGTTCTATCCCCCTGCCGTGTCTTCCCTTAGGTCATTAAAGCTTAAAGACCTTCTTATTCTTTATATATATTTCTAGAGGGTTCTACTGAATATCATTCCCAAAAAGAAAGCACAGATGTAATGCAAAGTTTTCAAGCAGCTGATAAAATTAAAAACAAAAGCAAAAAACTCTTCCCTTGTTTTGCTTTTAAGTCTAGTTTTCCTTTAATTCCCTACTAATCAGTGTTCAATATTCATTCCACAACGAAGAAATTATTATCCTATTGCACAAATTACTCTCACTCCAAAATGACATGATTAGAAATTTTCAGCTAATCAGTAAGTGGTCTGTAGTTTGATTCCCATTCATCAGTGATGTGAAAGGGGAAGAGATCATGGAAGGGGAACAGTGCTTTATCAAGCATTCCCTATTAGGAAATGAAGACTGAAATTGATTAATAATTGAGAAAAGAATTAAAATTATTTTCTTTCACCCATATTATAGAGAAGAGATTGCTATAGTTAATGGCAATTATGTGAAATATTCTGGGTAATGAAGCAACTTAAATAAATTTTGCAGTCCTCACTCATATTACAAATAGAAAAAAAATGGCAATTTGAATGTAATATCACAATTTTCATTTAGTATTAGAAAACTCAGTGCTTGAACTAACTCAGCCTATTAGGCAGTAACAGTTTCAGTAATTTTAAGTGTTATTATTATTACTATAATCATAATAACGCTCTCTGCTTAATTGCCTTTAGTTTGACTAGCATCGTTTACAAATATTTTTAAACAGGCTAAAAGTGCAACCTAAAACCTATTCTTGAATTTTTCAAGGGGGCACAGACATGTTAGGGGTAAGAGTTAGGCTGTTAATACTTCAGAATGTATCCCTTTAACTATCATTTTATTTGTAATTTAATTTGTTTTGTATGTCATTTATTTATATAGTAATTAATTCATTGGATTTGTACTAAATGAGAATATAGTCTCTTGCATTTTATACATGCTATAGGTTTTATGATAGTGGAACATTTAACTCTCCTTTATCCCCATACATGTTTTCTGAATTCTCAGCTATTTAAATAATCAAATTCCTGCACTTTGGCATCCGATGGTCTTTGGAAGAGTGGGCCAGGTGAGGAGTACCCACCACTGGGGGCTCAGAAGAAGCTCTCCAGGACCATTGATGGCATTACTTGTTCACAGATAACGTGAGCAATTTTGGAAAATAATTTAGTTTAGTTAAGATATCCAATAACTGGATGCTTATTAAGCCAACATCAGTGTACCAGTTGTCAATTATTTTAGGTTTACTCTCTTCCCAGTGAAATAAAATAATCAAGTTTGCAAAAGAGGTTTTATTCATTACACATGATCGTGAGGTACATGATCAGAGCTGCGTGGAAATATACACACAGAGAAAAGAACAGGAAGAACTCAGAAATCTAGAGTTTTTTTTCCTCCAAATGGCACAACTGTGTATTTCATGTGTTTTCCATAATAAATAGAAATTGCTTTTGTTGTGGCAATGCAGCCTTTATGGAAATACTTTATTACAATTATATTTTTAAAATTTAGCAGTCCACATTCAAGACTTTGACATATACTTTAGGAAAAACTATTTTCTGAGTGCTGTCAAACACTAAATTGTTTCTACAGTCACTATCTTGTACCTTTGCCATCCTAAACAGATGTTTATTTCAACTAAGCCATGTGGAGGAGAAAAATAATCTCTAATACTTTCAATTTCTTATCATCTTTATTAAATGTTGGTCAAAGGGGTTTATCATCAATGGCTTTATACAAAATTTTGGAATTTTTTTCCCAACTCATTAAACTATGAGAAGCAGAGTTGACATTCTGTGAAAAATCCCCTAACATGAATTTTTCTTGAAAGAATCTTTGCCAAATTAAGGAAGTCTTCAGTTGTCCCAAGATTTCTCAAGGTGTTTTGTTATTTTTGTGGTGTTTTGCAGAATCCATGATTCCTTCACAGCTAGCTTCCCTAGGGTTAATCTGAGAGAAGAAAAACAACAGCCTGAACTTATTTTGTCATCTTGATAGTCTATTTAAATAGAGGTTTTGTTTTTAACATGGTGCTATTGATTTCCAACTAAATCTTTGCATCCACTCTTACTAACAATACTCTTCTCTGAGATTAGTAAAATGAGAATTGTTGAAGGCTTGCTGTCAAAAGGAATGAAAGTAAAAAATACACAAGAATTTATTTAATATAGCTATGTACGAGGTTAACTGAAAAGCTATTACATTATATATACATACAGTTTGATTTATGAGATTTATATATAGTATATTAATGTGTACTTTCTTCATTAAAGAAGGCCAGAATAGATCTGCAGAAATGTCCAAAAAATTAAATGTGTAAACTCAAGTATAAAGGACTTCTGACAACTCTTAACCTATAGATAAGCTCATAAAAATAAATAAAATTAAACATAATTCTAACTTTTTTGAAAGTCCTGAAATTAAGAGGTGTCCAAGATAAAATAAGTTACTGCCCATCCAAGTTAACAATATATAAGGGAGTTGATTCTGCAGTAATTTTGAATAATTGTGCAGAAATTTTAACATCACCATTATCTTGTTGTATAATTCTATTTCCAAAACATAACTTGATTCAGTTCACTTCATTTCTCCTACCTCCAGCTTTGTTCAAGTATCTACCTTTTCTTACCTGGCCCACTGCTGTGAGCTCCTCACAAATTTCCCCACCCATCTACTGTATTTAACCTCTTCTCTCAATCAGCTCATTTTGTCCAGTACATAAAAATGTTCAAGTTCCATCCAATATATCATTCCTGACCCTCTATATCTCTTTCTCTCCATGTCTTCACATTCAAGGTTCCCAAAACTTTGTACTTTTTGTCTGTCCTGCTTCAATGATTTTCTACTCTTAATTCATAGTGTAATTAATTAATTCATAATCTTATTGTAACAAGCAACTAAAACTTACTTCCTGAAGTCATTGAGAACCTCCTAATTGTCAGGTCCAATCTGACCTTTCTGCCATATTTGCCACTGTTGACCATTCTTGTCTTTTGGAAACTCTTTCACAATTGCTTTTTGTGACACATCTCTTCTTTTTGCATCTCTGCTTATGTGCCGGGCAGGGTCATGGCAGGAAACAGATGGTGCACATAAACTGGATGATTTGAGAAGATTTTAATATAGGGACTATTTACAAAAGTGTGAGCAAGCGAGATGGGTAGGATAGTGTAGTTCCCTAGGCTTAATATCTGTGAGTGTCACTACTCTTAGGCATGTAGTGCAAACAGAGGAAGAGATTACCAAGAGTTGGGGACAGAGAGCTTTAGTTGAGCTATATAGGAAATGTGACCTTCAGTCATGGGATATGTCAGTGCTTTGAGAACTCAGTAAGATGGATGTGGGAAAATAAAAGCTCTGAACTCACTCTTCTTTCTACCAATTTTTTTTTTTTTTGCAAGTGCCTCCTCTTCAATTTCTCTCCTCTAATAATACCTAATGTTAGAGGGCAAGGGCACCATTATATGTGGTCCAAACATGTCAGCTCAGCATCTCAAGCACAGAGAAAGGTGGAGAAGATTAGAGAAGAGAATGATCCTGCCCAGCCTCTATTTTTTATTTTTTTTAATTTTATTTTATTATTATTATTTTTTTTGCGGTACGCGGGCCTCTCACCGTTGTGGCCTCTCCCGTTGCGGAGCACAGGCTCCGGATGCGTAGGCTCAGCAGCCATGGCTCACGGGCCCAGCCGCTCTGCGGCATGTGGGATCTTCCCGGACTGGGGCACGAACCCTTGTCCCCTGCATCGGCAGGCGGACTCTCAACCACTGCGGCACCAGGGAAGCCCCCAGCCTCTATTTTTAAGTGGTGGTTTTTCTCCAGGGCTCCAATCTGGATCCCCCATATTCATATTCTTTAAACATCCTTCTAACCCTGGAAACTTCTTATCTTCAATCTTGACTTCTGTTATTATTTCTATGCTGGTCATTCCCCAGTCTGTATTTCCTTTATAAATATATTCTCTAAGGTCAGTATCATACATTCAAGTATAGTAATAGTATCTCTTTCTTGAATTCAACATCACAAAATCTGAACTCATTTTCTTTCCAAGTAATTTACTATTTCTATATTATCTCTCTTTGAAACTGAGTTACATCCAAACCCACCCAATTACCAAAGCCCAAAACCCAGAATTATCCTTGACTGATTTTTACTCACTAGGTAGGTATGACCAGTTGATCACAAGACATTATAGCCTACTTCTAACAGATCTTTAATTCACCTGCTCCTGTCACCATCACTATCCTATTGAGTGTGGCAAAAACAAACATACCAAGAGTTATGGAAACTGTGTACATGAAGAGTTTACCTAGTCTTCAGACTAAGTGCTTCCAAAGGAAAGCCTATGTTAGCTAAGTCCTGAAGGATGAGTAAAGGGTGCCTGGACAACTGGAAAAAGTGTTGGATGCAAAAGAAACAGAATGTGCAAAGATTCCTACAGGAAAGAGAAAAAAAATAGAAAGACTAAAATAAGGCAAGTATAGCTGAAGTGTGGAGAATTGGGATACAAAAATATCTTAAAATATCTTCAGCTGAGACTGAGGAAGTAGGAAGACAAGACTGAGTAGACTTTGAGAGTTATCATGGATTGGGGACTTAATGCATATGGCACGCAAGTTGATGGAAAAATAAAGAATTTAAGAAAAGACTCCAAAAGAATTATTCTATTTAAGCCTGAAAAGTTCTTACAGTCTTAATCTGTAGAGTAGAAGGATGTACCAGCCAGTTGAGAAAAGATGATCTTATCAAAGGTAACAGGTAAAGAAATCTTTAGGAGCAGCACACTCGTTTACTACTCACTTAATTCTCCAACTGCAACTCATCTTTGTTCCCTGAACATCTGTGCATATTCAAGAATTTTCAGATTACATTATGAGTCAGGAATGCTTCTTTGAAGGGAATTCCTTTGCATTTATAATTTGCTCCAAAATTTTTGGCATTTATTTTGAATATTTATCACATCTTTTTTCCAAGAGGCAGGTTGGAAAGATCATTTATCGAAGAGTTAAAAATCTTAAACATCACATTTTGTTGTTATTGTTATTATTTAATCATGACCTTACAGATTGCTGATAATTGGAGCAAGCCATTTAAGCTCCATGTTTTTATGTCTTGTCTTCTAAAATATGAGTTGAATGAGGTAATTACCAAGAGACTTTCAAGGTCTGAAATTCTGTAAATCTAAATAAACCCAAATCATGAGAGAAGATTAAATGATCCTTTAAGATTAGTTCCAATCCTCTAAGCCCTAAAACAAATACCATAAAATAAATGAAATGGACAATCATGAGAACTCATCATTGCATGATTCCAAGTAGATCAGCATTCATTCATGTAATCCATAAAGCTTGGAATCTGATTTAAGTCTTCCATCTACCATAGTAGTTATTCGACTGTTGAAATTCCATCTCCAGAAAGGTTTTAGTAATTAGATATCAGATAAGTTCCAAGTTAATGCACTGAGGAAATTCATCTGACTCTTGGAAGAAACTACATATCATAACATACATACACACACACACACACACACACACACACACACACACAATTCTTGTTAGAGGCTAGACTAAAGGTATTTTCACAGACAAAAGAGAATAGGAAGAATGAAAATGATGAGAAAATGAATAATTAAGGAAAAATATATTGTCCTTTCTCATTTTTACATCTTAAACTATTTTAAGTAATAACTTTTGACTTTACTCGTAATTTTCTTTTATCACCTCTTGACTTCAACTTAACACTGTCCAGTGGAGAATTTCAACTCCTAAAGGATCCTAAGGCTTAATTAATAGAGGAGCCAGCCAGAGGGATAAAGCTAGAGATATCAGAAGTAATTACACTTTAATGAAACAAGAATGAACGAATTACCACAAAACCCAGTAGCCTGGTAAATGACCTGAAATGAAAATGTGGTCATCAAATTGATAACCTCTTTTTTTTAACCTCTCTCCCTGAAATACCATTTCCCTTTACTCTTTCCCATTTCATTCCCTTCTCATTTGGGAGAATATTTGAAATGATCATAGTTATGATTGCAAATAAAAATAATTTAAAAATCATTGTATATTGTGCCCTCAACATAAGCTCACATTTTCAAAAGATACTGTGAGGTGTGGTCTGCAGGGCAAAATTAAAATTCAACTTTAATGGCATAATTTAAGTCAAAATTAACTTAAAGAGCTGTTTGGATGAAAGTTTACTTTTATTTCAGATATACTATAAAGTTTTCTGAATATTTAGAATATTTCCAGGCCTACATGCAACTCATTAATGTCTCTCAAACACAGTTTGAGAGGGTGGTCCTCAGCACACAACTTCACCACAGTACATCTTAAATTCAGCATCAGAAAATGCTTGGAATACAAGGAATGTTTACAGTCCCCGTGCTGTTTATTTTGACAAACACAATCTTTTCACACTACAGGAGGGAAAGAAAAGGGGATCCCCAAAAAAAGAATCTTTGTTTTAATCCATTGCTATCAAATGTTAGAAATGAAAAGGGGAAATTTAACTCCCATCCTTCTGGTAAGAAGCAGCAGCAGGTTGAACTGAATTGGGAAGACAATCACTGTCCTTCTCATGCTTCCACTGGGGCAAAAATGAAAGCCTGTTCCCGAGGACCCCCAGCCCCTCTCCCAGAGATGCAGAATCTCTCTAACACCAGTCAAGATGCCTGAATGTATTACATGATACAAAGTATTTCAGTTTGGGGGAAGAGGGATATGGGTGAGCAAAATCTAGCTGATAGAAGAAAAATTATCCAGTGCAGACCATGGCACTCTTTATTACAAAGCTGGCTGTGAGTGAGGAAATGACTTCCACCTTTCAACCAGCACTGAGACAATTTAATCTTGCATTTTCTTATATCTAACAGTTCACTGCCTCTGTGGACATGCTGGCTTTCACAAAAACGGAAACTGGGGCAATTAAATGAGGGTTTAAAATTTAGCCCATATCTCTGGACTGTCTAATGAATTGTAGTCTAAGAAACTAATTTGAGTCAATATTGCCAAATGAACAGTTATTTAGTTGTACACAATATTTTCTTCTGATGATAGCTAGTTTTAGAAATACATTGAAAGTAGCCTTATCTAATCACTTCCTTGAAGAATGATATTTATTACATAGAAAAATGATGCTAAATTCTGGCAGGTTTGATAACAGTTGTGGGGGAGGATTAGCTTTAAATAAGTCAGAAATACGCTCAATAAATAAATGCAATACAAAAATAACAAAATGAAAACAAATCTGTGGTTAAAACAATGTGATACAACTATGAAGGAAACTGCTGTGATACTGAGAAAACAAAAAGATGACGTATCAAAGTACTTTATTAATAACGTCTTTAAAATCAGAAGATTATTTAAGGTTAAATATTAAATTCACCTAAAGAAGTGAGACATCAAGAAGAAAGTAATAGATACAGCTTCCACAGTATATGAAAAGACATGAAGAAAGCATTTAAGACCCACTCTAAAGTATTATATATGTGTGTATGTGTATATATATACATTATATGCGTATAAAAATGTAGCAAGGATTTGTAATAAATAAACTGTTCTATCAATGGAGAATCCCTGTGCAAATACAGGTTAACATATGTCTTCAAATTTTACGCAAAATCATCCTTCCTGTTCAGGCATAAGGCCAGATGGAAGCTTATGGGTCGCTATGTCAATACCTACAGAATGCTGGTGTCTTCTTAGCTAGTCCAAATAGAGCCATTCCATCTGCCATAAACACTGCACCCAAAGGCCACAGTTATAGATTGCACTAAAAATAGTTAAAATTATTTTTACAGTGAAGACATTTTTATAGGTTCTGGGAAAAAGGAAACTCACTGTGTATCCCAAAATACGTATTCTCTGGTGATTGTGAGTGCATTTTCACGTATGCATGTATAGAGAAATAATAAAATGACCTTAATAGGAGATTTTTATGGAAGCCAGAGCTAAATTAACTATGCAATATCATTGTTTCCCTGGGAGTGAGATCTAGCTGATTCTCTTTAGCTTCTGCATCTTCAGTCTTCTCAAGATGATGATTGGTTTTATTCCTTTTTTTAAAAAAATTCTAACCACCTGATGGTTTCCTTCTCCAGATGGAAGATGTAGAGTACATCTTTGTCAATCTGCCAGGTCAAATTCAGTGAGCATTTTGTTTCCTTTCAAAATGAGAGTTTCACAGTGCTTGGAAAGGTTAAAACAATCTGCACCCAGGTTCTTATAACTTGCTAAGAACTCAAAGGTTCTGAAGGTAAAAGATGACCATAGGTCATTAACTGTCCCTAAACCTACTTTGTAGGTTTGTAATAGTCAAAAAATATCAGACTTAAATTCATTTATTTTGGCTTCTGTAAAAGACAGATAAGCATGCATGATTGAAGTGAAGGGAAAAGAAGAAATAAAGAGGATTATTGGAGCCTCCTGTATTTTAAAAAGTCACCAGATACTAAATACTGTTATTCTAGAGTCATGCCAGAGTCCACAAGAAGAGTATGGAAGCAAAATCAACTCTGGCCTCTTCTTTCCCTCCATCTGTACTTTAGTGTGTTGGTCATTGATTCTGGGTTGGTTGGTTTGTACAAATCGAATTCAGTAATCCTTTTCAAGGGATTTGAAAGTCTCAAATGCTATAAGTTGGATGGGGAACCAAATTAAATATTTTTAATGCCATATGAATGTTTGTTATTCATGAGTATTCCCACTATACTCAGTATGAAATGGTGAAGAAGGGAAGGAAGGGAATTGCCTGGCCAGGCAAGTCAGCTGAATCATCCTGGAGAGGAGTGAGTCAGTAGAAAGAAGATGTCAGACATGCGTCACACTCTGTGGTACACGTGTTGATTGACATTCCAGCCGATTCCTGTTGTGGAAAATCTATCAACAAAAGCTGCTAGAACAAACCGTCTAGGTATCAAGTGACCTCAAGGAGACTGACTAAAGCTGATTTGTGTGGACTTGTGGTCAAACTCAAAAAATCTCAGGGAGATTCTTTCTCCCAGAAATTTAGAATTAGGATACTGAAAAACTTAGTCTGTTGATAATGGTATATCCTTAACTGAAAGGTCTTGTAGTCAAAGTAAACTTAGCACCATGGTCAGCCAATGTCATATACAAGCTGAAATGCTAGAGAAGAAGTGAAGATGTAGCTGCAAAGAGGTGGGATTGGGGAAAAGGAGATAATAGGTAAGCAAAGATCATTGCCATGTGGCTCTAGAGAACAGGGAAGATAGAGCTTCATTTTCTGACTTTCTACTTTGAATCTTGTGGCAGCATGACTAAACATCTGCCTTGATGTTGGCTTAAAACAAGTACATTTTTCATAAGCCATTTTAAGATTTTTGTACACAATTATGCATTTCTATAACATATGCACATCCTTCTCTTAATGCTCTTTACACACATAGTCTACATCACACTACTGTGTGTCTGCAAAATACTGCATCCAGCTCTGTCATGTCTGTTCACATTGGTTTCAAGATTTTTAAGAGAAGGAACTATGCCTTCTATGTTTGCACATATACTACAGAGCCTAGCATTCTAGGCAAACCAGTGCCATTTTAAATACAGACTTATTTGACAGTCTTCTTGGTCCAATTCTTCTCAGGCAATGGTAGTTGCCAACCATGAGGAAATCACTCTCTACCTAGGTTTTCCATAAAACATAAATTATACCTGGGACTGGGTGTATTTGGAAGCCTATTAGTCACTACTTCTTTGCTCCACCTCAATGGCATCTTTACACTTCCATTTAATAAACAAGAATTTCATTAAGGAAGAACTTAATGTTACTTGAGGAAGCACCAAAGGAATAAGCTGGCTTGATTAAATATAAACTTAGGTATAAAATAAATAATCTAAGAAAGTAAATCTACAGATGTAGACAAGAACACTGAATTGGAAGTTTTCTGAAAGATTCTTAATTTAGCTATATTTATTCTTAGCATTTCTTATTTTTTCTTTGTGGAAATTAAAGATCAAGTTCATAAAGGCAAACGAGTCTACATGTTTTTCTCTTAGGATAAAAAGGAAGAAGTGGGGGCTTCCCTGGTGGCACAGTAGTTAAGAATCTGCCTGGCAATAACGGGACAGAGAATCAATCCCTGGTCCAGGAAGATCCCACGTGCCGCAGAGCAACTAAGCCCATAGGCCACAACTACTTAGCCCTCATGCCAAAACCACTGAAGCCTGTGCATGTAGATCCTGCGTTCTGCAAAAAGAGAAGCCAACACAATGAGAAGCCCATGCAACATGATGAAGAGTAGCCCCCACTCACCGCAGCTAGAGAAAGCCACATGCAGCAACGAAGACCCAACGCAACCAAAAATCAATCAATAAATTAACTAATTAAAAAAAAGAAAAAAAGGAAGAAGCAATGCTGGGCCCCCACCTTTTTTTTTTTTTTTACATCTTTATTGGAGTATAATTGCTTTACAATGGTGTGTTAGTTTCTGCTGTATAACAAAGTGAATCAGCTATAAATAAACATATATCCCATATCTCCTCCCTCTTGCATCTCCCTCCCACCCTTCCTATCCCACCCCTCTAGGTGGACACAAAGCACAAAGCTAACCTACCTGTGCTATGCGGCTGCTTCCCACTAGCTAGCTATTTTACAGTTCGTAGTGTATATATGTCCATGCCACTCTCTCACTTTGTCCCAGATTACCCTGCCCCTTCCCTGTGTCCTCAAGTCCATTCTCTATGTCTGCGTCTTGATTCCTGTCCTAGCCCTAAGTTCTCCAAAACTTTTTTTTTTTTTTAGATTCCATGTATATGTGTTACCATATGGTATTTGTTATTCTCTTTCTGACTTACTTCACTCTGTATGACAGAATCTAGGTCCATCCACCTCACTACAAATAACTCAATTTCGTTTCTTTTTATGGCGAGTAATATTCCATTGTATATATGTGCCACATCTTCTTTATCCATTCATTAGTTGATGGACACTTAGGATGTTTCCATGTCCTGGCTATTGTGAATAGAGCTTCAATGAACATTGTGGTCCATGACTCTTTTTGAATTATTGTATTCTCAGGGTACATGCCCAGTAATGGGAGTGCTGGGTTGTATGGTAGTTCTATTTTTTGTTTTTTAAGGAACATCCATACTGTTCTCCATGGTGGCTGTATCAATTTACATTCCCAACAGCAGTGCAAGAGGGTTCCCTTTTCTCCACACCCTTTCCAGCACTTATTGTTTGTAGATTTTTTGATGATGGCCATTCTGACCGCTGTGAAGTGATACCTCACTGTAGGTTTTTTTTTTTTTTTTTTTGGCGGTACGCGGGCCTCTCACTGCTGTGGCCTCTCCCGTTGCGGAGCACAGGCTCCGGACACGCAGGCCCAGCGGCCATGGCTCACGGGCCCAGCCGCTCCGCGGCATGTGGGATCCTCCCAGACCGGGGCACGAACCCGTGTCCCCTGCATTGGCAGGCGGACTCTCAACCACTGTGCCACCAGGGAAGCCCCTCACTGTAGTTTTGATTTGCATTTCTCTAACGCTTAGTGATGTTGAGCATCCTTTCATGTGTTTGTTGGCAATCTGTATATCTTCTTTGGAGAAATGTCTATTTAGGTCTTCTGCCCATTTTTGGATTCGGTTGTTTGTTTTCTTGATATTGAGCTGCATGAGCTGCTTGTATATTTTGGAGATTAATGCTTTGTCAGTTGCTTCATTTGCAAATATTTTCTCCCATTCTGACGGTTGTCTTTTCGTCTTGTTTATGGTTCCCTTTGCTGTGCAAAAGCTTTTAAGTTTCATTAGGTCTCATTTGTTTATTTTTGTGTTTATTTCCATTTCTCTAGGAGGTGGGTCAAAAAGGATCTTACTGTGATTTATGTCATGGAGTGTTCTCTCTATGTTTTCCTCTAAGAGTTTGATAGTGGTTGGCCTTATATTTAGGTCTTTAATGCATTTTGAGTTTATTTCTGTGTATGGTGTTAAGGAGTGTTCTAATTTCATTCTTTTACATGCAGCTCTCAAGTTTTTTCCACCACCAGTTATTGAAGAGGCTGTCTTTTCTCCACTGTATATTTTGCCTCCTTTATTGAAGGTAAGGTGACCATATGTGTGTGGGTTTATCTCTCGGCTTTCTATCTGTTCCATTGATCTATAATTCTGTTATTGTGCCAGCACCATACTGCCTTGGTTACTATAGCTTTTTAGTATAGTCTGAAGTCAGGGAGCCTGATTCCACCAGCCTTGGTTTTTTTCTCAAGATTGCTTTGGCTATTCAGGGTCTTTTGTGTTTCCATACAAAATTGTGAAATTTTTTGTTCTAGTTCTGTGAAAAATGCCATTGGTAGTTTGATAAGGATTGCATTGAATCTGTAGACTGCTTTGGGTAGTATAGTCATTTTCACAATGTTGATTCTTCCAATCCAAGAACATGATATATTTACCAATCTGTTTATATCATCTTTAATTTTTTTCATCAGTGTCTTATAGTTTTCTGCATACGGGTCTTTTGTCTCTTTAGGTAGATTTATTCCTAGGTATTTTATTCTTTGTGTTGCAATGGTAAATGGGAGTGTTTTCTTAATTTTTCTATCAGATTTTTCATCATCATTGTATAGGAAGGCAAGAGATTTCTGTGCATGAATTCTGTATCCTGAAACTTTACCAAATTCATTGATTAGCTCTAGTAGTTTTCTGGTAGCATCTTTAGGATTCTCTATGTATACTATCATGTCATCTGCAAACAGTGACGGTTTTAATTCTTCTTTTCTGATTTGGATTCCTTTTATTTCTTTTTCTTCTCTGATTGCTGTGACTAAAACTTCCAAAACTATGTTGAATAAGAGTGATGAGAGTGGGCAACCTTGTTTTGTTCCTGATCTTAGTGGAATAGTTTCCAGTTTTTCACAATTGAGGACAATGTTGGTTGTGGGTTTGTCATGTATGGCCTTTATTATGTTGAAGTAAGTTCCCTATATACCTATATTTGGGAGAGTCTTTATCATAAAAAAAAAAAAAAAACTATGCATCTATGTTCATCAGTGATATTGGTCTATAGTTGTTTTTTGTGACATCTTTGTCTGGTTTTTGTATCAGGGTGATGGTGGCCTCATAGAAAGAGTTTGAGAGTGTTCCTCCCTCTGCTATATTTTGGAAGAGTTTGAGAAGGATAGGTGTTAGCTCTTCTCTAAATATCTGATAGAATTCGCCTGTGAATCCATCTGGTCCTGGGCTTTTGTTTGTTGGAAGATTTTTAATCACTGTTTCAATTTCAGGGCTTGCTATTGGTCTGTTTATATTTTCTATTTCTTCCTGGTTCATTCTTGGGAGGTTGTGCTTTTCTCAGAATTTATCCATTTCTTCCAGGTTGTCCATTTTATTGGCATATAGTTGGTTGTAGTAATCTCTCATGATCCTTTGTATTTCTGCAGTGTCAGTTGTTACTTCTCCTTTTTCATTTCTAATTCTATCAGTCTGAATCTTCTTCCTTTTTTTCTTGATGAGTCTGGCTAATAGTTTATCAATTTTGTGTATCTTCTCAAAGAACCAGCTTTTAGTTTTATTGATCTGAGCTATTGTTTCCTTCATTTATTTCTGATCTGATTTTTATGAATTCTTTCCATCTGCTAACTTTGGGTTTTTTTTTTTGTTGTTGTTCTTCTTTGTCTAATTGCTTAAGTTGTAAGGTTAGGTTGGTTATTTGAGATGTTTCTTGTTTCTTGAGGTAGGATTGTATTGCTATAAACTTCCTTCTTAGAACTGCTTTTGCTGCATCCCATAGGTTTTGGGTTCCCATGTCTAGGTATTTTTTTGATGTCCTCTTGGATTTCTTCAGTGACCTCTTAGTTATTAAGTAGTGTATTGTTTAGCCTCCATGTGTTTGTATTTTTTACAGATTTTTTCCTGTAATTGATATCTAGTCTCATAGTGTTGTGGTCAGAAAACATACTTGATGCAATTTCAATTTTCTTAAATTTAGCAAGGCTTGATTTGTGACCCAAGATATGATCTATCCTGGAGAATGTTCCATGAGCACTTGAGATGAAAGTGTATTCTGTTGTTTTTGAATGGAATGTCCTGTAAATATCAATTAAGTCTATCTTGTTTAATGTATTATTTAAAGCTTGTGTTTCCTTATTTATTTTCATTTTGGATGATCTGTCAATTGGTGAAAGTGTGGTGTTAAAATACCCTACCATGATTGTGTTACTGTTGATTTCCCCTTTACTGGCTGTTAGCATTTGCCTTATGTATTGAGGTGCTCCTATGTTGGGTGCATAAATATTTATAATTGTTATAACTTTTTCTTGAATTGATCCCTTGATCATTATGTAGTGTCTTTCTTTGTCTCTCATAATAGTCTTTGTTTCAAAGTCTGCTTGTCTCATATGAGATTGCTACTCCAGCTCTCTTTTGACTTCCATTTTCGTGGAATATCTTTTTACATCCCCTCACTTTTAGTCTATATGTGTATGTGCCCCTAGGTCTGAACTGGGTCTCTTTTAGACAGCATATATACGGGACTTGTTTTTGTATCTATTCAGCCAGTCTGTCTTTTGGTTAGATCATTAATTATCTACCTTACTTTACATTTAAGGTAGTTACTGATATGTGTGTTCTTATTACTATTTTCTTAATTGTTTTGGGTTTGTTATTGTAGGTGTTTTCCTTCTCTTGTGTTTCCTGCCTAGAAAGTTCCTTTAGCATTTGTTGTAAAGCTGGTTTGGTGGTGCTGAATTCTCTTAGATTTTGCACGTCTATAAAGGTTTTATCTTCTCCATTGAATCTGATGTGATCCTTGCTGGGTAGAGTAATCTTGGTTGTAGGTTTTTCCCTTTCATCACTTTAAATATGTCCTGCCACTCCCTTCTGGCTTATAGAGTTTCTGCTGAAAGATCAGCTGTTAACCTTATGGGGATTCCCTTGTATGTTATTTGTTGCTTTTCCCTTGCTGCTTTTAATATTTTTCCTTTGTATTTAATTTTTGATAATTTGATTAATATGTGTCTTGGTGTGTTTTCCTTGGATTTACCCTGTATGGGACTCTGTGCTTCCTGGACCTGAGTGACTATTTCCTTTCCCATATTAGGGAAGTTTTCAACTATAATCTCTTCAAATATTTTCTCAGTCCCTTTCTTTTTCTCTTCTTCTTCTTCTGGGATCCCTATAATTCGAATATTGGTGTGTTTAATATTGTCCCCGAAGTCTCTGAGACTGTCCTAAATTCCTTTCATTGTTTTTTCTTTATTCTGCTCTGCGATAGTTATTTCCACTATTTTATCTTCCAGGTCACTTATCCATTCTCTGCCTTAGTTATTTTGTTATTAATTCCTTCTAGAAAATTTTTAATTTCATTTATTGTGTTGTTCATCATTGTTTGCTTGCTCTTTAGTTCTTCTAGGCCCTTATTAAATGTTTCTTTTATTTTCTGCATTCTATTTCCAAGATTTTGGATCATCTTTACTATCATCACTCTGAATCCTTTTTCAGATAGCCTGCTTATTTCCTCTTTATTTGTTTTTTCCGGTGGGTTTTTACCTTGCTCCCTCAACTGCTGTGTGTTTCTCTGTCTTCTCATTTTGCTTAACTTACTGTGTTTGGGGTCTCCTTTTCGCAGGCTGCAGGTTCATAGTTCCCACTGTTTTTGGGGTCTGCCCCCCATGGGTAAGATTCATTCAGTGTGTTGTGTAGGCTTCCTGGTGGAGGGGGCTGGTGCCTGTGTTCTGGTGGTTGAGACTGGATCTTGTCTTTCTGGTCAGCAGGACCACTTCCAGTGGTGTGTTTTGGGATGTCTGTGAACTTATTATAATTTTAGGCAGCCTCTCTGCTAATGGGTGGTGTTGTATTCCTGTCTTGGTAGTTGTTTGGCATGGGGTTTCCAGCTTGCTGGTCATTGAGTTGAACTGGGTATTCACATTGCGATGGAGATCTCTGGTAGAGCTTTTGCTGTTTGGTATTACATGGGCCCAGGAGGTCTCTGGTGGACCAATGTCCTGAACTTTGCTCTCCTACCTCAGTGGCTCAGACCTGCCACCTAGCCAGAACACCAAGATGCTGTCAGCCACACAGCTTAGAAGAAAATGGGGAATAAAAAAGAAAGAAAGAAAGAAAGAAAAATATAATAAAGTTATTAAAATAAAAAATATATATTATTAAAAATAAAATGGTAATAAAAAAAGAAAGAAGAGAGTAACCAAGCTGAAAAACAAATCCACCAATGATAACAAGTGCTAAACTCTCTACTAAAAAAAAAAAAAAAAAAGGACAGGCAGAACCTAGGATGAATGGTAAAAGAAAAGCTATACAGACAAAATCACACAAAGAAGCATACACATACACATTCACAAAAGGAGAAAAAGGAAAAAATATATATATATATATATGTTTAAAAAAAAATGAAGAGAGCAACCAAATCAATAAACAAATCTACCAAAGATAATAAACTCTAAATACTAAACTAAGATAAACATAAAACCAGAAACCAGTCAGTCACATACAGCAAACCCCAAGTCTACAGTTGTTCCCAAAGTCCACCACCTCAATTTTGGGTTGTCTATTCAGGTGTTCCACAGATGCAGGGTACATCAAATTGATTGTGGAGATTTAATCCACTGCTCCTGACACTGCATAGAGAGATTTTCCTTTCTCTTCTTTGTTCACACAGATCCTGGGGTTCAGCTTTGGATTTGGCCTTGCCTCTACGTGTAGGTATCCTGAGGGCATCTGTTCCCTGTCCAGAGAGGACGGGGTTAAAGTAGCAGCTGATTAGGGGGCTCTGGCTCACTCAGGCTGAGGCGGAGGAAGGGGTCCAGAATTCAGGGCGAGCCTGCGGCAGCAGAGACCGGAGTGACGTTGCAACAGCCTGAGGTGCACCGTGCGTTCTCCCGGGGAAGTTGTCCCTGAATCACGGGACCCTGGCAGTGGCAGGCTGCACAGTCTCCCCAGAGGGGAGGTGTGGAGAGTGACCTGTGCTTGCACACAAGCTTCTTGGTGGCTGCAGTAGCAGCCTTACCATTTCACGCCTATCTCTGGTGTCCGCATTGATAGCCGCGGCTCGCTGCCGTCTCTGAAGCTCGTTTACACAGTGCTCTGAATCTCCTCTCTTCATGCACCCTGAAACAATGGTCTCTTGCCTCTTAGCCAGTTTCAGACTTTTTCCTGGACTCCCTCCCAGCTAGCTGTGGCACACTAGACCCCTTCAGGCTGTGTTCATGCAACCAGCCATAGTCCTCTCTCTGGCATCTGACCTCTGAAGCCCAAGCCTCAGCTCCCAGCCCCCACCTGCCCCAGCGAGTGAGCATACAAGCCTCTCAGGCTGGTGAAAGCCGGTCGGCACTGATCCTCTGTGCGGGAATCTCTCCGCTTTGCCCTCTGCACCCCTGTTGCTGCCCTCTCCTCCGTGGCTCCGAAGCTTCCCTCCACCACCCACCCGCCGTCTCTGCCAGTGAAGGGGCTTCCTAGCGTGTGGAAGCTTTTCTTCCTTCACAGCTCCCTCCCAGAGGTACAGATTCCGTACCTATTCTTTTGTCTCTGTTTTTTCTTTTTTCTTTTGTCCTACCCAGGTATGTGGGGAGTTTCTTGCCTTTTGGGAAGTCTGAGGTCTTCTGCCAGCATTCAGTAGGTGTTCTGTAGGAGCTGTTCCCCATGTAGTTGTACTTTTGATGTATTTGTGGGGAGGAAGGTGATCTCCATGTCTTACTTGAGAGGGGTTGAGACAGAGGCAGTGGGAGGGGGATGGAGAAGGAGAAAGACCTTCTGAGACCTCTGTCACTACAGATTCCATCAAGATTATCAAGATCACTTGAAGCTCCAGGAATCTTCAGGATGTTCAGGTGAGCCTCTGCTCCTTGTTTTCCCAAGAGACAGGTTCATTTTTTAATTGTTAGAGAAATTTCAGACACTTAGCCTTCAAACCCTGATTAAGAGGGAGTGTTGTGGCAGATTCATCCATTTCTTCCTGAAACTACCTAAGTATAATATATATATATATATGATAGATTTATATGTTTGAAAATATTCCTGAAGAAAAATATATATATGTTTTAAGTTGTAAGTTGTGACTTATAAAGCCTTTAGTTGTGACTGATAAAGCTTGGATGTACATATTTACATAAATTGCAGGGCATTTTTGTGCTGCCATGTTGATATCAATGGAGTTCAAAAAAAAAAGCAAGGATCAATGGTTCCACTATGAGTAGAAACAATCTGACTTCACAGAAAGTCAAATTTGTAGAGAATTTATTAGCTTTCCCCAAAGATAATCCATTGAAAACATTCACACATGAGAGAAATATTTTACATTCTACCCTTACTATATAATGCAACATTGATTCAATAAAATTTTTACAAAACAAGCCTTTGTTAGAGGGAAATGCTTCACTAAACTTATTTTGTTTCCTTGAGATATGATGCTCCTTAACCACTCCTGGCTTCCAAACCTGTATCTTGATCCTCCAGTGGAGGTTGAGTGAAGGGTCAGTTGGTTGGAGGTAATAACTATTAGTCCATGTTTCTCTTCTGAGAGAGATTAAGCTGTCAAAAATTCTAAGCACAGAGATTTCCTTTTTTTCTCTTCCTCTCCACTTGGTCCAACAAGGAGCAATGATGTGAATTGGTGTTGTCACTCTGAAAACTCCAATTTTGTCTTTGGGAGGACTATGCCAATTTGGACAGTTGGGAGAAATGGAGGTTGAAGTCATGCTCATGGAGGCACTCTCCCTAATTCCTCCAATTTACCCTTCACTGGCTGTTGAGGTGACGTTCAGGTAATTCACTTGCTGATGTGTTTTTCTAATATCCAAAATTTTCCAAAAGTTCATCAGGAAAGAGGGCATTTCATTTGACTCTGTAGACAATCTATAGTATAATGCAAGGTGTATTTTTATACAAATATGAAAATGTAATTTTGGATTACTAATTAAATTCTATAAAATAAATTCAGCAATATACAAGAATAAATTACTGATTATCCATAAAGAACATTAACTAGTTAATCTAATATACTCTCAAAATTATTTTTAAAGATAACAGAAATTTATACATAATTCTTTGCGATGAAGAAATATACTCCATAACATTTGGTGCAGTCAAACACAAAGCCATATTTAAGTCCCAAATTATGAATTCAATTAATAATTAAAGGATTATGCTCATAGGGAAGGGTATATATAAAACAGTAAATGGCTTTTTCAGGTGATTAAGCATCTCACACTAAAGAAAAAAGAAAGTTTATTGTGATGCTATTCCTTAGCCTGAATAATATTCCTCCAACATAATAAGAACATAATTTAATGAAACTAAAATAGCAGAAGAGAGAGTGAAGTTCCTTTGGAGCTTCTGAATGGCTGGCCTGACTGCTTTCTTCAAGTTACCAAAGATATCATAGCGACTACAAGCAAGAGGTGAGCAGAATGAAGTGAGGGCAGGTATGAAAATGGGATAATTATGTGAACCTGGATTAAATAAATGAATAATTTTCACTTGATCTGTATAGAAAGGCAGTGATATAATTAGATATTTTAAAGCCAATAAGAATATCAGGGTCATTTTGTGAGTGGGAGAATGTGTGAATTTTCTAAGCTAACCTTGCCTATATCCTTCTCTTGACATACTGTAGCAATTATTCTCCCATAAGCCTTCACAGGATACAAATTGGACAGTGTACAAGTAATTACTGATGAATGTGAATGCACTGCTCAGTGATGAAATGTTTTCACAGAAACAGAATGAAGTAGATGGAAAAGGTATTCTCATCAATGTTGAATAGATCTAGTCAAAGATAATGTGCCTACCACAAAAGATTTGAAAAGAGGTGTTTCAGTAATGTGCTCATAAAGGGTCATTTATAGTAGACTTCTTTAAAAAGCTCTTCCTATTGAAACACAGAAAGGCAATTGTATAGAAAAAAATGATAAATACACATTACAGCTATTTAAGGAAGGATGGATGCTACATAAATGCATTCTATTCATTTTAAGACTTGGATTTTTAAAAATTTCTCTGGTTGGAAATATACAGTTTACATCATAAAGATCCTGTTATATCTTATGGAAATTAAACACTGAATTTCTTTCAGTGTCAATAGTAGTCTTTTTTAAAGGTGTGCATAATTGCATTATAATTTCCTTGAAAAACATCTATATATTCTCAGAAAAATTAATACTGATATACATATAGTTTTAGAAACACTGTTATTTGGGCACATTTGGTCTACCATCCTTGCTTTACTATTGCTTCTTAAGCCTTTGTGCATTCTCTTCTCACAGACAGCTGAACCTGTAATTTCACAATTCTCTTGTGAGGTGGCTCCAAGGAGTACCTCCACACTCAGCCCAAGAAAGGGTCCTGCATTTTGAACGATTTCTGCTGGAAGGACAGGACATGTTTGAGAATTAAAATGAGTTTTCTGCATTGGCCTAAACCCTGTGCACTCTTCAAAGAAATACAAATAAAATTCACAGTCCAGAAGACTGAACATTTTCTACATTTATGGTCTATGTCACAAAATACTTGAATTATTTATTCTTTGATATGCCACTTTAATTATGCATGGTATCAACTGCAGAAATATGTCTGGGGCTCAGCCTCTCTCTTTCTCAGAGCTTTTCTTGTTATCTCCATGAGAGAACAACATTATGAGTCAAAAAGGGGTGAAACCTCCAGAAATATTGGCAATACATGAAAAGGCTTATAGGATAGCCCAGTAGGAAAGAGACTGGTCTCTCCAATCAGATATATCCCTTACAGTTCTTGCCTCTATCTTTTTCATAATGAACTACCTTGGGGAATTTAATCTATCTTGGCCTGTGAGAGTTGTGTTGGGAATTAAATAAGATGTCGATAAATACTTAACCAAATACACCGTTACTCCCCTTGTTTTCCACAGCTCTACTAGGAATTGTGGGGATGCTAAGCTCACTATTAAGAGTGGTTAATCTCTTGTTATGGTTGTGTTCGCAACACTTGTCTCTTATTCTGTTGTCAGGTATGGTTTGTGCAATTTGATTCTAAGGATGATGCATCAAAGCTTGTAAATTATTTTATTTTTAATAACAAAATGGAGAGGTCTCAAGGTGTAGGCATAAGAGAGTCACTTTCAAGATGCTGCTTTCAATGAGAATGAAAAGGGTTTAGTGACAATTACTGCACTGAGAGCTGCCCAAGATCCTGTCCCCTCCAAGGAAGAGGACTCACAATGGATATAAATATCATTTGTCCATGTGTATTGGATTCAAAAGGTTGAAAACGCTTCGGAAAAAAAGGATCGCTCTTAAATTTCCAAGTTATTAAAGATATGGAAAATATGAGAAGCATATTTCAGCAGAGGAAGTGAAACAGAGAAAATCCAAGGTAACCTTAAAAACAATCATTTGGAAGTCCATAAAGTTAACCCACTTCATTAGTTGCCTTTAATACTTTTCACGTGAACCTGTATTTGGAAATATTCTGGGGCATAGGAGGAAGTTTAGGGAATTGAATATATCAGGTTATATGGCACTCTATACAAGCAGCACATGTTCATTCAACTAATAGTTATTCAACATCTTCTATAAGTCAGACACTGCTCTGTCCTGGATGATAGTAATAAAGCATTAAAAAAAATTCCTCTCTTCTTGAAGCATATATTCACATGTGTATGTGCATGC
Organism: Aethalodelphis obliquidens; assembly: GCF_003676395.1. NCBI lineage: Eukaryota > Metazoa > Chordata > Mammalia > Artiodactyla > Delphinidae > Aethalodelphis > Aethalodelphis obliquidens. The sequence continues at coordinate 8,019,080 of NW_020837960.1, forward strand.
TCTTGTGGGATGAAAGAGATGGTCTCTCAAATAAGTGGGGGAAAGAGAAATTATTTAATAACAGCACTAGAAAAACTGAGTCACAATTTAACATAAAATAAACTTGAATTGAAACCTCACATCTTACACACACACACACACACACACACACACACACACACACAAATCCAGATGGATCAAAGATCCATCAAACAAAGGAATTCACACAGAAAATAAAATAAAATATGTCATGAAATAAAAAAAAATCCATCAAAGATGCTAAAGTCATAAAGTTAAATACTACCTAAAAATAAAAACACTTTGCATTGGAAAGTGCATCATAATCAAAGTCAAAAGACAAAGCAAACATCTTGTTTTCTTAACATGTAAAAATCACCTTGACATCAACAGGAATAAGACCAACAACTCAGAGAAAAATATAACAGTGGACAGATACTCTGTAGTTTATTGATATATATATAAATCATCTGAATAGCTGGAGTGGAAACTATCAGTATAAAGATGAAAACACACACTGAAAAATATTTTTTCTCTTTATATTTGAATTCTGATTGCCTTATATTGCCTTTTGCTCTTTGATAAAAGAAAGTATTTTTGAAAAGGAAATACTGATTATATCATTTTGAGGATTTTGGATTCTGTAGAAATAATTTATGTTTAATGGACATCATAAATTTCTCCTTTGATTTGATTCTTCATTGTAATTATAAACAAGGTGCCTTTGAACACTTGAACTTAAAGTAAGATCTAATTTGGCTTTGGTGTTTTTTAAAAAAACTGCTTTTTTAAAAAAATCTTTTTATTCCAGCAAACTATTGGATTAAATAACTAAGCAATAGTCATAAGTGAGGAAAATCTTTAATGTGAAAACATATTAACAACTTTCTCTTCAGTACAAATTATAACCATAACCCCTATTGATTTTTTTATATATTAAAATAGAAAGCAAACACAGAGATTGCAGAAAGTCATTTCAAGCATTCTCCTAGGTTTTAGTCAAATACAGCACAAAGATTTTACTTGGTTGTACCACATTTAAATAATTCTGATGGCTATGGCACCCTTTTATCCACAAAGACAACAAAATAACATTACCAGTTAGTATTTCTCTGTTCAGTGTTTGCATATACATTTTATTTACCTAATTAATAAAAACATTAAGTGATAGCTCCAGTTATTCTCATCATCATTAAATTTAGAATGCTTTGTATGAATGCAGAGCTTTAAAAATCATAAAGACTACAGTCACTTGACCAAAAATTTTATAATTGAGACATATAAAGTGTTAAGCAAGGCCTCAAACACCATGGGTATAGGCAGTTCTTAGGAGAAACTTCAATTGAGATCTTATAAAACTTTAAGCAAAATTCAAAAGAAATAATGTGTACTGCAATATTTCAAAAGTGAAAACCCTATGACTTGTCAAAATCTTAGATTGTAGATTGGTGTCCTACATTTTATTAAATTCTCCATAATGCTTTACATAAGCAGCTTCGGAAATAAAGTCTACAGGCCTCATGGAATATTCAGGATTCCTGCTATTGCGAATGACAAAAGCCCAATTCAAACTACCTTCAGAAAACAGAACAAGAAAAGGAATATTCGGGACATTATGGCTTCAGAAAACTTTAGATCCAGGAGCTAAAAAACTGTCACCAGTACTCAGTTTAGTTCTTTGCACATTACAATCTGTCAGACATTTGTTACATCATAGCCTCCAGCAGCCCCACCTTTTATGTTACCAGCTTTCAGCTTATAGACCAAGAGTAAGAGAAAGAAAATTCTTGGGACTGAGTATTGCTGGACCAACCCAGGCAGAGGTCCATCTGAGTTTAACTCATGATATATTAGATCTAAGTCATAATCTGAGCCCTGAAGCCAAACCAAAGCGTGTCTACTGGGGCAGGGGAAGGAGAGTTTCCTCATTAGTAATTTGAGCTGGTGTTTTCTGAACAGTTGGATGTGGGACACGCAGAAGTTTTCCCTTCATATCTGCATAATCCTCATTACCATTTGGCTTTATACTTCCTCTTCTTTTTTTGTCTGCACTTTCTCCTAAAAGTCATCTATTCTTTCTGCAACTTGTAGTTAATTAATGGCATCACTCTTCTCTTCTACGTTATTAAGTAAAGTACTTAATTGCTTTTCTGGACTCTAATCTTCCTTTCTTTTACACACAACCTCCCCTCTGTACCTAAAGTACCCATTTAAATCCTAACCTAACCATGTCACTATTGATAATTCAAACTCAATAAATATCCATTCCCAAATCTCAAATCTTTGACACATTTATTCTACCCCTTACTTCAATACTCAGTCTCAGAAGATAATCTTGCCTCGCGACATAAGGAAAAAATAGAAAGAAAAAGTTACTGGGGAAATGATCCTTTTCTCTAAAAATTATTAAGTATCTGATATGGGGCTGAATCATTTTTGTCCTTCTGATAATGTATTTCCAGTACAACTAAATTGAGTATTTACAGAAAGATTAATTCACAGATATGTTAGAATAATAAGATACTTTATAGGACTCATGATAAACCAAATTCTCCCAAGAATAGCTTCAAATATTGATTTTTTGTTCTGATTTTTTGCACCTCAAAGTTTGAAGATTTTTGTAGCTGTTATAAATAAGGTTAAACTATTATAAACCTCTATATCCACCTCCATGTTTTCTATTCATACAAAGAAATCTGTGCTACCATTGTTTAATAATGTTGGCTTATAGGCTTATGAACACTTTTGCACATAATAAACCACAGTATTATTGAATTCTACTGGACAATTGTCAAAGTGCTTAAAGCATTATAATCATATTTTTCTCTCTTCTCAATGACTTGGAAGCACAAAGGCAACATCTATACTCACCCTGTAATAAGCTTATTTTGTTTAAATGAGCTTTGTTAATGCCTGGTGATGTTAGGAAATGTTAATTTTGTTATTAAGATGGTTCAGTGTGTGCCTAGTGTATCAGCACACACTAAAGAGATCAGAAATGCAAAACTATGGTCAATGAGATCATGCAAAACTACATCATCACATCACAGTTTAGCATAATTTAATTTTACTTTATAAAACAATTTATGAAATAGCCATAAAACTTAGTAAGTCTTGAGCTAGGAGCAACTGATTATATAAAGAAAAAAGATATACTTGGGCAACTGGTGAAACAGATTCTTTAGTGATTTCACCTCACTGACATATTGATAATAATCAATAATCATTGTTTTTTCTTGCCATCTTGACTTTGCGTATAGTTTATGTAGTAACTGAGAGCATGAGTTCTGAAGTACATGGTTTCAAAAACAGGCTTTACCAATAGCTTCCCATTTTTTGAAAATTATTGAAACTTTATGTGCCACCATTTCTTCATTGATAGAATGGGGATAATAGTACCTATTTCATAGGGTTGTTGGCAAGTTTATGTGGCATCATACCAGGAAGATGCTTAGACAGAATTGCACACACAGTATATACTATTATATATTCTAAATACCATTGTTTATGTATCTCACCTGATATGGGAAGGGACTTCTCAGACTCCAGTGACAGTGTCAACCAGAACTAACAAATAAAGGCAGAGATCCAGGCTCCACCTAAGCTGGTACACTGCATTAGGTGCAGTATTGTATTGAATACAGTAGTATATTGAATACAGTAATATGCATTGAAGATAATAATACATAATATCAGTGTGTGTTATCTGTATGAGAGATGATGCATTTTTTGAAGTGTGAATTCATAGAACACCTTGGATACACATATTCCAATATCTATTCTTTCACTGTGTTCTGTAACTTATCTCAAGTTTCCAGAGCAGAAGTGAATAGATTGACTTTAGGTCAGAGGTTACACAAGTGCTTTCTTATAGCATGAGGCAGAGAGCAGGTGTGTGGGCAGGTATGTGAAACCCTGAGGTCTAGTAATAGGAAATTAGAGTTTTATCTGGTGGCTCAGTTCATTGGTGAACTTCTCAAGAAAGAGTAATGTGTTGGCTATTTCTTTAATACTATTCTCCTTTCCAAACAATGACACTTCTTATTAAACTCTGCACACTTTGAAGACTCAACAAATAATCTGTGGTTTTCAGAAGTTTTCATTACTCTGGTCATAAAATGAAAAATCAATAATTATAAATTAATAAATCATTCCTATAGTTTATAAACGTCTTCCATTCTGATGGAGATTCTGGAAAGGATGGGATAGAATTTATTCCTCTTACTCATTACCTACATAGGAGCAGTCAACTGAACTTTGGGATGAAAACAATACTACAAAATTCGCTTTTCAGTAGAAGACATTAACAATATTATTTTTGTTTTTAGACTGTGAAGATCTGTATAGTATCATCAAAAATTAAAATAACATTTGAATGTTATTTGAATTCAATATCAATTCATTTGAATCAATTCTTCATTTTCATTTTGCTTCTATTTTTAAGAACAGTGTTCTGAAATGTCCACATAATCTCTGAAGTATTTTGTTTACCTTAGGAAGGTACAAAAGCTTTTAAAATAAAACACAAATAGCTTGGCAGAGCTCACAAGAATATTTACTGTTAAAAGATCTATTTTCAGAAAATATATAAGCTTTGTCATTTACTTCAGATTAGAATAAAATATAATCATGTAAGGTAGAATGTGTCATCCCTTAAAAATTAATTTCTGTTTTGTTCCTTATTGACTCTCATTCTTCTTCTTATATCCTCTTTTTATTTCAACTTCACCAAAGAGCATTAGCATCCTTCATTAGGCCATGGTGCACTCACCAGATAATCCCTCTAGATAAGCCTGTTGTACACACTGTCAATGTAAATTTGAGGGTACACACAAGAAGTTAAAAATTTTAAGAAAGACATTTTTTCTCTCTCCTCTCCATTAGCCAAACCAGCAGGAAGGTGGCAAAATAGGCAAGACCTCTGGCTCAGATAAAGGCCAGAAGGGTAGAAGGGAAGTCACCTGGATACTCCAAAGGTGTTCTTCTGTAAGGTGAGAGGTGGGGAAAGTTTTTATGCTGTTTAGGGTGATTCTTGTGAGAAAAGGATTTCAGTGATCCATGGAGTATAGACCAAAGCACTAGTGATAGCGTTAATAACATATAGCACTGTAAGTGCAAGATATTTTGACCAAATATTACCAGGTGACTTTGGGTCTCCCAAGCTCACTGAACCTAAGTTTTCTTATCTTTAAATTAGAGGTAAGAATGCCTACCTGTGGCAGATTATATTTTCCAAAATCGATACTGCAATATTTCTGGTCCCACATGCTCTTCTAGAATTTTGTCGTAGCCAATAAAGAGGCAATCTCTTTATCTTTCTCTTAAACTTGAACAGGATTTTCTAACTGCCCTTCCAGATAGAGTGGTGCAGGTAACACCATGTGACTCTGAGGTCAGAGGTCAGGTCCTGAAAGGTGATACAGCTGTCACCTGGCTCTCTCCTTCAGGACATGAACTTGCGGTTCCCTGGGCCATCGTGTACAAAGTCTAGCTCTCTTGAGTCCACCATGAGAAGGAAACCATGTGGAAAGGCCACCTAGAGAAAGAGCTATTGAATCTTCCCTAGCAAGGCACCAGGTATGAGAATGGAGAATGTCTTCAGACTGTGTCCTCATGAGACAGGCCAGAACCTCCCAGGCAAGCTGTTCTTGAATTCTTAACCCACAGAGACCATGAGAGGTAATAAAGTATTCTTATTGTTTTAAACCATTAAATTTTGTGGTGATTTTTAATGTAGCAATAGATAACTAATACATCACAATACAGTCAACTTGTGAGGATTAGAAAGCATGTTTTAAAACTTTGTCAGAGTAGATGCTCAATAAAAAGCAGATGTTTATTAACATATTTACATGAACTACATGCACTTATATACCATCCTTCCATTCTCTGTCCCCAATAATTTCTAATAGTAATAATAATAAAAGAAGAAAACGAGGAAAAATATTATCACCTTCTGTAATAAATGTCTGTTTTCTGAAATTCTCTTTCAAGCATAATTTTTGTAAAGAGTAATAAAACATTTGGTGAGGAAAGACACAGACCTTTTCCTGGTGTCCTTTTTAATATACCTGGAAAACTGAACTGAATGAATAAATTATATCTCTATTGCCAATATTATTTTCCCATCTATTATTCCTCATATTCTAATGCTACAAAGCAAGTTATTTTGTTGGGGGGGGATATTATAAGTATGGTAGCATACCACATATAATTATTATAATATTCTTAATAATAAAATGATATAGCATTCTGTACTTAAATTTGTAGTCATTTCTTGGCATAAAATACGACATACTGTTGACAAAGAAAACAGAAGATCATGTAACCAGTGTAATGAAATTGCCTCTGAGTAGACACCAGTGTGTACTTCCACATCCTAGGGCTTGGTTGGGTCTTTAAAGGGAAGGCAGAACTTCATGTTTTGGCCATGCTAAACAGGGCTGAAGCCAGCTGAAACTGTTCCATATAAGAAATGGAAGAAATGAGAGGTTTTGCTTCTGAGAGTGAGGAAACTGAGAACTTTGGGGAAGGGGAAGGAGTGGAGGGGCATAATCCAAAGCAAAATAACAAAATGACCCCAAACATAAAAATAATAAAAAAGGCTAATGTCTAAAATTCAACATCAGATTGTTTGCATATGTGCTATATTATCTCCTTCCATCTCTACAAGCACAGAGTAAAGTCTGTTGTATATTTCAAATGCCATCCAGGTAATTTATCAATTTTGGATACTGAAACTGATGCTGAAACTAACGATGCTGAAACTAAGCTATGCTCTCTCAGGAAAAGAGGTGGGCAAGTGAGAATGACACTCACTGTTTTTAGATATAAGACAACTCCCCATATCTTGCAAATGCCATTTAGTAGCTTAGTACTCAGAGAACTTTCCTTGTCTACTCTTTGGAGATAGTTCAACTATGTTGAACATTATGGCATTCTGATGATTTTTGTTAGTAATAATGCTATTTTCCCAGCTACTCAAAAGCATGCATACTTCACCTTAACTTAAATTCTTCTTCCAAATAAAATTTGAATAGTGTTCCCCACAAACATGGCTACTTCTGTTTCAAATTAAAAATTGGCAACCTTGAGGTGAATTGGTACATACATTCAACAGTTGCTATACAGTCAAATGATTTGTGTAGAGGAAGTAGCCATATTGAGTAATTCTGTAGTAAAGTACAGTGTTAGCAGTATAATCTATCTCAGGAGCATTAAAATCCATGCTCTGAGTTATCATAGTTTATTTTTTAAATGTTAGAAGGATTTTATATCTTTACATTCTGAGTGTTACTTTATAGTATACTTGGAGCTACAATTCTAAATAGCATGCAGAGCTAAAATCTTTGCACTGAAATTGGATATACATGAAACCAAGTGCTAGCTCAGCCATAAACTAGTTGTGTGACCATGATCAAGTTACTTAACCTCTCTGAGCCTTGATTTTGTCCTCTGTCAAAGGTAGACAATAATAGTATCTATCCAATGGGTTGTGGTGAGGGTTAAGTGAGATGATTCACGTTCTTGACCCAAAGAAATATTACCTTTTAATCCTATATTTTTAAAGTTACTATATATGTCCTCAATAATATAATATCAGTACGTAGAGCCAATATCTTCTAATGACTAATATGGACAATTGCCACTACTTTGGGCACTTCACACTTTACAAGTATTTTCACATGCTTTATCATATTAACCTTCACCCTAAACCTAGCTGCTGGATATTCTTACTATCTTAAGTTCAGAGATGAAAAAATCGAAGCTCAAGGAACTGAAGTAACTTTTCTAAGATGACTCATGTCGCTACTAGCAGAATCAGAACAGGAATGAAGCTGCCATAATAACTAATCTCAAAACAGAAAAAACAGAAAGAGAAATGTGTCTCAAACATTTCAGTTTCTTTTTATATAGGAAGTCAAGTTTATTCAACTGAAAGGGTTGTGTTTTTTTTTAATTGAAGTATAGTTGATTTACAATGTTTTGTTAGTTTCAGGTATACAGCAAAGTGATTCAGTTTTAGATACATAGATAGATAGATATTATTTATATATCTATATAGATATTCTTATATGTGTATATTCTTTTTCATTATAGGTTATTATAAGACACTGAATATAGTTCCCTGTGCTATAGAGTAGTAGGTCCTTGTTATTTATCTATTTTATAGCAAACATTCCAGTTTAAAGCATCACATGCTTATTCGCAGTCCTGATATATTGATATTCTTCTCAGGGATGCATCAATATAATCTCACTCACATTATTTTTTTCCTGCCCTTCTTTGTGATGGATGTGCTTTCATTCACACATCTATGGTACACAATGCTTGCTCCCTTGTCTTTCCCCTACAATCAGCTCAGCCCACAGGAGTTCTACACCCTTGCTTGGGGCATAATGACTGCATGCCAAGGATTTGCTGAAGCTGTCTCTGTATAGGCCTCGAAGACAACAGGGGGCACATAGTGTGTCAAATAAGACCCTGATTCACAAAGTGCAGTCTTTAAAATTTTCTGTATCACTGTCTCACTCACGTACTTTGCAGAACTCGAGCTGGAGTACTAGACTGAAACATTGGGTGGGCAAGAGATAGAGCAACAGCTAGAGGAAGATTTACAAACCTTATTGGGTTGAAAACAAAAAGAAAACTAAACTTTCACACCTCCGTTCTGATCAGAGCACAAGCTTACTTTTATCAGCTAGATGTCTTGTTTTTCTTGAGATTGTGTTATGGTGGGGTCAACTCATTTGCTGACTTCTGTCTTATTCACCCTGAATATTTCATCTCAAATGCTGGACTGATTTTCAAAATGATCCATAACACAGAGCAGAGTTTAAAAGGTGAAGAGATAAGGGTCCTTGACGAATTTTGAGTGGGACAGTCAAGTAACAAGGGCACTGGAAACTACAATTAAGTAGCCTTGAGGAACTGTAAATAGCTGTGAACAGCAGCCTGAGGGGGCCGTCAGTCTTGGAATCATGGCTACAAAGCACTGAACATTTTTCCACAAACAGATGGTTTTCTACCTCATAAAATTATGTGGTACATGCATCTTATGCTTTCTTACAAATTTATCCTATAATATCCTTGGCTTTCACTACATCCAGAAGGATATAGATAGCAATTCTAAACAGAAAGGGAGGCTTCCATTGTATGGCAGCAATGCCTTAAGTGACTAATAGCATATTTCTTACCTCTGATTTATTCTTTGGTTTATTCATCAATTCTTTACCATTTATGGAGCCAAGCAACAAAAAGTAGAATATCTTCATAACCTGATTGTGACAAGCTAGTGATATCATATGATTCATTGCCAATATCATCTCTCATAGATATGCATTCCAAGAACCTCCCACACAATGCTCTACATAAAAAGTGAATCACTAGCTACGATGCCAAAATCTTCAAAATCATGAACAAGGACAACTGTAGTCATTGAAAACCTTTTAATAATACTCTAGAGCTGTTATACTAAAAAAAAAAAATTGGACTTATTAGTCATTGCCAAAGAATTTTTAATTATAAAAGGAGGCTTCCCCATCTTAACAAATAGCATTATCTTCCACCAAGTCATCCTAGCCAAAAAGTTAAGTCCATCTTGATTCCTGTCATATCATCCATCAAATTCTTAAAGCCCCGTCAGTTATAACTTCTGAATCTTGGTCATGCCATCTACACTGCTGCCAGGAGTGCCCAAAGCACAACCATTGCTGGCCTGGATGGCCTTCAACTGGCCTCTTTGTTGATTACTGCCTCACTACTGTCCACCCTCTGCACAGCACTAACATGAAAATCCATACTGTTTATCATGGCTTTCCTGCTTTTTGAGGTCTGGTCCCAGCTTCACTGTCTATCTTGTACTTTTCCCTGACAATACTGGCCGTTTTCATCTTCTTTGAATATTTGAAACTTGTTCTTACCAAGTAGTTCTCACCATTCCTACATCTTTGCATGGCTGGCTTCTCTGCCCAGGTAGGTCCTCTCTCAAAGGCATTTTCCTAGAGACCTATCCCAGAATTCTTTTCTAAGTCATTCAACTCATTCATCTCTAAGTCATTATCTGCCACTCTTTTTTGCTTTTGCCATTAAGTTTATTATCTGACATGATCTTGCTTCTTTTACTTGGTTATTGTCTGTCTCTACCACTTAATGTATAAGCTCCATGAGCACAAGGAACCTATTGTGTTGTTTTCTTGCTATGACCAGTGCTTGGGACTATTCATAGCATGCAATAGTAATCAATGAGCATTTTTTTTGAATGGGTGAATGAATGAAAGGGACCTGTAAGAAAAGATATAATAAGAAATAAAGAAGAAAAACCTATGTCATAAACGTTTTTATCATAAATCCAAAGGTTAAAATATAAAGTTTCACCTATATGTTTTAAAATAGGTTAATAGATTATTTTCTCATACTGTTTTATGTAGACTTGTGGAATAAAGTTTTACTCATTGTACTTTTCTGAATTCTTATTTACATTTATTCATGGAATGCTTATTAAAGAAGTAAACTAGAATTGCAAGCGTGACCAAAAGACAGGGTTCACGGAGCCTGGTTTCTTGATGAGACTTGTGAAATGCAAACACATCTGAACATATAAATATATATATTTTTTTTTTTTTTTTTTTTATTTATTATTTTTTTTTTGCGGTACACAGGCCTCTCACTGTTGTGGCCTCTCCCGTTGCAGAGCACAGTCTCTGGACGCACAGGCCCAGCGGCCATGGCTCACGGGCCCAGCTGCTCCGCAGCATGTGGGATCCTCCCAGACCGGGGCACGAACCCGCGTCCCCTGCATCAGCAGGCGGACTCTCAACCACTGTGCCACCAGGGAAGCCCATATAAATATATTTTTAATAATGAATGAGTATTAATGTCCTCTAAGCAAGGCAGAATGTGTTACTTAAACAAATAATTATCTTTCAGAATTGAAAAGTGAATAAGAAGATAATTTATATTTTAATTTTTTCCTCTATTGTGTTTTCAAGCAGGTAACATATGCTCCACACATGAGAGTGAGCAAGCTTGCAAAGACTTGAGCCTATCTACCAATGAGCTAAATTACCTCATAAAAGGTCAGGAGACATGGAGGGGCTGTCCACCACAGGGAGGCTGTTCCCCCAGAATTCAAAGGAGCCCAAATGATATCAAACTGTATTCTCTTTCTTTCCTTTCTCGGTTCACAGAAGCTATTTCTTAACCTGAAATTTCAGAAGTACTGTCTCAATGGGGACAACTTCACATTTATCTCTTTTTTTCATCACCTTGGATCTCCTACTTATTTTTTATTTTATTTTTTTTCGGTGTGCGGGCCTCTCACTGTTGTGGCCTCTCCCGTTGTGGAGCACAGGCTCCAGATGCGCAGGCTCAGAGGCCATGGATCACGGGCCCAGCCTCTCCGCGGCATGAGGGATCTCCCTGGACCAGGGCACGAACCCGTGTCCCCTGCATCGGCAGGCAGACTCCCAACCACTGCGCCACCAGGGAAGCCCTCCTACTTAGTTTTGAGTAGCCCTTAATGCATGTTCCATATTTGAGCAGAGCCACTAAGCCAAGTGCTGTGAATCTGAGAGGCAGCCTGTTGCCCTGGGAATACTATGATTCACAGGGTCAAACAGACTCATTCCTCCTAAGTCTGCCACTTACTAGCTTTGTGGCTAGGCTCTTTCACTTCTGTGAGCCTCAGTTTCTCACCTATGGAACAGTAAGTAAACTTACAAGGCTCTTGTAACAGTTGAATGAGATGGTGGGGGCAGACATGCTTAAGCCAATATCTGGCATACAGTGTCCCCTCTAGTCTCCGTTCTGACACTTCCTAGCAATGGAATCTTGTCAATTTACTCATCAGGTCTGGGTTTAATTTTCCCCTTTCAAATGATAGCATAATAGCCTACATGTTCTTAAAAGGATTATTAGATCCAAAAGTATAAGATTCTTACCTGTAAGAATCATCAGCTTGACCATTCACATGGGAATGATATATTTAATGTCTTGGTAATCTCTTCCACATTCATTTCTCTGTTTTATCTCACCTCTACTGTATCATGTATATGTGCTAAAAGTAAATCTGATTTCCTCGAGAAAGACACCACTGTCTTTCAGATGTATCAAGTGTCAAGTTTGTATAAAGCTCAGCACCTACAGTGCATTATAATGCAGGATGTGATGGCTGTCCTCTGGGTAATGTCCTTAAAGGCACACATACCATTAATTTTATTCTCAAAAGGAAATATCCTTTAAGTTGCTTTCACTCTAATATAGATCGTCCGTTTTTTAAAAGGCAATTTGGGAAATAGGGTACTTCAATATAAAAAATCTCACCTTCAAAGGTTCAGCCAATACAACCACATCTAGACCCAGTCCTGTGAACCAGATGGTGGCAAAAGATCTTCCTGCCCCACCTGAAAATCCTCTCAGCTTCAGTTTTTCTTTTGCAATATACTAGAGCCCAACTTTACCTGATTCTTTTCATATTTTGTCATGTAAGAATAAAACACAGATAAAGAAATATGCAGTTGAAAATGCATTTGTATTTTAATCAAGAACTGTGTGTTCAGGAATTATCACTCATGCAAACGGAGATAGTCATCAATCATAAGTGCTCCTTTGTATCTGTGGCAACTTATTACAGAGAAAATAAGTATTTCTGGATTCTGAGAAATTTGCTGTCAGAAATACTACTCAGAAGCTTTTCTTTTTTTTTAATTTCCTGCAAGCCTTTGAAGGCAGAAATGAAGTAGGAGGGATGCTTTTTTCCTTTGCTGTGACCTGAAAATAGAAACGGATAATCTGTGACATTGCCATTTAAATCAAAACTCTGGAAATGACATTAGTCATTATTTTATTTAGTATTATAACCATAGTAAGATGAGCATAGTAATTTCTAGTATATAAATGTATATATATATATGTATACGTTTGTGTATTATATGATTTAATTTATACAAAAACTCTATTATATTTTAATTGAGATTCAGAAGACAGCAAGGGACTTGGGACAGGAACTCAGGGCTTCTGTCTATATGTTCTAAGTTATTTCCATATTATATTTTCCCATTTAATTTACAGTAAAAAAAATCAGAGATTCACTTGAAGTAATAAGAATTTTAGAGCGTGGAATAACACTTTGTATGTATGTATGTATATATATATACACGCATACATAATACAAACTAATTGTTTTTTTCTAATTTATTTATTTATTTATTTTTGGCAGCATTTGGGTCTTCATTTCTGCACACAGGCTTTCTCTAGTTACGGCAAGTGGGGGCCACTCTTCATTGCGGTGCAGGGGCTTCTCATTGCAGTGGCTTCTCTTGTTGCAGAGCATGGGCTCTAGGTGTGCGGGCTTCTGTAGTTGTGGCCCCTGGGCTCCAGAGCGCAGGCTCAGTAATTGTGGTTTATGGTCTCTAGAGTACAGGCTTGGTAGCTGCCGTGCATGGCCTTAGTTTCTCCACAGCATGTGGGATCTTCCTGGACCAGGGATCGAACCCGTGTCCCTGCATTGGCAGGTGGATTCTTAACCACTGCGCCACCAGGGAAGTCCAAACTAATTGTTTTCATATCTAATAGTTAAGATTTTGGTTTATCTTTATGTAATTAAGACATATATTTTTAGAATTCAATATAGACATACTTTCAACCTCTATTTTCCATATTTAAATTGTCAACTTTGAGAAATGTACAACAATTTCAAACCCCAATCAGCATAAACCAGATAGGAGACTGAAACTCATCTGCAAGGTGCTTTGTAAGTGTTCTGAAGTCTTTTCTGCATGCTTCATTCTGTATTTATAACAGTGTGTAAACAGTTTCATGATGCAGACCATGGTTTTTTTGTGATACCTCATGATATAAGTATTGAGAGATGCAAACAGTGAGATCTTAGTGAAATATGGCTTCCTGAATCTAATTGTGTAGGTTTTCAACGTCTCACAGACACTTCAGTTGGTTGTCTTCATGTTCTCCTCATACTTTAAACTGTGAAGTCAAGAGCTAAGAAGAAGAGCCTTTTAGTCATGGTCTGGTATTAAATAAGAATCATGTCTACATTTGTACCATCCAGAACATGCCCAGCTTCAATCATGAGTGCTGAGTAGATTTGCACCTTTCAGTATTTGTATGGGAGATTTCATGCAAAAACCAAGTCTTATAGGCCTTTAAGATAAACAGTGTTTTCCGATGGTTAAGAATACAATATTTAACGTTATGGAAACCTGGTTCATATTCAAACTTTCCTATGTGAACTTAAGCAATTTACTTCAATAATTTAGTTCTCAGTCTCTTCTACCCGTAGAATGGGAACAAAAGAGCACCTACCTTATTGGATATGTTTGATAAGGATTACACATTAATGCATGTACAACACTTTGACCAGTGTCTGCACATGGTTACTTGTCATTCAATAGTACTTGGCAATAGTACTCAGAGTTTTATAATATTATTAATGCTCCCTTTGATAGTTTACTATTCACTCATTTAACAGATATTTATTGGGTACCAGCTATGTAAGAAGCAGTGTCCTAGGTGCTAGTTGTACAAAAGCATACATCTCTATTCTCATGGATTTTACAGTTACTCTATTTCTATTGTTACTCTTAATTCTGCATTATGCATTCTCTATTGTATTTCCATTCTATACAGTTCTACTGTATTACTGTATTAACTCTGTTATGCAAATATACTCACAAATAAGTTGTACTATTTTGACTGATAGATGATTCAAAGAAGAGCTGGTTAATGCTATGGACTTCATTGCTTTTTCATCTTGAGGAATAGACCTGATACATAGCTATCATCCACAGGATCTCAAGGTCAGAGAGAACTGAAAAGATACCCAATTAAACAAGTATGTATTTGTATGTTGTTTAGTCTCTTCAATGATTGCCCCCTGTACATTTTCCATCATTTAGTCCAAAGTTCATTCTCTTGATTTCTTGTCATTTTCTCAACTTGCTATGATGTAAGATAAATAATTACGGCTAAACAATAAGGCTAGGATATAAATGAGAAAGCAATATAGTAAAATCTTCTTAATCCAATGCTAGTTCATTCAAAATAACATTCAAATTGAATCAACAGTTATTCCCCAGTCAAATAGATATGGTTTTCTCATTAAAATTGTTCATTTAATACAAAGCGTGCATTATGAATTATTTAAGGCAGAAATTAGGTCCCAGGAGTACCTTGCATTATTAAAGAGGTAAAATAATTCCAAAGGATACCAGGAAACAGCTGTATATAAGCTACAGTGAAACTGTATTTGTGGACCACTGTGATTACTTGAGGCTGCAGGACTTGGTACGTAAGATAACCATTCTCTCACCTCTTCTCTTTAAAACAGATATGCAGGACCATTTCTATAACTTTACAGTTTTCCAGGTGAAGGGCTCCCCTGCTTCTTCCTATGGCATTCAGTATCTGGTACAGAATTACTTAATTTTAATAATTTAAAATAATTGAAGATGTTTTACTCCCAACTATGAGCTAAGTTTTCAATGATAAACTGGTTTTTATGATCTCCTTGAATTTCTAGAAACTGAAAACTTTCCATTGTGAATGAATGGCTGGAGAACTAAAAGAAACTCACTGTTATTAAAAGGTACTAAGTGTATTTTCGGGAAACAATTGGAAGATACAAAGCACCATTTTTAGAGACAAATTTCCTCAGCTTTGCTGTCTTTGAAATGGAGCTACTGTGATTTGATGCTCATCAGAGGGTCCAGACTTAATATAATTTTAATGTTTAAGAACCTGAGGATCATCAGATTAGAAGTGTTTTGAAAGTCCAAATTAGGATTGTTTAAAATGTATAAACTGTATCATCTAATTATAAAGGAAAATCTTACTTTAGAATTCCTGGGAGTATGGATGTTATTTCTCTTTTAAAACTATTAAACAGGGTTCCCCTGGTGGCGCAGTGGTTGAGAGTCCGCCAGCCGATGCAGGGGACACGGGTTCGTGCCCCGGTCCGGGAAGATCCCACATGCCACGGAGTGGCTAGGCCCGTGAGCCACGGCCGCTGAGCCTGCGCGTCCGGAGCCTGTGCTCCGCAATGGGAGAGGCCACAACAGTGAGAGGCCCGCGTACCGGAAAAAAAAAAAACAAAAAAAACTATTAAACAATCTAAGAGCTGACAGTAGAGTTAGTGTGGTTTGAGCTTTCAGGCATGATTTTAGTATAAGATTTCACCTCTGTTCTAGGGGACACATAACTGTTGAGAACAAATACTCTCTGCTGCGGCCCTAGTTGTGTCAATATGACAATTTATTTGGGAGATTTGCAAATCATTACAAAAGGGTTACAGTATTGTATCCCCCTAATGACAATGGGCTATGTCACATGGTGATTTATGACTCCTCATGAATTTCCTTGGGATAAACCATGTGGAGTTTGACATCCTATACTCTTCAAATTAACCAGCATTACTATCTACATGATCTATTTGCAACACAGAGAGGAGTAGATTTGAAGGTCAAATCACAAAGACATGTAAAGAGCAGGATATGTGTTTTATAGTAATAATTCATATAATAAAACTACAGTTTTAAGAAAAGCCAATTCAATTCATAAAAGAGACATGATAGCATTAACTTTGCCATTATAATAATAACAGGCATCCATTCAACAAATATTTTTGTTGATTATTTTGTGCGTCATTTGTCAGGTACAGCAGGAAACATAAAAGAATCTAAGATATCTCTCCTATCCTCAAAATATGTAGACGAAAAATCTTTACAAGTTTCTTTTACTCTCTCCCCTGGGTTCCATCAAACCAGAGTCAAAAAAAAAAAAAAACTAACAAATTACCAGAAGCCTCTCTCTGCCTTCTTCCTAGACTTTCTCTTAGAGCAGAGCTAATGTTAAACTGATTTAATAAACCTCATTTTATGCCACACAGCCAACTGTAATTGCTATACTTTAAATATATTTCAAAAGCCAAAAGAAGTGTAGAGTCTGAAGTCCCCCTGGGAAAACTGTGCAGCTCACAGCATTAGTGTCTTTAAGAAGAGATCCAGGAACTGTTTTTCTGTTCCTGCTCAAGAAGAGGGGCGTTTCTCCTTCTCTCTCCCTGCCAACCCCAGATATTTAAACTCTCCATTGTTATGCCTGCCCTTCTCTATGTTCTCCACGCACTTCCTATGGACTCACCCGTGCTTATTGGCAGCAGTGCATTCAGTGATGTGAATACATCCCTGTCTCCAGAGCAAGAGTACACATTGCATGAGAACCAAGGCCCCATCTTAACTTTCCCATGTATTTTCAGACTTTAGAAAAGTACTTGGCATTTCTGAGGTACTTAATGAGTTAAATGATGGACCATGAGCCCTCTTTTCAATTATTTAAAATACTTCTACATGATGGAGTGATGGGCTTACTTTCCAGAGCTCCAGAATCAGAGGAGAGTTCCATAAGTAGAAGCTCTGCAGAGGCCACATTGGATACACAAAGGAAACAACCAGAAATACTAGATAGACATCACCAATAACTGCAAAGGAGCTGGTCACTGGATGCATCTAAGAAGAAAAAGGAAGAACAATTTGGGAGCAATGCTATAGAGAGAAATCCAAAAATCAGATTGGTTTGTACTACATGGAATTTCTTTTTTTGTTGTTTCCTATTTCCTACACATGCAGCAAGCATGCAATGATGAGTGTTTTGCTTTATTTTCATTTATTTATTTATTTTTCTGCGGTACGCGGGCCTCTCACTATTGTGGCCTCTCCCGTTGCGGAGCACAGGCTCCGGACGCGCAGGCCCAGCGGCCATGGCTCACGGGCCCAGCCGCTCCGCGGCATGTGGGATCTTCCCGGACCGGGGCACGAACCCGTGTTCCCTGCATCAGCAGGCAGACTCTCAACCACTGCGCCATCAGGGAAGCCCTGCTTTGTTTTTAAATAAACGAATGATGAGCCTGCTTTCAGTGTGACAGGGATGGGCATAAGGAGACCATGCGCTGTGATAGTATCAGTCTCTAATGTTGTTTCTTTCTACTTCACTCTTTAGTTTTCTTGTTTCCTCATCCAGGTTCAAACCAACCACGATGTGTGGGTTCTTGGCTCACGTTCCTGGCTCCTTGTGATCTGAAACCTCAGCTTGGCTCTAGCTCTCTTGGTACTAGGCTGGATCATGTCCCCTGGTTATGTTTTGAACTTCCAGGTCTGTATCCTCTGCTTCCTTCCTCCTCTTTTACACTTTTTCTGATTTGACAACACAGCCGTCTGTTACTCTCTCTTTTTCCTCCACATCACTCCAAGCCCCAGCCTCAAACTAGCTCATCTGTGTAGCCCAGGACCCCATGTGCTGGAGGCAATGACTTTGGCAGCTGACACTGGAGAATGTTCCAGCTCCTGTTCACTCCAATCATGGAAAAGGGCACAACTAAGGTATCAATTAGAGAAATGACTCAATTTGAGAAACTAGGAAAGCATTGATAGCAGAAACATACACTCCACAGCTTTTCACAACCACAGTCATAATCTCAGGTCCAGCTTTTGGTCATGCAACCATGGCAAGCAGAGGCAGAGGAGGCTGCTTTGACTTTTCTTTTTTAATTGCAAAAGAAATTCTCCACTACCTGTGGTTGCATATGCCTGCCAAAAGGTTTCACTGATACACTGAAAGCTTTGTCATCTGAAGTCAGAAGGCAGGACAACCCATGTCAAGGACAGAAGTCAGTATTGTATAACAATCCCCAGATTATGGGTCAGACAGGTGGGACTGCACGTTGACAGCAGTGCTGGTGGCCCCTCGTCACCCCATGTTTGCAGGATCACACATAAATGTAATTAAGGGGCTGTGCTGGTGTGCCTCTGGTCTCAAGGTTAATTAACCACAGGAAAATGACACCTTCAGGTGTCCTGTATCATCACAGCACTCACAGAGAGAAGCAGGATTTTAAATTGACAGCACTGACACTGCCAGACAGCAGAGTTGAAACCAGCAGAGGTGAAAACAAAGACTGACATAGGTTGCTGCACTGCTGACAAGAGGGAAAAAGGACACATTCTTCCTGCCTTTGGCAGAAATAACACTGAAACCAGAAAAGTCGCACCCATGATGGCTCACTCCTGAGTGTGATTAAGGACACATGTGCAATCCTGCTCCCTCCATATCCCATCCCAGGGATGCTTGGTGCTCCAGAGCTCTGCACCCCCGACTCCAACATGTGTGCACACACACCACACACACACACACACACACACACACACACACACACACACACACAC
>NW_020837960.1:8038318-8164213 GCF_003676395.1 Aethalodelphis obliquidens
CACACACACACACACACACACACACACACACACACACACACACACACTCCCCGCTACTGCCCCTCAGGATTCTCCAACTCCTTCACAGATAAGTCCAGCATGGAGGAGGGTGTAAGCTCCCCAACTCTGACTGAATGCTGAGAACTTTCCACAGGTCCCTTACCTTCTTGGGGGTTTATTTTCTTCCCATTTAATGACACTTCCTGATTCTGTATCTTTTCTTTTTCCAGTTTGCAAACTCTGTCTGGACTGTCTGCTCAGGCATCTGCCATAACCATGTCACCTGGAAGAGATAAACTTGTGAGAAAGAGAGACTTCCTGGCACTCAACGTTGGAGATTCTTGGGTTTCTCATCAGGTGTTTTTCGCCTGCATGGAGAACTGGGCCTCTGCTACCTGGTCAGGATGTGTGTTGAGGGGTGGAGGGAGGGTTTTTTTTTTTTTTCTACAGGGAATGGCACCAAACCCACCAGCACGGAACCCCGCTCAGGTGTCTCGAGCCCTGAATGCAGTGAGCTCAGCTCTCTCTCCAACCAAATCCCCTCTGCTCTCAATTTGTAAACAACTCAACTCTGCCTGCATAATGTGTGAGCCGGTGATGGCAGTGCCTCACTGTGCCCTTCCCTGCTCCCAGCCTAGTACACCTGCTGCCCAGGGCTCTGGCTGCTACTGCTGTCATTATGCTCTGCCATCGCCTGCCCTGCTGCTCGCTGAGCTGGAGGCGCATCCTTGGTGTAGGGAGGAATGTTTATTAGTTTTAATTGGTGGACACGGCTGGACAGTGACAGTTGGGGAGTATTGTGTGTCATTCACCCTGCACCAGGTGCCGGCTGTGATGGCAGATGTAGGTGTAGGTGGATCAGCTTAGAATCCAACCTACAGAGGAGTACCTTTCCAGAATAAGGCAGCTGCTGTGTTTCTCCCCTACTTACGGGAACACACACTCTTCCCTTTCTTTTACCATCTCTTGTGCTTTCCTAAGTGGAAAGGTTTTATTAGTCTGGAATACAATAGTCTCATTAAAAAAAAAAAAAAAAAAGAAAGAAAGAAAGAAAGAAAACAAACCTATTCTTTCTCCAAAATACATAGTCTATGAATACAAGTACCTTCTTTTTTATGTGACCCTGGCATCTCCCTGAACTGACTGGTAATATTCCATATGTTGCAAGAATTCAGATATATCCTGGGTAATATCCTGAACATCAACTTAGCAAATCTTTTTATAGACAAATAAAATGTTTCCCAATCGGATTCTACTCCTATTCAACTCTATAACTAACCTCTCCCGATCAAGAAGCCTCGAAGCTGACTGCTTTTCAGTCTAACAGATTGAGTTTTTATGTGTTTAGCTCCTCTTCCAAAAGGAGTTAAGCAATAATACCCAAAGCAGAGTTGGGTGGAAGTACCAGTGGTCCTTCCAGAAGCAGTGGATCTGGGAGCTGCCAGTTGTCTCCCTTGGATGCACTAGTCCTGGACAGTGGTAGAAAATCACACACACACACACACACACACACACATACACACACAGACACACACACACATACACACAGCCAAACCTCAGCAAACAGTCATTCTCTCAGGATTCCTTCCTATACTTCAGCCCTTCAGCAAAGCCTTGCCTTCACAAGACCAACAGAAGCCAAGAACATGGCTTGGCGTCGTTGCTTTATGCTTTAATAAAGGTGGTGAGTGTCACATATAGCTTCTGCTTGTTTTTACATTTATATCAGCCTCAGCTGCTGCAGGAATGAGCCGAGAGGGGACTTAGTGGCTTCGGAGCTCAGAGCCAGAAACGGTAAAACACTTCTGCCACCTAGCGGTGCAGCCAGAGCTGCACTCATCGGAAAATGTAAATGCGTCTATACGGCCAGGGAAAATCAACTTGTTAGACTTTAGCTTCAGTTTCAAAGGAGACAAAACATATACCCCACGTCCTCAAGTGCAGTAATTAAAAGTGACCTAAAAGTAATGTTTTAATGATGCCAGATCTTTCAGCAGTAAACGACTAAACAAAATACCCTATGCTGGTAACTAATTACAGTGTTCCCAATTGTTGATTTATAAAATGAAGTGACCCAAGCAAATGAAATCATTGTACTGAATTTTTTCTCCAGAGTCTCAGTGTTTTTTTTTTGTTTTGTTTTGTTTTGTTTTGTTTGTGTTTTTTTTTTTTGCCATCTTTTGTTTAGCTATATACTGTTCCAAAATTCAGGCAAGGAGATTATTAACTTGGAGAAAAAAATAGCTCATGTCTTAGTACAGAGTATGTACAGCCACAGAAGATGCCACTCATCCTAAAACAATGGAAAAAAGGGAACATTCAGGATGTATATAACTCATGATTGAATACAGTCATTATTGAATCCTATCTTCACATGGCTTTAAACAACACAATATATAAATACTGCAAAATAAACCAATTATTAAATCATTTCCAAATTGCTGCTGAGTGGGTCTCTGCCACTGTTTTAACAGAAGTCAATGTCATATGTAATGGAATCGTTCTGTAAGTACTGAGGGGTTGATTCCTTTTCAAAAGACAACAGCGTTTGAGAAAGAATGAGTATTCTGAAAGGAATTTAGGAGAACAGTCCAAACAGCAGATGGTATGTCTCCTTATGGATACTCAGCATTCAACAGTGAGAGAGATTTAGATAATGCTAAAGGTGTAAACTGCAAAATCAAGTATCTTTCTCCCCTCTAAAAATGTAAAATAAAAAAACAAAACCTATGCATAATTTATGGATGCCCCAGGTTAGTCTTAAATTATGCAATCCACACAACCACGAAACGTTGCTTACTATATTCCTTAGTTACTTCATGACACTGATGGCATTCCCCTCCCCTCAATGCACACATGCTTTATTTCTGAGAGAAGTCTGTTAAAAAGAGATGTCTGTATCTACCAAGTGAGTAGCACTCATTTCTAAAGCAAATATATCGGTGAGCAGGGAAGCACAAAGGCATTTGCTAACTAAATGCTTCTTTTATCAACTCAGTAGTCTTCCCTGCATAGAAAGCTTCTCAGATGTGCATTATGGGATTTAAAGTACTCTCAAAGTTCATTACCTTCGTGGTCCTTCCCATCTTCATGTGAAATTAACTGTATCTCCTATATGTACATCTACT
Source organism: Aethalodelphis obliquidens (assembly GCF_003676395.1). NCBI lineage: Eukaryota > Metazoa > Chordata > Mammalia > Artiodactyla > Delphinidae > Aethalodelphis > Aethalodelphis obliquidens. The sequence continues at coordinate 8,041,447 of NW_020837960.1, forward strand.
TAAGGTAGTAATTTAATGGCAATAACATCTATATCTAAGAAGGTTATTTTTCCCTTGGGTCTGCTTCACACTCAGAGATCTCTTCATGGTGTTTAGAATAAAAACCGGAAATGCTGCTTTCCTTCTGTTTTAGAGAAATGAGGAAGAAAAAGACAAAGGAGAACAATCAAATAAATTTTAAAGCAATAATCCTAGAAAATAGTAATGCCACAAATATGAGTGTTCAGTGGGGAAGGAAGATGAATAAAGCATAGGTATATTTAATTTGCATTAAATAATCTCCAAAATTTTTAGTTTTTCATCTTATACTCTCTTTTCATCTCCTCCTCTCTGCAACACCCCCCTAATATGCATACGAAACCTTGCTCCATCTTTTTATTTAGGAAAATTATGTTTACTTCCCCTATTTTCATATACATTCAGGGTAGGTATTCTCAAGCCACACTAGATAAGTGCTGTGTCATAACGTTAATATCCCCTCCTTTTATGGGCAGAGCTCTGGTTTTGTTCCCTTTTTCTACTCTTCTCACACTTGACTCAGAGAGACTGAGTCTTTATCTAGCACTAAACCCCAATTTGCAAAACAAATCATCATCACCTCATTATATTAGTTGGTGAGCATGTGACCTAGGTCTTCCCAATATCATGGGAGGTGTGCTGAGGAATTCAGAGGATGACTCTGAATTCCTACAACAACAAACCCAGAAATTGTCTTCCTTTTTCCCTCCGGACATGGCTCTTTTTAACTGTTTCTCTTGAAATGGTCGTATCCATCTTACATCTCTGAAAGAAAGCAGCCTTTAGGATGACTGTAGAGGATGAATGGAATTTGAGTCTGTGATGACTTTGGCCCCTGGGTCCACTAATACCAAAGCCCTTGACCTGTAAATAAAAGTTAGTGTACTTTGGCCAAATGGACCCTCATTTATTCCTTTGCCCAATGGCCAGCAACTGTGAAGACTACAGATGGCTCCTTCTCTTTCCATACTTTCAATTCTAAAACCTTGATCTTGTCTGCATTACTACTGAAAATTACTCTGAATATTCTAATTATCCATTCTTTCCTCCTTCACATACAGTTTCCTATTGAATCCTATAGATTTCACTTTGTAAATATCTCTTGATTCGACCTTTCCTAATCTATTCCACATTTGCTATTTTAGTTCACTCCCTCATAACTTTTCTTTTGGAGTCTTGGTACAGCCTCATAACTCCTCTATTCAAATAAACCCTTTGTTCTGTCTAGAATGATCTTATAAATTTCAAATACAGTAGGTCGTTCTCTATGCTTCAGTGCATGTCAAAATGTCCCTCTGTATTCAGGTTCAAAGAAAAACCCTTTTCTGTGATCAATAAGCACTTTTTTTTTGGTTTGCTTTTCCTGCTTGCCCTATGCTAGATTTTTTTAAAATTTTCATTGAAGTATAGTTGATTTACAATGTTATGTTAGTTTCAGGTGTACAACAAAGTCAATCTGTTATACATATACATATATCCATTCTTTCTCAGATTCTTTTCCCATGTAGGTTATTACAGAATATTGAGTAGAGTTCTTTGCGCAATACAGTAGGTCCTTATTAGTTATCTACTAAACAGAAATAGACTCACAGATCTCGAAATCAAACTCATGGATACCCAAGGGGAAACGTGGGGGGAAAGGATAAATTAGGAGATTGGGATTAACAAATAAGCACTTCTTCTTGATCATCGTTGGAAATTCAGCTTTCCTACCCTTCTCCTCTTTATCCTCTACTTCCCAGCTGTACTGAAATAATTATGCATCTAAAATCTTGCTATTTCTTGCCCCTGAGCCTTTGCACTGGCTCCCTCTGCCTGTGATACCTTCCTCATCAATCAACCCCAACTCTAGTTTGCTTCAGCTAGTTACTTTGTTGTCAAGTCTCTGAGAAGCCAGCTCTCCCATCCTAACTTCTGTTTTGTTTCTGTGTCCCTCTTCTACTTCCCATCTCACACTGTCCTCACCTGTTACATAATGCTGAACACACTGTTATGTCATTTGTTTTGTTTATGAATTTCTGTACTAGTAAATGAGCTCTTTCAGAACTCAGCGCATAACTTTACCAAAACTTCATACCATGCCTGGTCTAGAAAAAACTCTCAATAAAAAATTTCTGATAAATGACAATATCTAATGGCTTCCCAAGTTACAGAGTAACGATTCTAAAAGGCACAGGGCTAAATAGTGTTGCAAATGCAAATAGAATTGAGAGGTCATTTTATTTCAATATACTGGTTCAGATTTAGTTTACTCTGGACCCTAGCGGTTAAAACTTAGAACTGTCATTTAAGACAAATAGCTTCTTCAAAGGGCTTTAGCAGAGCCTTATAGTTAGAATTGCTTCAGGCAGATCTTTTAGCCTTCCTATCATCCTCTTTCTTATTTACAAAACAGGGGCAATAGTATTGCTCATCTCTTTTTGCCAAGGAATGATTAATGTAAGGGTCAGTGAAACCAATACCCATGGAAATGATTAAAGGCAAGGCTAGGACTCAAAAAGATTATCCTTGTACTCTTTTTTGGTTCGTTATATCCTTCTGTGTATTTACTGAATACGAGAAATTCAACCATAGTACAGCACGGAGTACATTTTTCCTATAGTTTCTGAGAAAGGAATATGAGACAAACAAAAGAACCACAGTGCATCATCTGTACATACCTTTCTGCATTACAAAGTGGAGTTCAACATCTTTCTATTTCACTATGTGTTTATGTATCAGGCAGCAAGCCCTTGACCCTGTAACATGTTATATTTCAATGCATTTAATCAATTCTATGTTTAAACCCTGAAATGCTGTGCATTTTGATTCTACTCAGTATGTGGCAGTATAAATACAATGGTTCTATGGGGAAAAATTCATAATAGTTGTAATGAAGTGAAATCTGAGTTGCGTTTCTGAATATTTTAAGAATGATCAGAGTTACGTTGCTATGTAGATAAAAACTCTCTAAAACAGACTCATTTCTCATCTTCCTTAGTTATCTCCTCAAATGTTAGTATCACGGAGCCTCTCTCAACTGTTCTATTTAAAACGGCACCCCACCCCACCCCTGTGCCCTCCAACACACACACATTCTCTCTCTCTCTCTCCCTCCTTCCCTCTCTCCATACTTTCTTTCCTGTCATGCTTTCCTGCTGCCTTTTCATCCCTGTATCACAACACTAGATGACACACCATTTATTTTACTTTGACATATCCTTTACTTGTTTTTTGACTTCATGCCTGTCTCTTCCCACCAGAAGGTAAGTCTCATGAGGGCAGAAGCAGGTTTCTTCATGCCCCATTACCAGTGCCCAGAACAGCATCTAGCAAGTAGGAGGTACTCAGTAAATAAGCGCTGGGATAATGAGTGTCTTATGCTGAAGAAATCATTTCACTTTGGAGATTCTTTCATAAAAGGACCTTTTTTCCACAAAAATATTTTTATTGTTTTAATTTTTTATTGGAGTATAATTGATTCACAATATTATATTAGTTTCAGGGGTACATCATAGTGATTCAGTATTTTTATAGATTATACTCCATTTAACGTTTTTACAAAATAATGACTATGTTTATGCTGTGCAATACAATATATCCATGTAGCTTATTTATTTTATACATAGTAGTTTGTACCTCTTGATCCCCTACCCCTATCTTTCCCCTCCCCCTTCCCTCTCCCCACTGGTAACCACTAGTTTGTTCTCTATATCAGTGACTCTGCTTCTGTTTTGTTATATACAGTTGTTTGTTTTATTTTTGAGATTCCACATATAAGCAACAACATAGAGTATTTTTCTTTCTCTGTCTGATTTATTAACCACAATGAGATATCACCTCACACCTGTCAGAATGGCTATTATCAAGAAGAACACAAATAACAGATGTTGGTCAAGCTGTGGAGAAATGGGAACCCTCCTACACTGCTGATGGGAATGTAAATTGGTGCAGCCACTGTGGAAAACAGTATGGAGGTTTCTCAGAAAAGGACCTTTATATCCTGTGACCTGTGACCTGCTTTGTTCCCTTGACACTTTTTTTTTTTTAACATATCATGATATCCTAGTATCAATGGTGTTATTCAGAAATCTTCTCAAGTGTGCCCTTTGGAATCTACAATTTCCAATGCAGGATCTCATAGGTGGGGATACACAGTTGATAAAAGCTAAAAGAAAATTAATAATTCCACATTTTATCTCACTGCTTTAAAAAAATTATTTATCCTCTGAGATACAAAGCATGATGATAGAAGTTAAAAGAATAGAATGTTCTTGTAGCTTACAAAGTCATCTCCCAGCCCCATGCAAATGCTATATGTAACTGGCAGCCCATGTGCCACTATAGGAAGGTAATAAAGGAAAGTCTGTTTCTAAGACAACAGCATTTTATTTCATGTCTTATGCTGTAATAATAGTTCCTATGACTTTGAGGATCATCTGGAATTTTGCCAGGAATAAAACAGTGTAAATTAACCAACAGTTAAAAACCCCTTCAAAGGATCAAAACAAACAAAGACAGATAATTTTATTTTATTGTTTGAAAACAAGTATTACAGTAACTTTATAGCAATTTATACTGAGCTACCATGACAAAGAGGTAGAATTCAAATATTTAAAAATACACTACATTTCAATTAAAGTGGCTATTGATGGAGAAACACACCTACTAATTCTGAAGGATTAGTTTCCTGACAATATCAGAAAATTACAGACTATCATACATGAGTGTCAGACCTTATTTTCCTATCTTTCTCATGCACTTACTCATCCTGACCATGCCCCCATTTTCTCTATTAAATGGAAAGAATAACACTGATACATTTAAATGAAATAAAAAAATATATAGATTGAAAACAGCTATGAGTCTTCTGTGTAAAAATTATTTTAGGAAAACATACAATACATTAACACCATGAATAATTCAGCCCTGATTCCGAAAATACTCCACATAGACTTTATTCTACATAAATGATAAGACCTTCATTGTATTAACAATTATATTTCAGTCTTATGAATGTTATTACCAGAACATGTGTTCTTAACAATTGTTTCAAGCATTTTTTTCTTATAATGTATCCAAAAAGAGGAGAGAATATTAGTAATACATATTTAGGTTGAAGGATTTTTTTTTTTTTTTTTTTTTTTTTTTTTTTGCTGTTTGCGGGCCTCTCACTGTTGTGGCCTCTCCCGTTGCAGAGCACAGGCTCCGGAAGCGCAGGCTCAGCGGCCATGGCTCATGGGCCCAGCCGCTCTGCGGCATGTGGGATCTTCCCGGACCGGGGCACGAACCCGTGTCCTCTGCATTGGCAGGCGGGCTCTCAACCACTGCACCACCAGGGAAGCCTGAAGGATTTTTTTAAATGAAAAAATTACCTTTCCATATTTTAAAATTAAGTTTTATACAGCATGTTCATGTAATAAATTAAAACAGATTCCTTACTCCTCCCCCCACCAATTTTTCCACTAAAAAACGTGCTCAAGATTATAAGACAATTTGGTAAGTTTTTTCTGGTTTTTTTTTTGTTTGTTTTTTATTTTTTTGAGGTTACTTGTAAGTTCAAGTAAAGAAAAGGTACAAATGAGGGAAGAAAAGAGTTGTGATAAATTTAAAGAATAACTAATAAGTACCTGCCATGAATAAGGGGAAAAATATAGAGATAAGACGATGATAAAACATTGTCTTAAGATTATGATATATGCAAAAAGATAGACACAAACTATGTCCTAAATGCCTCAAAACTGTGAATGAAAAATCCTTTTATTTTTCTTTTAGCTTTTTTTTTAAGTTGAAGTATAGTTGATTTATAATATTGTGTTAGTTTCTGGTGTACAGTGAAGTGATTCAGTTAAATCAGATTACTTTCCATTATCATTTATCACAGGATATTGAATATAGTTCCCTGTGCTATACAGCAGGAACTTGTTGTTTATTTTATATACAATAGTGTGTATCTGCTAATGCTAAACTCCTAATTTATTCTTCCCCCACCCCCTTCCCCTTTGGTAACCATAAGTTTGTTATGCAAGCTCTCATTTCAGTCTGAATTACAACAGAGGTGAAAGGATATTAATATAAATGTTAAAGAAAAAATATTGGATCAGAACATTGTATTATTTTTAATTCATTCTGTATACCAGTGAGCGAAATGTTCACTTTTATTTCTGGAAGGTTTTCCAAAATTTGTTCCTCCATTCTCCTTTGTTTCCTTCCAGGGCCTCACAGTAAAACTTCTGAAATTGTAGTTTACAAACAGGTAGGCATTTCATACCACCTTTTGTTCATGTTCCTTCAGCCAGTTTTCAACACATGTGATTGCTCATTATTTGGGGAATAAGATTTCATTAAACACTATATCAAATGCCTCACTAAAATCAATACTCATGACACCTGTTTTGCGGCCTTTATTCATTTAGGCTGTGGTTCTATCAAGACCTAGAAACAAATAGGTGCTCTATATAGGATACCTGTGAGTCGTGCTTGTCTGTCTTTTGAGAGTTTACGCATATGTTTTTATTAAAAATTTGTTATTTTACTTTACTAAGGAGAGTTTTAAACATATTTGAGTAAAATATTCAAACTGGATCTGCTTGCCTACTTTCAAAATCACAGGTGAATGACACATTTTATCTATAATGTTTTATATTTTTCAGGTTCTGTGACTCCTGAAAAGTCAATCATTCTTTATTTGATAATGTGTTCATTCACTTAAACAAGTTCTATCCATTATGTTGTCAGTTTTCCATGATTAAAATACATTTTCTAATTGAATTACTTTGGTTCTGTATACCCAATCACCTAGTTATCAGAAAAATTTTTATAGTTAAATGTGAAATGTTTGGGCTAAATTGAAAAAGCTGCCTGCAAAAGACACAAATGCATGCCACTTTCAATATTCTGAATAATTTATAACGTTGGCATCAATGAACTTACATAACACTAAATATCAAGGCAGACTCACTAAATGGATAGTCCTAAAACCAAACTCTTTGTGTTGAGCCATTGGCAACAAGGGATCATGGAGTAAATGGGGGCTCTGGTTACTCTGGCCGTGCTAACTCTGTCTCCCCTAGCTGAAAGGATCAGGAAGGGTAATTCAACGGTAAATATTGAAATGATAAACAACAACAGGTTGCAACTTGATTAATTTTGGGTCTAAAATTGTTGGTAATTTCTACATATCTCTAGTTTGCTTTTTAAAGCACAACCTCTGAGCTCATCAGATCTGCTTCCATCTCTTAATGTCAAGAGTGTCACGAGAATGAAATTAAGGAAAGGCAAATTACTCATTGATCCATAGATACTTAGACTTTTAGAATGTTTGAGCAGCGAGGATGCCTATAGAACATTTGCTTTAACCGCCTTATTTTATAGATGGGGAGAAGGGTTCCACTGACATTAGGCAACTTTCTCAGAGTAGCACAGCCAGTTAGAAGCAGGATGAGTACACAATTTGTACTGATTTCCAATCTGAGATTCTATGCATAATACCACACTATTTCCTCATTCTTCAATAAGAGGAGAATAACTTTTTTGTAGAGTTTACAGGATTCAAAATTTCTATGAAAAAATTGTTACAATATCTAGAATTCCTTAGAGAAATTCTAGAATTCCCAGGAGTACTGAGGTATGTAGACATGAACTATATTGATGACTTGTTTAAAATTCATTGCTATATTCTATATTTAAAATAAATATTTTGCTCATTATATTCAATTTTAATAAAGAGAAAGACCTGGAATAAATCAAGAGAAGCAACTATCTCTCCTTATAACATCTTATTGTGTCACATGTTTTCCACTCCCATCCACATGGTGATTATTGAAAACTGAATCTCCAACCCAAATCTCCCTTCTGTACCCTAGCCCTCACTATTTAATGATCAACACTACTTAATGACCATGAGCACATCAAACTCGAAATGTCAAAAACAGAACTCGTCATGTTTCTCCCACGCCTACACTTCACAACAAAACTGAATGAGTAAAACTTTTTGCAGGTTTTTCTTCCTTATTCTCTGTTATCAGAGAATATAACCAGCATCCATCCATCTAGCAGCCCCAAACCCCACCCATTCAGCAACACTTCCATCTGTTTCACTTCCCACATGGAATTATTCATCAGAGCTTCTCTGTTACATACCTCTTAAATACCTCCCACCTCCTCAAAAGCTCTACCTGGACTCCCATCCTTTCTTCATCTTCTTGTCCTCAGATCAATCAAACCTTGGACTCTCACATTGTTCTCCTGGAATAATAGAGCAGCAGCTGAACTGCCACATTGTTGTTTTCTCTTCAGAACCTAAATTTAGAACCTGCATTCCTTCTCATAGTCCTACTGGCATATGAGAACTGTCATGACCTAACCCTAGGTTACCTCTATAACCTCATTCTTTCTACTTATGCTTCACTACTTAATGTCCCTCTGAATTTAACTTTGCACTTCTCAGAAAGTTATGTGTTTTCTTTCACATTCCTGCCTTTACAGAGTGTATTCCCTTTGCGGAGAATAATTAACCTCTAAGACTCACCAACTGACCCTAATTTTTTTGGCTAAGCAAAGATGATCTTCCTTGAAAACCAACTAAGCCATTGCCTCTTTCAGGAAGCCTTCTCTGACTGCCACAGATGTATTAGATGCTGCTCATAGCCATTACCATACAAAATTAAATGCATCTCAGTTAGTAAGTAGCATACAGCATTGTGATTTTTCCATTTTGAAGTTTTTAAATTACTTTTAAATGTTCTGGGGTCCTACAGTCTCCAGTTCAGCAAAACAAGAGAGCTAGGTTGAATGAAACCTTAAAATACCTTCCAAATGTAAATATGTTATATTTCTTATAGCATACTAAGTACTGATTTTAATGAAGAGGATTTCATAAGCACTTATTATGTATAAATTATTTAACATCCATTTTCTCATTGAATTTGTTATTGGTGGGATACCTTATGTTACAGTAACAGAAACTTAGTTTAAACTACTTTAAATAAAAATAGTAATTTTATTACCTCACAAAACAAAACAAAACACAAATCCCAAAACAAGAATTAGCTCCTGGTACAATTGAATCCAGGGCTCAAACAGTATCTTCAGCACTTGGTCTCTTCTTCGTTTTTGTCTCTTTATTCCTCAGAGTTAGTCTGTTTCTCATATAAGCCCTCTTAGAAGCAGTGGTCCTGAAAAAGCTCAAGTTTTTAATTATCATTCATCTAATAACTCCAGAAGAAATATAGTTTTTCTTTCCCAATAATTACTGCAAAATTCTATGTTTGGATCTTACTGGACCTACTTGAGCTGTGTGAATTTTTTTTTTTTTTTTTTTTTTTTTGGTGATCAGAGACATTCAAAAGCAAGACTAACTAGTCCTAAGTACCCAACCCTAAACTAAGAGTAATGGAGTCAGGCCCACCCTACCTCATCTTGAGTAGGTTTGTTGAGACCTGAGATCAGGGTAGGGTTTGTTGCCAAAAGTTAATCTCTTATTAGAAGAAAAGAGATTTAGGCTGGCCAGGCAAATATAGCACATAACCTGCAACAAATTCCAACAATTTGTGAGGTTGGTGTTATTATTGCCATATATTTTCTCACCAGACTAGGGGTCAAGAAACTTCTTCTATAAAGGACCAGAAAATCAATATTTTATGCTTTTGTGAGTTGTATATGGTCTCTGTCACATATGCTACTTATCTTTTTTTACAACCCCTCAAAAATGTGAAAAACTTCTTTAGCTTGAAGGCTGTACAGAAACCAGCTGTGGGCTGGATTTGACTCATGGGTCATAGTTTACTGGTCCCTGCACTAGACAGTAAGTTGAATGCAGAATCTGTGTCTTTGGGGTATTAGTATCCCTAGTGAACATAGTGAGTGCTCAATGTTTGTTTGCTGAATAGATGCAGAATTGGATCAATTAAATTGAGGATTAGAATGAGGAAATGAATTTCAAACTCATTTCATACATAACATTCGAATAACCAGAGATGGAAACTCTTTCTCAAACACTTGATAAATTTCATCTGACCTCAGCCTTTTGGGGAAAACAAATTTGGGGGAGAAGGGGAGGAGAAGAGAGGAAGAGAGAAAAGAGCTGTGGTTCTAAATAATAATTCTTCATGCAGTTGTTAAAGATCACATAGAGAATTCAGTGGACCTTTCTGTTGGGACTGCAGAGGGAAAAAAACAAAGGATCTGGGAAAACACACTCTCTTGAGGCATCACCCAAACTGCTTAACCATCACTGCCTAAAGGACAAGTTTACTGAGAGAAACTATTTGAGAGACAGGTGGGAATGCCTCTAGTTGTATTTTAAAACTATCCTATCTAACTTATGCCTCCAAGCTCCTAAACGCTAAAGCCCTTGGCTTCCTATGACCACAGTTGCTAAGATGTATAGCTGCAGTAACAATCAAGGAAAATGAAGCTTCTGTGAGCTGGAATGAAATAGTACAGGAAGAGAAATCACTACTTTATATTAGGGAGTGTTCCTTTAATTTATGCTATATAGTATTTTCTTATTTATCTTTCTTTAATAAACGTGTCACAATTTCATATATGTCTTTCTACCACTTCAGTCATTCTGTGTCATTTTTTTCTAGTACTATGATTCTGACAGTCTTTCAACTTCACCTAAATGCCAACTCCTTTGATCCCAACATCTTTTTCACATGTCATACCCGATGAAGCCCTCTTTTCCTTTTCAGGAAGTTTAAAATACACAATCAAGGGAGTTATTACATCCCATCTAAGTTCCTTGCTCCTCATTATGGCTGAATGGTGGTCCCCAAAGTGATATGCCCATGTCCTCATTCCAAGAACCGTGAATGTTTTCTTACTTAGAAAAAAGGGTCTTTGCAAATGTAATTATGTCAAAGATCTTGAGATGAGGAGATCGTCCTGGATTATCCAGGTGGACCTTAAATCCAATGACAAGTGTTCTTAGAAATGACACACAGAAGACACACAGAGAAGGTGATACGAAGACAGACACCTCTGCAGACCAAACTCAGGTACCAGCATCAGCTTTCAACTCTCATTGGTTGTCTGGGCCCAGTAATGATGAGGCAAAGTATGAACAAAGAATCAGGCACATGTGTAGTGGCCTCCCAGGAAAGCCATTAAAATAGTTTTATTATCTTTCATCTTTGATAAGACTGACTTCTTAAATTTCACATGGACTAAGTTGGATATTTTGTTTGTTTGTTTGTTTGTCTTTTGCGGTACACGGGCCTCTCACTGTTGTGGCCTCTCCCGTTGCGGAGCACAGGCTCCGGACGCGCAGGCTCAGCGGCCATGGCTCACGGTAGCCGCTCCACGGCATGTGGGATCTTCCCGGACCGGGGCACGAACCCGTGTCCCCTGCATCGGCAGGCGGACCCTCAACAACTGCGTCACCAGGGAAGCCCTAAGCTGGATAATTTTAAGTAGTGGAGTCATGAATTACTCCCACATACTCCAATGTGTAAGAAAAAGATAATGGCATTTTAAATTTATTTACTACATTTATGGTGTGAACTTTCCTCACAGAAGCACATTCAACTGGATAGTATAGAAAAAAATGAAGTCTTCCAATCTAACAAAGCAGACACTTCAGCCAGTTCCTCCTTGGGGGATGAGTGCTGTCTTAGAGATTACCTCTTCTTCCCCATCTCTTTGCTAAGAGGATATCTGAGTATATACTGGGAGAAGCTTATGTGGGGAGCAGTTGGTTCCTTCCTGATACTCTTCACTAGCACTTTGGTCACCTGCAGTGATGCCATTTACCAGTGTGGTTAACTGGACTCCCCAAAGGCATTCATTCCGCCTGGTGAAATAGTGATGTGTCTTTTGTCTCAAGCAGTGCTCAAAGGGAAGCTATTTCATCTCTGTGCTGACAGGAGATAGCTCGTCCTTAGCTCCCCCTGTCGCCATGGACACCTGACCTCTAGCAATAACTCCCATGTGGTCCCTCACCCAGTTGGACCATAGGGCGGCTCTTGACTTCAGGTCCTTTCCATTCAGCGACACTAACTCCTCAGCCCTCCATCATGCTTATCAGCCAGCACACTAAGTTTCCTTCTGTTCCTTCCAGCTGGATGTGTTTATCAACACAGGAACTGAGGTGGACTTTCTGGGGCAAAGCCTACTCTCTGGTTCCCACTGCCTTCCCAGAATGAACTGCCTCTTCTACCCCAAGACAGCCACCTCACAGACTGTGCAGGGACTTCTCCTCTTAGGGTCCCCAAAGGAAATGAGATCAAAGCCCCTCTGGTCTACGTTGTTCCCTCTACCTCGCCAAATATCATAAAAGTCCCTTAACTCCAACAAGGCAGAAGCCTTCACAGAGGTTAAACAAGCCCCCCCTTCCTCACTCCACCTCATCCTCTCTCCACACCAAATTGAACTGGGACAAGCAGGTCTGGAAGATTATTTTATCCTCCTTTAATAAAGGGTGAAAATTCTATGATTAAGAAACCAGGCTCTTGATAATGTTATAGAAGGAAATGAAGAAATTTAGAAAATACAGTTCCCTCTAGGTAAAACCAACTCCCAAGCATATTGTCTTACTGAGGACTTTAAAATGGTATTTTGGGTGTCAGAGCTACATACAGCTTTTCTCCTTTCCTCTTTGCATTCATGCCATAACATTCTTCATGCTTTTGGAAGCAGATTGATGCATCAGGCTGAACACGGAGGAGATCGTGTACAAGAAAATAAGTAAAAAGCACAGTAAATAAGAAATAACTCACTACACTTATGTAGATAGTAAACTAGAGGAGGAAGCTCAAGCCTATTTCATGTGGATGTTCTACTAAAGAAAACTGAGGAGTCTGCACAGGCACCTGTTTGTGTACTGCAGTCCTAAGCTTGAAACTTGGCCAATATTCCAACACTTATGAGAACTGGAGAAAAAATATCCTTTTCACTACAATCAGCTTTAGGATATGTCTCTTGCTTTACTTATGAAGTCCTGCAACCTCCTCTGATGTTTAGGGAACAGCAGCTAATAACTTACTATTGATAATAAGTTTCTTACTGTATTTTCTTCCTCAACCCTGCATCATTTTCATCTTGCTCTTAAATTTTTTCTTTTAGTCAAAAAATTTTTATCATTATAAGACCAAATAGACTTTTTCCATGGCAACCTATCCGTGTTATTCTCTCATTCATTAAATCATATTTATTTTAGTGCAGTTATTAAAATTTTAAAGTAAAATGACTGATAAAAGCCATTTTTCATTTTAATACATAGTTTTCTTTTGTGAACTTTGAAAGTTTACTTTTGATTGATCTTTAATGACAAAGTCATCTTTCTCCCATGTTAAACTGATTCTTGAGCACTCTATTTTTCTCTTAGGTGATGTACCAGAATTAACCTGAACATTTTTTTGAAGTTTTAATATAAGTATTAATTCTCAAAATCTGTTGCAAATTATGATCTTTGTTCCATAGCAAACATGCTACATTTATGGACATGTATAACTCAAAACAGTCTTTTTTAAAACTCCTCTTTGAAAGGTAATTAATCTCATTAAATTAGGAATAAGCATTAAGCTAGCAAACCAAACTTTTAATTTAATTATGAGTTTCACAGTATCTAAGTGACCTTAAAGAACATACCATAACCCTGGGCCATAGTTTTTAAACAGTTAACAGAAAATAGATATATCCTCACCTACTGAATTATATTTTAGGGTGTATGAAACAAATTAGGCAAATTATTCTCATTTTTATTATTTTGGGAATATGTTTATATGAATTCTCAGAAGAAAGGAAACCATAGTGTTGATTTTACAAATGCCATTGCTTTGTTAAGCATAAATGTTTGTAAAGCCATGGAAGCACTTATTCCTGTAGAGCCACATAGACGCCAATACATACCATGTCTGACACATACTAACTTCTTTTTTCTAAATTAATTTATTTTTTATTGAAGTATAGTTGATTTACAATGTCATGTTAGAAACAATATTCTTTTTCAAATTATTTTCCCTTATAGGTTTATTACAAAATATTGAGTATAGTTCCCTGTGCTATACTGTAGGTCCTTGTTGGTTATCTATTTTATATATAGTAGTGTGACATACTAACCTTTTATAGAGGATTAGGGTTCAGTAACACTCATTCTCCCTTGCTCATCTGCCCTGGGAGGAGGATATATCCCCATCCCATTGGTGTTGGACTTGTCCACGTGATGTGCACTGACCAATGGAATAGGGGTGAAAGTAAAGGAGTGTCAATTTCCAGTGACATCTCTAAGAGTCAGTAAAAGTGTTTGGCAGCCTTCCTGCCCTCTTTGCTCTGGCATGACAACAGCGTACTTATGTTAGAGCTGCTCCATCAAATGAGGTTTTTGACGAGAGGTCATATGGTACAATCCAGAGCCTGACCATGGGGTCAGCCTGGCGTGGAGCTGCTGCAGCCAATCCACAGATTTGTGAATGAGGAATCAATACATATTCTTGTAAACCACTGAGATTCGGGGAGTAATGGGTTCATAGCATCATTACAGCAATAGCGTATAAACATAGTCATTGATACCTAGAAGACGTGTGCTGGCGAAGCCAAAATCTGAAATATGTGTCAAGTGGCTTTGGAGCCTGAGTGGAAGGCAGCATGGAAACTGTTAATTCTGTCCAGACAAATGGGGAAGTATTTATGGCCAAATAGTTGGCAAAACGGTCACCTGAAGGAACTTAGAAGGCAGAAAATATACCTAATGAATCTGTAGGTTTGGGCAAGGAGATATTGAGGCAGAATATTACTAGCATGAGTTGTTTGTTAGAAGCCATGGTTGATAAATATCATGAGTGAGAGATGAGCTCAGGAAAGAATTGGCCTTTTTACAAGGAGGGATAAAAGGGGAAGAGAGAATCCAAACATACCTGGACTTTAAAAGTTTCAGGATGTAACTGATTCTCATCTCCCAGCCTCTTCAACCTGGAAATGATTGTCAGATTAAGAGAGAGCTGGGGAGAAAGACCAGCCTAAGGCCACACTGTCACACCTTTTGTTAAGACCTCTGATTGGATTAAGATGCCCTCCAGTAATTTTTTTTTTCAATAAAATGGCTCAGTGAAAAGAGGCTAAAGACACAATCTAATAATCTAGAAGTCTATATAATCTCAAAATGTCTGTAAGTCTATAGATATACTGGCACATGGTAGTGACTGAAATCATATCTATTAAAAACATGTTTTTGAGACAGTCATATTGCCAAAAGTGCTGTAAAACTAGACCAAGGAGACTGTGACTGTTAAAGAAGTTAAACAATCACAGGCCCCCAAAATTTCTAGGGACCGGGGCAGGCTGAGAATGTAGCTCAGCCAGCAAGGAGCGCGACTTTCTTCAATGCCTCCCTCAGATGTTATGACACGCCATAGAACAGGAGAGCACACAGAAAAGGTAGAGTCAAAGCCTTGGAGAACAATGAACTTGAGAGCTACTCGCAGGACCAGAAGTGGAGCCTATCAAGGAAGATCCTCTAAATCCAAAATAAGGGGCCTCACAGTATCAGCCCAGTGGGTTACTGTGTGATTCCCTCTGTTCCAGTCATTGACTAGGAGTGAGTACTGCAGTTGTCTTGTCCCTTGACTATCCTGTGTGTTGGAAATGTAGGGGGAAGAGAATTTGTTTATTCTCAGTTTTTAGATTTCCATAATGAGTTGTATCCAGCTATAGCATAGAGACTATCACAAGATGTATAACTCAGTAATATATATTGCCTACATGAATAAACTGAGTAAAAGTTAGCTGAAGTGGTATGTGTACTATATATATTGGTCAGGAAAGTTTACTGTACACAATCTAATCAATGAATACCTTCATTCCACAAATATTTATCGGTGCAATAATAGACTCAGAATCCTCTAATTGTTCTCCTTCTCTTCCATCTGGATGAGTAAAATCCATCATCCACAGAACTATCACATTGATTCATCTAAAAAGCAGAGTTGACCACATGGGACACACCCTTGATTATACCCAAGTCATGTCTTCTATCATCTACTGGATAAAGTTCACACTCCTTGATATGTTTTACAGGATTCTCCATGAAATGGTTTCTGCTTTCATTTTTAGTCACATGTTTTCCATTTGTCCTCAAAATTTACACTTATAAATATTAAATGGAGAGGAACAAACATCAATTGTTAGCTGATTCTCAAATTAACCAATTTTAATAGATGTATCCATGCACTACAGCAGAAGTAGCCTGAGCAAACCAAACTGACCTCTTAGCTATTTCAACAGGAAGTCCAAACAAGGAGTAATGAATTGACGTGGACAGCTGTATGTTACATTTGTTTTGTTTTGTTTCATGAGTCCCATGACTCACCATCCCCTAACCTGGAATCATCTCACTGAAAGCCCCTTTCAACCAAACAAAAGTGAATTGTACACTTAGAAACTTCAGCCTGTAGCATTATTTGCTGATTAAAAATAATAATAATAATAATGTGAGGGCAGGAATCACATAAGGGGATGTTTTTCTTTCATTTATCTTTCAAACTGCCATCATAGAGAAAGAAAATATTTACAGAAGGAAATAAGTAAACATGGCAACTCCCAAATCTAGATGATTTCGACTCAAAAGAATGTTGAGATGGTTGTATAGATTATGTAATCATTAGAAGTACATCAAGACTCACATATATTTTTTTTAACATCTTTATTGGAGTATAATTGTTTTACAATGGTGTGTTAGTTTCTGCTTTACAACAAAATGAGTCAGTTATATATATATACATATTTTCCCATATCTCTTCCCTCTTGCATCTCCCTCCCTCCCACCCTCCCTATCCCACCCCTCCAGGCGGTCACAATGCACAGAGCTGATCTCCCTGTGCTATGCGGAAGACTCACATATATTTTTTAAATGTCATTTTATTTTTACCTGAATTTTCTTGGTTGTCCATACTAGGTTTTATTTCAACCTCAGCACTATTTATAGTTCATAGTAAAGAGTTCTTTGTTTTGTGTGCGTGTGTGTGTGTGTGTGTGTTTGTGGTGGTGGTGGTGTGCTGTCCTATACATTGTAGGATATTTAACAGCATCCCTGGTCTTTCCTTACCAGTTGCACCTACACTCCCAGTTGTGACATTCAAAAATGTTACAGATTTTGCCGATTATTCTGTGGGGGAAGAAAGACAAAAGTTCCTGGGCAAGAACTACTAGTCTACACTGATCACATTTTTGAAAATTTGTATAATTTTCCCCATTTTACTCGCCTACGTATATCTTTGTGTAGTTAGACCCACAACACTAACAGGCCATTCAGATGACCACCTCAACAAGCTTTTCTTACAAATGACTCTTCAATCTCTTCAGAGAGGGTGGAAAAGTCTTGTGAACTAAATTCCTCACTGGATTGCAATGACAGCATGACTACTTCTGTTGCATCATTGTACAGTTAGAAAGAACATTTGATTTTTCTCCTAAATATCTTGTGTCCAAGGTGTGGTTTCCAAATAGTCAACCAGTAGAAAGCTCTTGGAAAATCATGTAAACATCTCAGCCTCAGTTTCCTGATATGCAAAATAAAAATTATATCTGTCCAATCAACTTTGATGGTTTGCCCCAGGACCCAATACATTAATAAATGTGAAAGTATATTATAAATAGCATTCAAAAGAAGCTCATTATTATTTTAATAATGCTACTTCTCTAAACCCAGTTTGAATATGAAAATTAAGATACTCAGCTTGGGTGATATCACATTTATTCTAATCTCAAGCCTCTAAATTAAGGCACTTCTATAAGAAGACCAAGAAGGGATATGGTAACAGTTAACTTTTTAAAGTGAAATGATGTAGCAAATATTCTCTGAACCAGTTAAATTCTAATTGCTTGTACATGGATGATTCTATAGTGCTTTGCTCAGATAAGTGCTTAATAAATACTTGTGGAATTGAATTAACTGAACCAAAAGACATATTTCCTTCTAATAGATCTAGCAATGTGACAGTTCCTAGTTTCATCATGTGGAAATAAATTATGATGCCTTTAAATAGCAGCTTCATATGGAATTGATAAAATAGGTTAAGAATAAACTCCCCCATATCCATTCATTACAGTTTCTTTGTTGCCTATGTGTTCATGCCAATACCATAAGTATTAATAATGTTTCTTGTAATTTACCTTGAAGTTGATAGTTTTATTTATTTTTGAATTTAACATCTTTATTGGAGTATAATCGCTTTACAATGTTGTGCTAATTTCTGCTGTATAACAAAGTGAATCAACTATATGTATACATATATCCCTGTATCCCTTCCCTCTTGTGTCTGCCTCCCACCCTCTTTATCCCACTCCTCTAGGTGGTCACAAAGCACCGACTGATCTCCCTGTGCTATGTGACTCCTTCCCACTAGCTATCTATTTTATATTTGGTAGGGTATATATGTCAGTGCTACGCTCTCACTTCATCCCAGTTTACCCTTCCCCCTCCCCGTGTTCTCAAGTCCATTCTCTGAATCTGCATCTTTATTCCTGTCCTGCCCCTAGGTTTATTAGAACATTTTTTTTAAATTCCGTATATATGTGCTATCATTGGTAATTTCTTTTCTCTTTCTGACTTACTTCACTCTGTATGACAGACTCTAGGCCCATACACCTCACTACAAATAACTCAATTTCTTTTCTTTTTATGGCTAATATTCCATTGTATATATGTGCCTCATCTCCTTTATCCATTCATCTGTCGATGGACACTTAGGATACTTCCATGTCCTGGTTATTGTAAAGAGTGCTGCAATGAACATTGTGGTACGTGACTCTTTTTGAATGATGGGTTTCTCAGGGTACATGTCCAGTAGTGGGATTGCTGGGTCATAGTTCTATTTTTAGTTTTTTAAGGAACCACCATACTGTTCTCCATAGTGGCTGTATCAATTTACATTCCCACCAAAAGTGCAAGAGGGTCCCTTTTCTCTGCACCCACTCCAACACTTGTTGTTTGTAGATTTTTTGATGATGGCCATTCTAAACAGTGTGAGGTGATACCTCATTGTAGTTTTGATCTGCATTTCTCTAATAATTAGTGACGTTGAGCATCCTTTCATGTGTTTGTTGGCAATCTGTATATCTTCTTTGGAGAAATGTCGATTAAGGTCTTCTACCCATTTTTCATTGTTTGTTTTTTTGATATTGAGCTGCATGAGCTGCTTGTATATTTTGGAGATTAATCCTTTGTCAGTTGCTTCATTTGCAAATAGTTTCTCCCATTCCAAGGGTTGTCTTTCCGTCTTGTTTATGGTTTGCTTTGCTGTGCAAAAGCCTTTAAGTTTCATTAGGTCCCATTTGTTTATTTTTGGGTTTATTTCCATTTCTCTAAGAGGTGAGTCAAAAAGGATCTTGCTGTGATTTATGTCATAGAGTGTTCTGCCTATATTTTCCTTGAAGCGTTTGATAGTATCTGGTCTTACATTTAGGTCTTTAATGCATTTTGAGTTTATTTTTGTGTATGGTGTAAGGGAGTGTTCTAATTTCATTCTTTCACATGTAGCTGTCAAGTTTTTCCAGCACCACTTATTGAAGAGGCTGTCTTTTCTCCATTGTATATATTGACTCCTTAAATCAAAAATAAGGTGACCATATGTGTGTGGGTTTATCTCTGGGCTTTCAATCCTGTTCCATTGATCTATATTTCTGTTTTTGTGCCAGTACCATACTGTCTTGATTACTGAAGCTTTGTAGTATAGTCTGAAGTCAGGGAGCCTGATTCCTCCAGCTCTGTTTTTCTTTCTCAAGATTGCTTTGGCTATTCAGAGTCTTTTGTGTTTCCTCACAAATTGTGAAATTATTTGTTCTAGTTCTTTGAAAAATGTCATTGGTATTTTGATAAGGATTGCATTGAATCTGTAGACTGCTTTGGGTAGTATAGTCATTTTCACAATGTTGATTCTTCCAATCCAAGAACATGGTATATCTCTCCATCTGTTTGTATTAATTTTAATTTCTTTCATCAGTGTCTTATAATTTTCTACATACAGGTCTTTTGTCTTCTTAGGTAGGTTTATTCCTAGGTATTTTATTATTTTTGTTGCAGTGGTGAATGTGATTGTTTCTTTAATCTCTCTTTCAGATTTTTCACCATTAGTGTATAGGAATGCAAGAGATTTCTGTGCATTAATTTTGTATCCTGTTACTTTAGCAAATTCATTGATTAACTCTAGTAGTTTTTTGTTAGAATCTTTAGGATTCTCTATGTATAGTATCATGTCATCTGCAAACAGTGATGGTTTTACCTCTTCTTTTCCAGTTTGAATTCCTTTTATTTCTTTTTCTTCTTTGACTGCTGTGATTAATACTTCCAAACATGTTGAATTATAGTGGTGAGAGAGGGCAACCTTGTCTTGTTCCTGATATTATAGGAAATTATTTCAATTTTTCACCACTGAGAGCGATGTTGGCTGTGGGTATGTTATATATGGCCTTTATTATGTTAAGGTAAATTCCCTCTACGTCTACTTTCTAGAGGGTTTTTAACATAAATGAGTGTTGAATTTTCTCAAAAGCTTTTTCTGCATCTATTGAGAATATCATATGGTTTTTATCCTTCAGTTTGTTAATATGGTGTATCACATTGATTATTTGCATATATTGGAGACTCCTTGCATTCCTGGGATAAACCCCACTGATCATGGTGTATGACCCCTTTTAATGTGCTGTAGGACTCTGTTTGCTAGTATTTTGTTGAGGATATTTGCGTCTATGTTCATCAGTGATATTGGTCTGTAGTTTTCTTTTTTTGTGACATCTTTGTCTGATTTTTGTATCAGGGTAATGATGGCCTCTTAGGTTGAGTTGAGAGTGTTCCTCCCTCTGCTATATTTTGGAAGAGTTTGAGAAGCGTAGGTGTTAGCTTTTCTCTAAATGTTTGATAGAATTCCCCTGTGAAGCCATCTGGTCCTGGGCTTTTGTTTGTTGGAAGATTTTTTAATCACAGTTTCAATTTCAGTGGTTGCTAATTGGTCTGTTTATATTTTCTATTTCTTCCTGGTTCAGTCTCGGAAGGTTGTGCTTTTCTACGAATTTGTTGATTTCTTCCAGTTTGTCCATTTTATTGTCATATAGCTGATTGTAGTAATCTCTCATGATCCTTTGTATTTCTGCAGTGTCAGTTATTACTTCTCCTTTTTCGTCTCTAATTCTGTTGACTTGAGTCTTCTCCCTTTTTTTCTTGATGAGTCTGGCTAATGGTTTATCAATTATTTTTTTATCGCCTCAAAGAACCAGCTTTTAGTTTAATTGATCTTTGCTATTGTGCCCTTCATTTTTTTTTTCATTTATTTCTGATCTGATTTTTATGATTTCTTTCTTTCTGCTAACTTTGGGGGGTTTTTTGTTCTTCTTTCTCTAATTGCTTTAGGTGTAAGGTTAGGTTGTTTATTTAAGATTTTTTTTTGTTTCTTGAAGTAGGATTGTATTGCTATAAACTTCCCTCTTAGAACTGCTTTTGCTGCATCCCATAGGTTTTGGGACATTGTGTTTTCATTGTCATTTGCTTCTAGGTATTTTTTTAATTTCCTACTTGATTTCTTCAGTAATCTCTTGGTTATTTAGTAGTGTATTGTTTAGCTTCATGTGTTTGTATTTTTTACAGTTATTTTCTTCCTGTAATTGATATATAGTCTCATAGTGTTGTGGGCAGAAAGGATATGTGATATGAATTCAGTTTTCTTAAATTTACCAAGGCTTCATTTGTGACCCAAGATATGATCTCTCCTGGAGAATGTTCCATGAGCACTTGAGAAGAAAGTGTATTCTGTTGTTTTTGGATGGAATGTCCTGTAAATATCAATTAAGTCCATCTTGTTTAATGTGTCATTTAAAGCTTCTGTTCCCTTATTTATTTTCATTTTGGATGACCTCTCCATTGGTGAAAGTGTGGTGTTAAAGTCCCCTACTATGATTGTGTTACTGTCGATTTCCCTTTTTAAGACTGTTAGCATTTGCCTTATGTATTGAGGTGCTCCTGTATTGGTTGCATAAATATTTACAATTGTTATGTATTCCTCTTGGATTGATCTCGTGATCATTATGTACTGTCATTCTTTATCTCTTGTAGTACTCTTCATTTTAAAGTCTATTTTGTCTGATATGAGAATTGCTACTCCTGCTTTCTTTTGATTTCCATTTGCATGGAATATCTTTTTCCATCCCTTCACTTTCAGTCTGTATGTGTCCCTAGGTCCTAAGTGGGTCTCTTGTAGACTGTGTATATATGGTTCTTGTTTTTGTATCCATTCAGCCAGTCTATGTCTTTGGTTGAAAGATTTAATCAATTTACATTTAGTGTAATTATTGATATGTATGTTCCTATTACCTTTTTCTTAATTATTTTGGGTTTGTTTTTGTAGGTCTTTTTCCTTCTCCTGTGTTTCCTGTTTAGAGAAGTTCCTTTAGCATATGTTGTAAAACTGGTTTGGTGGTGCTGAATTCTCTTAACTTTTGCTTGTCTGTAAAGTTTTTAATTTCTCCATCAAATCTGAATGAGAACCTTCCTGGGTAGATTAATCTTTTTTTTTTTTTTTTTTTTGGTACGCAGGTCTCTCACTGCTGTGGCCTCTCCTTTTGCAGAGCACAGGCTCTGGATGCACAGGCTCAGCGGCCATGGCTCACAGGCCCAGCCACTCCATGGCATGTAGGATCCTCCCAGACCGGGGCACGAACCCGTGTCCCCTGCATTGGCAGGCAGACTCTCAACCACTGAGACAACAGGGAAGCCCAAGGGTAGAGTAATCTTTGTTGTGGTTTTTTACCTTTCATCACTTTAATTATGCCCTACCACTCCCTTCAGGCTTGCAGAGTTTCTGCTGAAAGATCAGCTGTTAATCTTATGGGGATTCCCTTGTATGTTATTTGTTGCTTTTCCCTTGCTGCTTTTAATATTATTTCTTTGTATTTAATTTTTGATAGTTTGATTAATATGTGTCTTGGCATGTTTTTCCTTGGATTTATCCTTTATGGGACTCTCTGCACTTCCTGGACTTGACTATTTCCTTTCCCATGTTTGGGAAGTTTTCAACTATAATCTATTCAAATATTTTCTCAGACCCTTTATTTTTCTCTTCTTCTGGGACCCCTATTATTTGAATATTGGTGCAATTAATGTTGTCCCAGAGGTCTCTGAGAGTGTCCTCAATTCTTTTCATTCTTTTTTCTTTATTCTTTTCCATGATAGTTATTTACCCTATTTTATCTTCCAGATCACTTATCCATTCTCTGCCTCAATTATTCTGCTATTGAATTCTCCTAGAGAATTTTTAATTTTACTTATTGTGTTGTTCATCGTTGTTTTTTTGCTCTTTAGTTCTTCTAGGTCCTTGTTAAACATTTCTTGTATTTTCTCCATTTTATTTCCAAGATTTTGGATCATCTTTACTATTATTACTATGAATTCTTTTTCAGGTAGACTGCATATTTCCTCTTCATTTGTTTGGTCTGATGGGTTTTACCTTGCTCCTTCATCTGCTGTATTTTTATCTGTCTTCTCCTTTTGCTCAGCTTACTGAGTTTGAGGTCTCCTTTTCACAGGCTGCAGGTTTGTACTCCCTGTTGTGTTTGATATCTGCCCCCAGTTGGTGAGTTTGGTTCAGTGGGTTGTGTAGGCTTCTTGGTGGAGGGTACTGGTGCGAGTGCTCTTCTGTGTGGGACTGTATCTTGTCTTTCTCGTGGGCAGAACCATGTCTGGTGGTGTGTTTTGGGGTGTCTGTGAACTTAGCGTGATTTTAGGCAGCTCTCTGCTAATGGGTGGTATTGTGTTCCTGTCTTGCCAATTGCTTGGCATAGGGCATCCAGCACTGGATCTTGCTGGCTATTGGGTGGAGCTGTGTCTTAGCACTGAGACAGAGATCTCTGGGAGAGTTCTTTCTGTTTGATATTATGTGGGGCCGGAGAGCACTGAATTCAGCTCTCCCACCTCAGAGGCTCAAGCCTGACACCAAGCCAAAGCACCAAGTCCTTGCCAGCTACATGGCTCAGAAGAAAAGGGAGAAAAAAAAAGAAAGAAAGAAATATAAATTAAAAAAAATTATAATGGAAAAATGAAAAAAATATTAAAATGAAAATGATTTAAAAACTAATATTAATAAAAAAGAGCAACCAAACCAATATACAAATCCACCAGTGATAACAAGTGCTAAAAACTATACTAATATAAACATAAAAATCATAAACAATTCAGTCGCTGACAGCAAACCCCAAGTCTAAAATTGCTCCCAAAGTCCACTGTCTCAATTTTAGGAGGATTCATTGTCTATTCAGGTATTCCACAAATGCAGGGTACATCAGGTTGATTGTGGGGATTTCATCCACTGCTCCTGAGGCTGCACAGAGTAAGTTCTCTTTTCTGCTTTGTTCCCACAGCTACCGGGGTTCAGCTTTGGTTTTGGCCGCACCTCTGAATGTAGATCGCCCTCAGGCATCCTTTGGGAAGTCTGACGTCTTCTGCCAGCATTCAATAGGTATGCTGCAGGAGTTGTTCTACATGTAGATGTATTTTCGATGTGTTTGTGGGGAGGAAGGTGATCTCCATGTCTTAGTCCTCCACCATCTTGCAGGTCCCCCCAAAGCTGATAGTTTTAAAACAGCATTTTCTCTCTGTTTTCTCATTCCACCTTTCTGAAATGTCTCCATTCTTCAAAGGCCAAATCAATGTCTCTCTCCTCCATTTTTTCCTCCTGTATAGTCTTCTATACACACTAAGAATCACATGGATTTTTAAAAATTCTTTTTGTTGACTCTACAAAATTACAGCCTATACTATTTTATTATGTGACTGTCACCTAACATTTCATGTGTTTTGCATTTTATAACTATTAGTCAGTAAATGGATGTTTGTTATTTGAGTCTGTCCCTGAAAAGTGGAAGTTCTATAAATGCAAGGACTATTTAATTTCCACTACCACCCATCTGTTTGTTTGTTTTGCTGCTGATGATAGTTTTTAAACTCAACATCTAAATGGGAATTCAGATGAATACCTTGAGTATCAAATTAGTTGATGTGTGATGGCATTCTTGCTTTTACGTTCCCATTATATTTCTTTCTTGTTAAAAGAACTTCAGCATATACATTTAAATCAGAATATGCCATCTCATATAGTTTTATATTTTTCCCTCAAGTTGGTCCTTTGAAAATTCATCTATTCAATCTTTAGTCCTTCCTATTCTTTACTTTTAAATTCATAACCTCGCTGTTCTGTTCAGAAGATTTTCCTCTTCCCTTTCCAAGTTTGTTTGCTATGCTTTTCTTCAAGGTAATGCTGTAAAACACAGTCAACAGCTGCCCTTAAATAAATAAAGCCTGAATAAATACATTTTTACCTTTTCAGTAACTTATCCTTAAGGCTCTATAACTGTCATTGCAAACGCTATTCATACTGGAAACTAATACATTCAAAGTGCAGAAAGTGCATTTCAATAATATGATCAACAATCAATTCTAGACAATATTTTAACCATTTATAATGTCAACTAACACTTCTTAAAAATCAATGTTATGGGGCTTCCCTGGTGACGCAGTGGTTGGGAGTCCACCCGCCGATGCAGGGGACATGGATTCGTGCCCCGGTCCAAGAAGATACAGCATGCCGTGGAGCAGCTGGGCCCGTGAGCCATGGCCATTGGGCCTGCGCGTCTGGACCCTGTGCTCCGCAACGGGAGAGGCCATGGCAGTGAGAGGCCCGTGTACCACACACACACAAAAAAAATCAATGTTATGGATGCATGTCATTATATATTTGTCCGCACCCATAGAATATACAACAGCAAGAGTGAACCCTAAGATAAACTATGAATTTTGGGTGATTATGATGTGTCAGTGTAGCTCCATCAACTGTAACAAATGTACCACTCTGGTGGGGGGGGGTGGTGTTTATAATGGGGAAGGCTATGGGGCATATGTGGGGACAAGGGGTATATGTGAAATCCCTGTAACTTCCTCTCAATTTTTCTGTGAAGGTAAAACTGCTCTAAAAATATAATAAAGTCTTAAATTTTTTAAAAAATTAATGTTCTGTTCACTTTATTTGGGTTCAATAATCAAATTATCTGTAGATCATGTTTCAAGTTCAAGTTTTTTGAATTACCATATTAATCCAACTCTTTAAATCATGACTTGATCATAGATTAACCTAGGGTAATAACGTATGCTCCATACTTCCTACTTATCATCTGTTTGTGTGTATCGCTGCTCAATATATCTGATATTTACATTGATAATAATATGAACATTGACTAACATTATTTGCGAGCTACTTTGCTAAGTACTTCACACTTATTAGCTCATTTATCCTCATATAAAACTGTGAGGTATAAACTATTAATGTTTCCATTATAATAAAAATTAGACCCAGAGAAATTTTATCATTTACTATTGCTCATCCAGTCATTAAATGTCAGAGTCCATGATTTTAATTATTGTGCTTACTTCCATATATAATTTCTCATATATAATTTATTGCATCATTCTTCTTTTCTAATATTGTTCTGGTATGTCTCATTAAAAATTGAGATATAGGGCAGTATTCATTAATAAAAAAATTTATATATATATATATATTTTTTTTTTAAATAGGCTTACCCGACACAGACATTTGAATAAGTAACTTAGACTTGACCAATAATATGTGTTGCCTATAGACTGAACTCTACCAAATGGCTTTCTTTATTAGAGAATGATTTGTAATTTACATTTTTATATAAGTAGGAATTTCAAAGTTTACTGAAGGCACTTGAACCTTTTCTAACATATACAAGCAAATATAAAACTCCAAACAGTATTTTTCTTTAAAAAAAATTGCAAACATAGAATTTGTGGAGTATGAAGCTTAGCAAGGTATTATTTATAAATTGCAAGCAAAATCGTGCATAACCACCACAAAAACATGACACAGAAAAGCATGCATGAAGGCATCTAAAGAACGGAGCTAGCAAGATCTCAAGGTGTAATTTTCTTAAAGAGTAAACTATCCATAATGAAAGATGGAGTGCATTAATTTCTAGTACCTAGCATAATTCTCAACATATAGTAAGAACCAAATGAATACAGATTGGTTGGCTCTATGATGTGAGTTAATATCAGTGGCAGGACCATGGATCATTCTCACTAGATTCCTTTCTTTTCCATATCTCTATTTTAGTTTACATAAAAATGACATGTGAGTCAGCTCAGCTCTCTAGAACTATACTTCATCACACTTGACAAGGCTTCAATATAGGCTCCTATAGTATAGTCTGAAAACAGCTGAGCTATAGACGTAATAAGCACACTTGCCATGGCAGTATGACATTGGCAGTGCACTAGAGAGAGGTAATTCCAAGAGCTGCCTTGATTCTTCCCATTGTCAAGACCTCTATTGATCAGTTTCCTAGAGCTACAAGATTCATGCTATCATCAAGTCCTGGCTGCTCGGCACCATTTTAGATTCCTTGAGATACCATAATCCCCTGACAACAATGCTTTCTTTTACTTAAGCCTACCAGAGTTGGCTTCTTTTACTTTCAGCAAAAACCACAAACTGCCAATAAAATCTTTACTATCAAACCTCAACTGAAAAAGGCATGTACTTACAATCAGCTCAGAAAACCTCTAACCATTATCAAGGGAGCTTCCCTTTCACTGTAGTCGCCTAAATACTTGGTATAATGATTTTTAATATCATTGACAATTTAGTAGGTGAAAATGACATCTCATTGTAATTTTCGTTTTATTTCTTTGAGTGCTAGGGAGATTGAATGTATTTTCACATATTCTTTGGCCATTTACATTTCTTCTCTGTAAAATGTCAGTTAAAGTTCTCTGCTCATATTTCTATTGGGGTGTTCACTTTTTCATATTGATTTATAAAAGTTATTAAAAATATTAACTCTGTGTGTGCTAAGTATAATATGAATTTCCCAACTTTATAATATGACTTCTAATTATTCTGGTCTTTTTTTTGACAAATGAAATGCTCCTCATATATAAAGCAATAAATTCTTCCAATTTTCTTTCTTTATTATTTTTCCTTGATTTTCACTTTATTTGGGTGTATTTCCTTACCCTGATTTTTTTTAAAATTTAGTTTGAATGCTTCACTCTATTTCCTCTGGAATGCCTATTGGTGGAAAGTAGAATTCTAACTGTTCTGATTTATTACATGATTTTTTTTTTCGAAGAGCCCTCAATAATATGTTAAATAACTATTCTTTTCTTCCCTGATTCAAAATATCCCTCATTGTAGACACGTGATATTTGCTTTTATTCCTCCTTTTTCTGGTCACACCATTACATTAAGTACATTTTGGTGGGCAAATGTCAGTCATGCACCCAATGGTTGGGCGTAGGTCTGGCCCAGCCAACGGAGCCAATGAATTGGGTATTCTTTCTCTGAGATTTAGACTCTTGAGGAGGCAGACAACAAACTGAAAATCATTGGAGTTCATTTATTTCAGCTGTGATCCCATGAGAGGCTCAACTTTGCGCCACTTCTTGCACTGATGGAGCAATAAGCTTCCTTTCCCTAGTGAACTCACTCTTCACCATACAGTTTCCCTCTGGGATCCCCAATTCTTAAAAAATTTCTTCTTTCCTTCATTTACCCAGAGCCAGTTTATATTTGTGAAGCCAAACACCTAAGGATTAATATTTGCATATTAATAGAGGAAGTCCTAAAGGAAATATAAAATATATTCTTATGAGAAAGTAAAATATTGTGTATGGAGTTTTATTATTGTCTCAATGCAGGAAAGGCCAGAACGGCACCCAATGTATTGTCATACTTGTTATTGTCAGGAACTAAGGCTGTGGCTGCCCACATGGCCTTCAGGTTGCTGGTTGCTGTGGCTAGGGTTGGCAACAGACCTTTCAGGAGAAACACTTACATGGTATAAGAATCTGTGGCCAGAGAGCAGACCCTCTTTCGAAGCCTGTCTCTGCAGCCAGCACAAAGCCTCCCTGGAGAAGGCAGTTCAGCAGCCATTCATGAAAGGGTCTTAGAGCATATTAAGGACTCACTGAGTCTCACTTTCCTGGGACGCTATGGAATGACTCTAAAGAAAGTCTTCTCACATCAGAGCAGTTGGAGATAAATGGATATGAAAAGACGTCTCCCTAAATACCTCCAGGTCATTTCCAGGAACTGACCTGATGTTCTGTTGAGTCTTATAGTTCACTTTTTGATGAGTCTGCTTAGACCCACATTCTAACTGGAACCAACAAAAGTCTATAGAATAGGATTCTCATCTGGATTTCAAACTACCTACTAAATTGCAGTTAGGCTATGGTTTGAATACAGTTACTCTTGAAATTTTCCCTCAAACCAGTAAATTCTTAGTCTTCGCTATCTCAGTTGACATAATTTATTTCTATTTGCTTTGGCCAAAAGACATGATAATTCCTTTGAAACTTCTCTTTTTCTCAACAAGTTTATGTGGTTTGGCTTTCTAAATACACCCACATTCTAACCATGTGTCACTGACCCTACACTTGCCCAAACCATCATCATCTCTCTCCTGTATTAAAGCAATAGGTTTCACGTCACCCTTCCTGCTACTCACCTTGCCTTCCTGGAATCTTATCTGAATGTGACTGCTTGGTTGATACCATTAAAAATAGGCTAGATTATGTTTTTTTCAAACCCTCCAATGATCTCCCTTCTCACTCAGAGTAAAAGACAAAAATTTTTTGTGTATTACATAGAAGTCCCAATGTTATCTCCCTGTGACCCACTTTACTTTTTTCTCCTTAGTGCATCTCATTACCTACCACACTATTATTTACTTGTCTAATTATTTTATTTTGCATCTCCTACACACATGGAATGTAAGCTACATCCATGAGGACAGAGATTCCCCCCCACACATTGTTATATCTTCAGCACCTAGAAGTGTGCCTGACACAGGGTAGACACTCAAAACAAAACACGTGTTGAATGACAAATGAATGAATGAATGGTTCTTTTCCTAGTCAAAAAAGACAATTTTAGATTCTCTACCATAGTCTTCTATTGAGAGCTTCTAGAAGGCAAAAACCATAGCCAGTTAGTTTCTTGATTAAATAGATTGAAAATATAAACTGTTTATAGTATGTTAATCACATTAATCATGAGAGGTTTAGAAAATAAAACCAAAAGTATAGTCCTTACATAAAAGACCTAATGTACCTGTTGCATAAGTGTTTTAACAAGGAAGCACATGATTTAGAAAAATCTACAGACTACAACATTAAAATAGCCAAAGAGATGCAGTAGCTTCCATTTCTAAAAAATTTTCTTCTATCCGGAAATTGTCTGAAAAGGCTGTGTCAGTATCTACGACATCATTAGAGTAAGATAAAAGTGGACACAAACCTGCCCAATTATCCAGGATGTTTACAAGAAAGAATATACTTTGAAGCTAAAGAAAACAAAATAGGATAAAAATCAAGTCCTATTATTTTACAGAGCAGCTAATAAAAATACAGAATTCACTAAGAACACAGACAGATGATCTAAGAAATAGAACAAATTAAGAGGGATTTGAAAAATATGTGAGTAAAATTAATCCATAACTAGCACCTAACAAAGAATAAGGTTCAAGATCTATCCTGTAACTTTAGAGGTTCATGTCATGAAGTATAACTACCAACTAATCCAATTTAACCTTCCTGATGCCCCTGTCAGATAAAGGAAATTAAGATGCACCTTTGATCTGACAAACTAATATTTTTATATTCCTAAGTTTAAATATCTCAGCTCCATCTGGTTCAGCTGCACTTAATCTAGACCCTGCTTCAGTTTTTTAAATAATAAAAGTATTTTACTAGGGGAATAAAAATAGCAAATGCTGATCACTGGTTATGGGTTGTGAAAGAAGACATTGCTTGTAACTATAGATATATATTTTTGGAGTTTATGATTGCTTATAAAACTAAATTAATCTCATCATGTGTCACAGTAAAGCATATCAATGTATGGAATGACATACCTTGTAATCAAGCAATGCAAATACATCAGATAATCAACATAAAATCAATATGCAAGTAAAAATGAAATATAAAGTTGTCACTAAATATCTAAATATGAGTAGTGATACAAATCATTTAACCTCTTTTTATTTTCAAATATGGCTAATGACTAGAACCATCTAGGGAGATTTTTTAAGATACATATTTCCAGGCTATACTCCCTTGAGATTATGATTCAGAGATTTGGGGTAGATTTGAGAACATTATATACTATTCATATAAACATTTGAAAAATTAATAGTTATGATGCAGTGCTGTTTTAACACTTAGTCAAAGTTGCCATTGACCATTTAAAATGAAATGAGATTATTATAAAGAGAAATTATGTATGATCTGGAATGCTTGTCAAATACTTTAAAAAAATTATTACTATAATGATTTTACTTAGACAATGTAGTGATACAAGTTTGAAGAAGTCAGAAATATCAGAGCTTTGCACATGTGGGACATAACATATAACCTAGTTAGGAGGAATCTTTGGACTTTAACAAGTCATTAGACTACAAGGGTTAATCCTTCAATTCACAGAACAAGCAAGTGTCAAATTTCAAACACACAAGGAAAAGAAGTTAATGTATTAATTTCCATTTTTCTTGTCTGATCGATGAGATAAGATTTTAATGAGTTTTCTCAGAATTGCAAAACTTGGCTCACTCTTCAATTTCCATTTAAGAAAAGTTTAGAGATCTCCATTTGGGACCCATCCTCAAAGAAGCTACTCTGCCTGATATTAAGTGCCTCCAAGATCTCAATATTCAGTCTCAGATATTCTGTATTTCCCAATCGCAAATTTAAATCTCTGATTTTCAACTGGAAAGTGACAATAATAGCAGTACCTGCCTGTATAAGTTGGTATTCTTTAGGTTACAACTGACAAACCAAAAATGCATTATTGCCCTCATGGTTAAGGCTGGCTTTTGGATGCAGAAGTTCAAATGATGTCATCCAGATCAGATTCTCTGTTTTTAATTTTTAATTAATTAAAACATATTTAGACATTAAAATAAAAGCCTAGCTTAAGAAATAAAACATTTCAATTATAATTGAAGATCACTCTATATACATGTTCTTGATGTATATCCTATCCCCTTACCTTCCTCTTCCCACCTTCCAAATAATAATCACTAACTTGTTTGCTTTTACTGTTTGTACACTTAATCTGTAAATAAATAAATACACACACATGATTTAATTACATGCCTCAAATGTTTTATAAAAGTCTCAGAATATATATGCTTCTGCAACTTGTTTTTTGTGCTCAACATATGTGAGATTTGTGAGACTTATCCACGTAAATACATGTAGAACTAGTTCATTATGTTAACGCTAGTATATGTGATGTCTGTAGAATATTCTAATTTGACTGTTGGACATTCATGTCGCTTCCAAATTTTTACTACTACAACACAGCTGAAATAAACATTCGTATACATATCCACTTTGATAAATATCCTAGAGTTTTTATTCAGGATTTCTTGTCTTTTTCTTTCTATTTGACAGGAGTTATTTAGATAATATATATTAAAATCTGTAGTTTAATAACAGAAATTGTCTCGCCGATTTCTTCTTGTAGTTTATAGCTTGTCAAAAACACAAAAGATTTATATTTTACTGTCATCAAGTATTTCAATATTCTCTTTGATGGTTTGTGATTTTGGAATATACTTAAAATAATTCTTTACTAGCTCAAGGTCATGAAATGATTTTCCTTTAGATCAATAGTTTTTAGATAGTTCTTTTTCATATTTAGTGGTTTGATCCATCTGAAATCTATTTTTGTATATAACATAAATTAATTAATTTTTTTTCCATATGGATAAATGCTTATTCTAGAAAGAATCATGTGGCCAAGTAAATGGGATCAATTAATTCCCTCAACTCTGGGTCACATGCTTTACTCCAGGAGCTAAGGAGAAATAGATCTCTACCCAGAGCACATGAAGTGAGAGTGGAGAGAATTTGAATCCTTCGTCTCCTCATTAGAAGTTGTTTGATTAAACTATTAAAAGAGAGCAGCAAAAGTTTGTCTTGTTTTGTTTTTGAGGTTTTCTTCTACATTGCTCAAACCAACTCATATCAAGGAAACAAGAATTCATACAATATAGGAATCTTCCTCAGGAATAAAGAGTGTGCAGATTTCTGGATGTTTCAAGCACTTTCTATTGTAAATCTAAGTTTAGAAGTGGTCAAATTGGAAGCAAACAATAAGAGATAATCCCCTGTATAAATTTTCAGTTCGAGAAAACAATGTACCAAATTTTCAAGCTGTTGGCTGCCTACTGCCCACTTATCACCAGGCAAAGCCTCAAAATTGATCACCTCATCCCCTCACAGAACACTAGTCAGGCTCTTTGTTCAGAGGAGGCTTATTATGTAAGCAAACTCACATGCACAGCAGTGACAGAGATAGTGACAGAGAATAACTAATCCAATTCTATCATCATAAAATATCAATAGAAAATTTCTGATCACCAGGCACATGAAGAAAATAGCAACCAGAAAGTGAATAATCAAGACTAAAACAACAAAAAAAAACAACCAAAAAAAAAAAAAAAA
The DNA here is from genome assembly GCF_003676395.1 of Aethalodelphis obliquidens. Taxonomy (NCBI): domain Eukaryota; kingdom Metazoa; phylum Chordata; class Mammalia; order Artiodactyla; family Delphinidae; genus Aethalodelphis; species Aethalodelphis obliquidens. Next base: position 8,074,961 of record NW_020837960.1, read on the forward strand.
AAAAGGACAAACACCTGAATCCTAAAAAAACAAACGTAACTTCATGGAATAAAAGAAAACAAAAAATTATCTCATTGTGGGCTTCCCTGGTGGTGCAGTGGTTGAGAGTCCGCCTGCCGATGCAGGGGACACTGGTTCATGCCCTGGTCTGGGAAGATACAGCATGCTGCGGAGCGGCTGGGCCCATGAGCCGTGGTCGCTGAGCCTGCGCGTCCGGAGCCTGTGCTCCGCAACGGGAGAGGCCACAGCAGTGAGAGGCCCATGTACCGAAAAAAAAAAAAATTATCTCATTGTAGATCCTCAAGAAAATAAAATATGATTCTAAAAATGGAACCATTGAGGAACAAGAAGAACCTGTTGTAAATTAAAAGAAAGAAGCAGAAGAAAAATAAGAGGCTGAGAATCAACCAAATAGATATTCAATTAATATTATATTCAATTAATAGATATTCCAGCGAGAGAGAACAGAGGAAAGAAAAGGTAGAAAATCATAAAGTTAAAAACTAGAAAAATACTTTCCAGCAGTAAAGACACAGATCTTCACATTGAAAGGGATCAAAAGAATGTAAAAAACAAAACAAAACAAAAACCCCCAAAGACAGTTCTATACTCTATCTTGTACATTTTCAGAAAATAAAAGACAAATGATCCAAATATTTCTCCTCTGATAAAACCAAAGCATATGCATGTGAATAAAATTGGCATCAAATTTGAAATAAACAGCACTATATGCTATGAAAGTTCTGAGAAGATCATTTTAAACTGTAATTTTATTATCCATATAAACTCTCAACCAAATGTAAGATCACAATAAAGAAATTTCAGGACTTTCCTGGTGGCACAGTGGTTAAGAATCTGCCTGCCAGTGTAGCGGATACAGGTCCAGGAAGATCCCACATGCCGCGGAGCAACTAAGCCCGTGAGCCACAACTACTGAAGCCCATGCACCTAGAGCCCGTGTTCTGCAACAAGAGAAGCCACTGCAATGAGAAGCCACTGCCATGAAAAACCCATGCACTACAAGGGCGGAGAGTAGCCCCCAATCACCAGAACTAAATAAAGCCCACATGCAGCAACAAAGATCCCACGCAGCCAAAAATAAAATATAAAATAAATAAATTTTAGAAGAAAATAAAAAAAAAGAAATTTCAGTATGTAAGAATATACTTCTCTTATCTTTTTTCAAGGAAGGAGAAAGACAGGATATAAGAAAGAATATAGTTTAAAAAAAAAAAAAAAAGAACCTACAAAAGATGCCCACACAGCTGGTCTAGAATGATATTGGTCCAAACTATAACAGGAAGTCAGTGAGTTATGAGCAAAATATCCTCAAGAGAAGGTATAGCGTATTCCATTCAAAAGTTACCCAGTGTAAAAATCTGTAATTTCATGTTTGAAATATTCTCCTTAGAGTTCACAGGGGTTAAAGGAGAAAATCTAATCATGGCATACCAATTTGCTTCATAGGGAGCAGTGTTTCCATAATCATCAGGTAAATGATAAATAAAGGTTTTGAACTTTGTAATATAAAAAGAACAGAATAGAATCTAAAAGGTATTAATTTGACAGTATGCAGATAAAGTTATGGCTGATAGATATTGATCATTGATGAAAAGTGGTAGAAAGGATGGGATTACTAATATCCTCATCTGCACCATTGGAAGTCAAGAGAAATGACCTAGATTTGCTGGGACAAGAAATTCAAGTTTATGCATATTACTTTAAGTAGAATTCGTAAACCAAAAGAATAATGATAATAATCTAAAATTTTATATTTGTAAAGGAGATGGAGAGGTGCATGGGGTTACTATTGGTAAGGTAAATCTTTACCTTCCTTAAAGGAGAATACATATATGATTAAGTGTTGCTTATTCATAGATATGGAAGCAATTACCAGAGTTGCAGTTATTAAGAAATGATTGTTTCAGCTATGGAAGGTGGTTTAACAGACTGCTGTTTTGTTTCACAGGTTCTTTATAACAATTTGTATTTTTACAATGTATTTGGATTTGTGTGTTTGTTTTACTTTGATTTAAATTTTTAAAGCCAAAACACAAAATATCTGATGGAGAATACAGATAAATGGGCTACTTAGCCTAAGTCTATCCATAGCTGCTGACACATGTCATGAAGCTCTGCCTCATTGATTCAAAAATAATACAATTGTGAGGGCTGTGAAGTGGATTGATGGGCTCTCTTTGGTTGGCAGCTGGTTTCAGTGAGAAAAAAGAAATACCTCAGAGGTGGGTAATGAGTGTGCTGCGTTGGTTAAAAGAAAGGCAAACAGTTATCTCATCCTTTTTATAACTTTCTGAATAGTGGTTTTAATAAAGTATTAACAAAGTATTTTGGCTCCTAGCAGCCTAAAAATGAAGGCCATATAACATTCAAAAGAACTTCTGTTCATTAAGGAATTAACATCCTTTTAAAATCCAAATAGAATGTTGTTATTGAAATAACCAAGCCCACTAAGGCATTTCGTTCTCTGAGGCAAATATCTTTCTATAAGGCTAAATTCATCTTAGAATATTTAATAAGCATCATTTTTACTTCTTTTTAAAATTTTAGGTGTATCTTAGTATTACCTTAATACCAATACCTAAATACAAATATCCTATTTTCTAATTTTCTTTGATATTTTAAAAAGAAAAATTATAACAACAGTGAATTTTAATGAAAGTCACTCTTACAGGACTACTAGTAAAACTATTTAAGATTTTTATGTAATTGTATGTATCTTTCTTATAATGTCTTTATATAATATTCCTTACCTTTTCCTTAAATAATCTATTATCCTTTAATGAGCCCTAAATTATTCCATCTTCTTACAAAGTTAAATACTTTGTCAACTTAGAGAAAGACAAATACTGTATGATATCACTTATAAATGGAATCTAAAAAATACAACAGGGCTTCCCTGGTGGCGCAGTGGTTGAGAGTCTGCCTGCCGATGCAGGGGACACGGGTTCGTGCCCCGGTCTGGGAAGATCCCACATGCCGTGGAGCGGCTGGGCCCATGAGCCATGGCAGCTGAGCCTGCGCGTCCAGAGCCTGTGCTCCACAACGGGAGAGGCCACAAGAGTGAGAGGCCCATGTACCGCTCAAAAAATAAATAAATAAAATAAAAATTAAAAAATACAACAAACTAGTGAATATAACAAAAAAGAAGCAGACTCACAGATATGAAGAACAAGCTGGGGTTACCAGTGGGGAGAGGGAAGGGGCAATAAGGGCTGTGAGAATGGGAGGTATAAACTATTGGGTGTAAGATAGGCTCAAGGACATATTGTATGACACAGGGAATAGAGCCAATATTTTGTAATAACTGTAAATGGAAAGTAACCTTTAAATTGTATAAAAATTTTAAAAATTAATTAAAAAGAAAAATAAATAAATCAACTCATTTCCTGGAAAGCAACACTTATGATTTCCTGAGTTACTCATTGATTGTTTTAAACTTTTACTCCATAAACAGTAAGGTAGGAATTGTGAGTTTCTTGTCTATGTATCCAATGATACCACAAAATACTTTGAATTCATTTCCAGACACAGACATAGGATATGGATGACTTTTTTTTGTTTTGTTTTGTTTTTTAAACAGTGGTTCTGATACTCCTGTGAAGCTCAGGATATTTAGTCAAAGTTTCTATATTCCCCACTGTATTTTCCAAGTCATACAGAACATTTATATTAATCTAATAGTCAGGCATACTGATTTCAAGAATCAACCTAATTGTTCAAGATAATTTATGGCATGCAAACTTATTGCTTTTTTAATGTTTAATATTTATTTTTTTAATTAATAAATTAAACCAATTTGGTTGAAACTAAAACCATTTAACTCAATGGAACATGAGCAAATGATACACATTTTAAATTTAATTCCATGTTTGCATTAAAACAAAAAAAAATGTTGGACACAGTAGAATCGTCATCCTCCTAATAGAACCACATGAAAGCCATGTGGTATCCATGATTAAAAATTGAAAAATAAAAGTCATGTACCCCAAAGTTCTTAAGATATCATCGTGTTACAACTAGTTTTATGAACTCTGTTTAACGAAATGTATGATATGAGCATTAGAGAAAGTCTTAGTAAGCAAATACAATTCCCATGACCTGCAATTTCCTCAAGAATAGGGTTAAATGGAATCATTTACAGACACTGTACTTTGGAACCTTAAAAAGAAATGGCATTTGTGATAGAAACAGCTTATTCATTCACCAACTCCCCTTTCCCTCCCATTCACACTGTTGTGTTGCATTTCTTTCTAGACAGATCCAGTCACGGGGCTAAAATCTGGCCAGAGGAATGCAGGATAGAGTAAGGTTCTCCACTTGAACACCTCATTCCTGCAGATCCTCAGCTGTCCTTCCTAGTCATCTAGCCGGATTGAGAGGACAAGTTGGGAGGTTCCTGGGTCCACAGAAAACAGAATAGACCAGAGCCCCTCTCCCTTTTCTTGCATTGGATTGTGACATCGGGGATAAATACAATTCTATTATATATTACATAAAGCCACTGAAATATTGGGTTTATTATATCAGGTAGCCTATCTTTATTTCACAAAATGTACCAAGCCACCAGTAACATCCCCAGATTAAGAAACAAGAGACCCAGATTATAGCCCCTGACCTGCCATTCCCCACACAAACAGCCATAGTTGCATCAGTGGTGTCACTTCAGATGAGCTTCATGAGGGCAACATCACCACTGCTGAATCACACTACTAAAAACAAAAACAAACAAAAAAAACATGCAATGTTCACTCTTTGTTGAACCTCCATTAAGTTACATACAAGGCTAGACAGATATTCAGCTAATTTCACAGGTAAAAACAAATAGGCTTGGAGATGCTTCAAATTACATAGTTACCAATCAGCAGAGACAATGGGAGACACCAAGTCTCTATGACTCCTGCTACCTCTCAGTGAACTATGGGGGAACGTCACACAGGTATTCTACTTCCCTACACTCAGTGTCCTCATCAGAGGATTGAGTCAGAAAAACTCTAAAGGCTTTTTTTTTTTTTTTTTTTCTCTGAGGTACGCAGACCTCTCACTGCTGTGGCCTTTCCCGTTGCGGAGCACAGGCTCCAGACGCGCAGGCTCAGCAGCCATGGCTCACGGGCCCAGCTGCTCGGTGGGCATGGGGGATCCTCCCGGACCGGGACAGGAACCCGTGTCCTCTGCATTGGCAAGCGGACTCTCAACCACTGCGCCACCAGGGAAGACCAATTCTAAAGGCTTTAACTCCAAGATCTCACTATGAGAAATAAGAAATAGATGTCAGAAGAACATGGAAGTGTTGGCTGACATATTTATATTTGTGCTAAACTATTACAACTGTGTTGTATATCCTACAGAACTGTGTGGAGAAAGTTGGTGGACTTACTTGCTAATTTTCCTTCCAATTTTCCTCTCTTCCTCCCCTTCACTAAACTCACCCACACTGTCCTTCATAACCTACAGTGATTCACTATGTGGCTCATTTATCTGACAATGTTTTGAAAAGTGAATACCAGCTATAGGGAAGATAGGATATCAGGGGACCTGAGGAAGAAAAACTTGTGTATGACACAAATTTTATACCCAAAGAAATTTTACATATAATTTTGGAAGATACTCAAATAACAATGAGATCATCTCAAGAAGAGGGATGGTGATCTCAATACAAAGTACTTTAGTGAGGAGTCAGCTGGAGTAAACTCTGAAGAACCAGGAATATTTGTATTATGTGAGACAGGTGGGCAAGAGGAAAGGTGATAATCTAGCAAGAGGAAGCAGAGTGAGCTAAGCAGTCATGAGGGTGGAAAGCATGAGAAAATCCATTACTGTTAGGTCCAGGGTAGGATGTTTCACTCTATGTGGTCTCCTCTCCTACTCCCTGAACTTACAAATGCGCGTATTTTTGAGGGTTTCCTCATTTATCCTCTTTCCACGTCCACCACATTACCACCTATGTGCTAATGGTTTCCGCATCTATGTCTTATTTCTTTCATCTATGTATATGGCACTTTATCCTGCCAGATAATTACCTAAGCATTAACAAATACTGAGCCATTTGAATCCATATACATTTCAATAGGATAGGTGTACTATTTTTATTCCCATATTACGGGTGAGGAACTGAGGCCCAGGGAGGTTGAATACCTTGCCCAAGGTCCTGCAATTAATAAGGGTTAAAGTTGGGAAATAGCCACTCAGGTAAGACACATCTCCTGAATCTTGAACAGCCATGATCAGCTGTGGTATGGCATAAATTTGGGAAATCATCTAAATAGATGTGATTGTTGAAGACTTGTAGAGGGTTCAATGTTTGACTGTCAGTTGTCACTGTGTACAGAATACTGGGAAAAGAACCAGGGATAGAAATATCCACTTTTAGAAACAAAGGAAGAAAGCAGACTCAGGGACAGAACTGGAAATATAGGCAAGACAAACAAGAGCCTGCCTTGCCGTAGAATTTGGGGTAAAAGAGAGGCAAAACAGGAACATGGTCCACAGATTAAATGCTGCAAAGTCAAGTGGCCTGAGTGCTAAGAAAACACAATACTTTATATTCTTGTGACTTGTTTGAGAGCACTCCTGAGATCAATGAGGAGGCAACAATAAAGTGGAGATGGTGAATATAAATCTATAAGGGAAGATGAGGTGTTATAGACAATGCGTTAGAAGATCTTGTTCTGCTGAGAGATTTGGGAATGCCTTTTTTTCTCCACCCTATTCATTAGCCTTTATTCTCTTCAGCTAATAGAACAGAAGAGTTTGGCCAAATAATTTCTATTCAGTTTTACGACCTTATCAGAATATTGACGGCATAGAGAGAAAGGATTTGGAGGATGGCGTGTGAGTTTAAAGCAAATGTTTATTGGTGCCACAGAGTAACCCAGTTCTGCTGACTTCAACACCTATCATGAGACCCAACTGACTCTGAGACGCACAAAACTGCCTGAAGAAAGCTGAGTAAAAATCAAATCTAGTGGAATTTTCTAATTTCATCTTTTAAGTGGACATCTTCAACACTCTTCATGACTCCTTGAGAGGCTCTGAAGGCTAAAATTACCACCAAATGCTTCTTTTCCTATGTCAGCCCTTAATTTGGGCCTTTTTATTCCCTTAAGACCTCAGGTTCAGGCGTAGCCATCAAGTGCTTGGGGTGACCAAATATGAACTTCTTCTATTTGCCATCATTTGATGTAATTTCAGTGTCAACTTGTTCACTTTTAAAATGTCAGTAACACTTATTCAAACTGAATCAAACAAAAAAACTTTGGGTTGTCAGGGCATTCCAAAAGGTCACAGAATGAGAGCTAAATACTTACTAGTGTGTCTTCCAAAGAACAGCAGAGAAAAGAACATTGCCACTGAAATGTTAGAAGCCATAAAAATGTGTAATAGTCTGGGTAACTAAGCGCTCTACCCAAAACTCAAAGGCATTTTAGGACATATCAAGGCCAGCAGGAGAAGCTAATGGATATAACAGAGTCCCATAGGAAAAGGGATTTCAAAAGCTACTTAATTCAACCTCCAGCTCCCATGCACATTCTTAAGGTGGTAGAGTGGTCATTTGTTTTATTCGAACCTTCTGAAATTCCCTTCTAAATTTTATAGCTTTCTATTCAATAAGTCCTGTTTCCCCAGGTAGAAGAGCCTTTTGCCAGCCTCTCTTGCAGCTCGGACACATGTATTCAGGTTCTGTAGATGGGCTGGTCAGAAACATGATCCTGAGGTTTATTTTAGGAAGAGAGTGATGTGAAGAGGGCAGAATCATGTGAAGGTGGCAAAGGGCAGAAGGATGTTCAATTCTCAGAGGCAGCAGCAACAGAGGTCTAAGCAGATACTCTCAGGCTCAGAGGCTCTGGTGTAAGCCATCTGTGCCTGGCAGCTATGGGTGTAAAGTTTCCTCTAGAGGCACCTGATCTATAATGTGAGTACTAGGTAGTTCCTCGCTACCCAGCCAGAGCTTAACTCTTTGTCCTCTTGAAGAATGCGAATATCTCTTAATGTCCTTTGCAAAGTTCCTTTCACCTTAAATGAGATAGACTAGGCTTTATTTTTTGCAATTAAGAATGTTTACCTTTAAATGGAAATTTCAAACAATTGATTTTTGAAAGATATATCAGGATAATTATAACAAAGCCTATATTCTGGTCTTGTCTACTGTGCCAATTTTTCCCATGAATATTTTTTCCTTTCAAACCACTTCTTGAAATGCACTTGGCTTCTTAGCTCTGCTGGCTTCATTCATTTGTGTATCCATTCAACTGTGATGTAATGAACATCTATAAGCTTATTGAGTGTCTAGTATCCAATGAATAATGATGGCTGAAACCGTCCTTGATTTCAAGAAATTTCCAGGACTAAAAGTAAACTAGGAAACAAGTATGTATAAAACAATGATATCATACAATTAACGTTATGATGAAAGTGAGCACAGGTCACTGGGAGAACACAAAGGAAGGTAATACATTTAACACAGAGCTAGGAGGTGGGAAATTCAAGAAAGACCAGATAAAGAAAACTGCAAGTTAAAAAATAAAGAATGAGTAGGGGTGGATAAATGTGGAGATACATGATTGACAGCATAGGCAAAGTCTTAATTCCAAGAAAAAGCATTGCATTCCTGAGGAATTACAAGGTATACAGTAGGACTTGAGCTACAATAAAATGGCATGTGAAGTGAAGCTAACAGGTAAACCAGAAACAATGACCCATACTGAAGAATATATCAGAAATGGGAAATCATTGGAGAACTGAAGCCTTTAAGGCTGGGACACAGACCTCAAGCGAGTTAGGATGAAGAGAATGATGATGTTATGATGACTTTTTTAAAAGGGTTATTTGTTTATTCTTGTCTGACTGATTAAAAGAGCTTATCACTTTTTCTATAATGTGCCAAACAATTAGGGTCATATTAGTGCCTCTCTGTAGGGTCCTGATTTAAGCCTCTTTTTTATTGTAATCAGCCAGGGGTCATACATACACATAATGTGCTGAGCAGAAGAAAGTAGTAGAGTTCTCCTCACTTCAGATAATACTGACCAGGTTTCTCTGCTGAAGTGATCCCTCAGTAGTTTGTCCTCCAATGTAGGGCTCAGTGCCTTAGAAATGAACACAGAGTCATATTTATATGGGTCTTTATGTTATAACGACCAATGAGCAAAATCCCTGCTATTATGACTTAAAATGCAGAGCAAAATCTCTTAACCTAGTCCTGCCCCTTCTCTCTAAGACTCACCTTCCTAACTAAGAAGTAATTTCTTCTTAGTCTTCCAGCCTCAAGTCAGGCATTATGATGTTTTTCACTTACTTTATGTTATTCTATAAAGATATCAAGTCTTCCCTTCACTCTGTTAAAGGAAATCATCCCAGAACTGTGTTCCCAAGCCTGGTTACATCCCTTATTCTTGAGAACTTACCTCTTTATCATTTTTTTTTCCTTCCCAACACCTCTTAGGAAATAAGTAAAATCTGGAGTCATCCTGAGCAACAGTGTTAGGGAACTTGGAACCCTCTCCTATATTCACCCAGTGTCCATGCACTGACCACTGACACCACATCAGTACTGTTCTAGGTGCTGAGGATACAATAATGAACAAGACAAGCATGGGCCCTGCCCACAGAGCTTAAAAAGGTACATTTTCACAGTCTGGAGTTCCTTGATGGTCAAGGACTCTACAGCACTAACCGCTTATTTACCAATACTTAACCGACTGCTATGCTCAATTAAGTGCATACGAAATAATTTTTCCTTTTTGGTGAAAGCTGCTCTGAACAACTCAGGGAAAGTTGTGTCATATTCTTAATAGACTCAGCATTTCTTTTTATGTGTAGCACAAAGAGAAGCATTAAAGTTACATTTGCAACCTAAAGAGCTGATGCTTTTATTTTTTATCATTGGCAAATTCGTTGAAAAAATACTTTATTGCATTATTTAAAAGCGATCAAAGTAATGTGTCCTCTATCAAACTTGGTACTCAGACTTTTATTAAAGTGATCCTCTTGCATGGCAATGAGTTATAACTTGGAGATCAGTAACAATTATGCTAAACAGTGAATGGCAATTTTTTTTATACTATGATCTTGCACCTTCCTATAGACCAGTGATGCTCAAAGTATGGTTCCTAGAACAGCAGCATTGGCAACACCTTGGGACTTGCTAGAAATGGAAATTATCTGGTCTCACCCAAAACTTACTGAATCAGAAGTTCTGAAGGTGGGGACCAGAAATATGTATCTTAACAAGCCCTCCAGGTGATCTAGTGCTCACTCGAGTTTAAGAATCAAGCTGCAGAAACATCACCCCTGATGGCTTTCAAATTTTCAACCTTAAAGAAACTTACCTCACAAAATAGTACAAATAGTCATGTAAAAGGGTACAACTTCACTAAAATTAAATAAGCAAATATGTTATTTTATGGTTTATTAATTAAAGTAGCAAGGATTTTTGAAAATCATACCAATGTTCGTGAGGGTTCAGGGAGTGTAAATTTGTTCACATTCTGGATGGCAAGTTAATACTAATCAAAAGCCTTTAAATTATCTGTAACTTCTCAGCCAGAAATTCCAATTCTAGGAATTTAATGTGAGGAAATAAGATGAAGAACTTCAGTTCTGAATTTAAGCAGACCTGGGAACAAATACTCCTTTCACTTACCAGCTTATGACTTTTGGGTAATTTCTTTAAACTCTCTAAGCTTCAGTCTTTCCGCCTGTGAAACGGGGTTAATTCTGACAACTAACACATAAACTGGTAAAAACAAAGATATAATCCATATATTTATGGTTGCCAGATAAAATATGGAACCTCCAATCACATTTCAGATAAACAATAAGAATTCTTTAGTACATATATATGCCGCAAATATTATGAGACATACATATACTAAAAAAATTATTTATTGTTATCTGAAATTCAAATGAGTGTCTTGTACTTTTATTCATGAAATATGGCAACCCTACCTATCATGTACTAGGTGTTCAATAAATATTAGCTACTCACTTATTTTGTATTGTATTTTTACTTGAGAAATTGATAAAGCAAACTGGTGACAAGAAAATTTGCCAATTTTAAATTGAGATTAGCAGTTCTGTAAAACTCGAAAGAAGTTTATACTTACAAAAACTTCATGATATGCAGATGAATATGCTGAAATACAATCTTAGGATGTCTCATATCTAGAAATACTCCTGAGTAATCAAAGACATTCAGTATCTTGAGTTTGAATAAACCCAAATTAACTGGAAAACCTGATTTGTTAAAACATTTGAGCATCCCAGTTCTGCTGCACTATAAGAAAATATTTGCTTATACATGTATCAAAAAACTCCTCTGATAATAGAACAAAATAGAGAGTGAAAGTAGGGCTGCTGACTTTGTAAGAAACAGAAAGAAACCCATGTGCTCTCAACTTGTCACTAATAAAATGTAAACATCCTGAAACTTTAAATCACATTTGATTCAGCAACCAAAAATAAATTTGTCTTTTTAAAACTGTAAAGTTCTCTCTTTATGCCAATAAAATTTAGTGACTTATAATTATGCCCAAAAATGTATGTGACACAGTTTAAAACATAAAGTATGAAGCGGAACAGTAGTCACAATTTGCCATTTTTCCCCCTTACTTAAAGATTGTAGCCGGATGCAGATGCTGAAAGGGTACCAGTGTGACAGGGGCTGTCTTCACTATCAAAGGGATGGCATCATGACTGGTCATGAATGATCGAGTCATTTGGCTGTCTTCATGATAGATGGATATGTTTCCCTGATCAATTCTACCTGCCACTGTGAAAGGTATTGACCTACAGGCAGCTAGAAATTACTGAGTGATGGTTGAATTCACTGGCTACATACAGATCTGGTTGAAGTTAGGGTTGTCCAGAAACAGTCAGATCCTTTCCCATTGGGGTTGTCTGAGAAGAATCCATGAAAGAAGTACTAGTGAATCTTGGCCTTGAGAATGACTAGGGTTTGGTAGATAAAGACAGGAAAAGAGGCATCCTGGGCCAGTGGGAGATGCCAAGAGCAGGTCTGTTGGAGATCGATGAATAAAGTGAAGCAATATGCTCTTGAGAGAACAAAATGAAAACAAAGGTGAAGTAATTTTGGGCCTGCTTGGAGGTACTAAGGAGTATGGATTTTAATCTCCTACAAGAGGAAGATACTGGGGTTTTGTAAACAGACAGGTGACAGATATTGATACCAATTAGATTTTCAGAAGGTTAATCCTACAGGAACATAGAACATGTGCTGGTGGAAAAGGGGATGGAGGCAGAGAGATCAGTTAGAACCTCTCCTAAGGGTTTTGGCATTAAGAGGTGAGAGATGAGCTTTATGGAAGCAGAGATAACAGAAACAAAGCAGCCATGATGGAAATTAAGCCATGGGAAGCAAGAGTCACAAAAAGGTCATTTATACTGGGAGTGGTAAGATGGATGGAGAGGAATCTGGCTTAAAAGGGGAGAAGGCAGGGGCCAATTTGATTAAAAAAATCAATGATGTTTTGGTAGGTTTTGAAGTGGAAATATCCACTAGCAGCTGGAAATGCAGAATTTCATCTTTGAGGAAATCATAGTGATGTAAGTAAAAATCTTAGAGACCATGACAGGGAGGGAAAACGGAGGCAGTGAGAACGTATTGAAGACAAGAGGTGGAAGGGGTACAAACAATTCCCATTGAATCTCTAAGGTAACTTCTGCCATGAACGTAGATGGTTGAAGAAGAAACACTTAAAATATGGGACCAGGAATTGTAAGACTGAAGAAGAGTAGTCTTAGAGAGATGAATAAAACTGGGTTAGAATTATATCACAGCAGTCAAAGTTGGGAAGATAATCAAGTAGACAAGAGTAGCCAGAGTCCATGGAACGGGCCAAGTAACAAGAAAAAGGCATTCCTGGAAGGTCAAATGGAGCAAGTAAGGACTCCGAGGTAGCAAAGAGGGTAGAAAAGTTGGTATATTACTTCAAAAAGGGCATAGAGTTTGAACTCCCACCAGGGTTTAAATGCTGATATGCTTCCATTAAATGGAAATAATAATGCTGTTATCAGTGAGAATTTAAAGTCAGGTTATCTGGTATAGAGAACAAACGTATGGACACCAAGGGGAGAGAGTGACGGAGAGGGTGGTGCGTTGAATTGGGAGATTGGTATTGACATATATACACTAATATGTATAAAATGGATAACTAATAAGAACCTGCTATATAAAAAAATAAATTTCTAAAATTCAAAAAAAAACCCAAAGAACACCAAACGAAAAACAAAGTCAGGTTTTCTGGGACTTCCCTAGTGGCACAGTGGTTAAGAATCCACCTGCCAATGTGGGGACACGGGTTCGAGCCCTGGTCTGGGAAGATCCCACATGCCTGCAGAGCCACTAAGCCCATGCGTCATAACTACTGAGGCTGTGCTCTAGGGCCTCCATGCCTCAACTACTGAGCCCATGTGCCACAAGTACTGAAGCCTGCGCACCTAGAGCCCGTGCTGCGCAACAAGAGAAGCCACCGCAATGAGAAGCCTGTGCACTGCAATGAAGAGTAGCCCCTGCTCGTCGCAACTAGAGGAAGCCCACATGCAGCAACGAAGACCCAACGCAGCCAAAAATAAATAAATAAATAATAGATAAATAAATGGAAAAAAATAATAAAGTCAGGTTATCTGGGTCAGACATTCAGAGCACCAGTCAGTAAGGGTCTGAGAGCATCCCTTATGTATGAGATAAAGGCAATTACATTTCTAGAAACTTCTTGAAGAAAGATTATTGTATGTGGTGAGAAGGAACACTTAAATTAGCCATTTGGACTGGGAAGGGGCCCTGTGAGCACTCAGCAACTCCCTACCCCATCCTTGTCAAAGGCCACTAACACAACTTGACTGTTTGCAGAGGAGAAATTGTAGAGCTTTTATTCTCAAAGTGGGCTGTGTTGCTGTGGTCACCTTAGGGGGTATCACTTCTGTGCTTATTCCTTATCCAAGGCTCATTGTCCTGTATAATTAAATGCTAAACAAATATTTGAAGAATATTGTTTGAGGTGGGAGCAAATTAGCCTTCCTGAAACACCCACAGGTTTCAGCCTGGCCCTGACCTGTCTCATTTTTGTCCAGATTAAATGTACCATTGGCCCTCTGTATCCATGGGTTCCATATTTGAGGATTCAACCAACTGTGGATAGAAAATATTCAATTATTCTTTTAAATTCCAGAAAGTTCCAAAGAACAAAACTCGAGTTTGCTACTGACCAACAACTATTTACATAGCATTTGTGTTGTATTTACACCTATGTAAATAGCATTTACATTGTATTAGGTATTATAAGTAATTTAGAGATGATTTAAAATATACAAGAGAATATGTGTCTTATATGCAAATACTACACCATTTTATATAAGGGACTTGAGCATCCTAGGGTTTTGGTATCTGCATATCCCACAGAGATACCAAGTGACAACTGTATATGAAGTCTTGGGGCTTAGTGAACACCCCATCCAATAAGTGTTTCTCAATAATTTCAGAATTGTTATCCAACTAAATTGACTATGCAAGGTGTCTCTGTAAAGCATCCCTGAGAGAGAAAGATAAAAATAGAGGTTTAGGAGAGAGCATGGAAGGCTTTAATATCAGACCAATGAATGAAGACAAAGGAAGACACTGAAATTAGGAGATTTTGAAATACTCATTTTAGTCTTGAAAACCTCAGTTTTAATCTCAGCTTACCATTGACAAATGGGGTGATCTTGAACTTCCCTGATCCTGTTTCCCACCTAGCCTATAAAATAAAAATGCCATTCCACAAGCTTATTGTGGTACCCACTGGCAGACAATTAGATGGCAATACAACGTGGTAGAAATCAAAATGAAGGGTGTTAGAAAGGGAATGAATAATAAAAAATGAAACCAATTCTTACCAAAAGATTGCCAAGGAAAGTAGCTGCAGAGGGAAGTGGGGTCCAGTGATTGACCTCCATGTCAATCTCCCTCCCTACCTTGACCTCTCTACCACCCTTCCTTCCTTCTTGTTTCTTTCTTAATATGGGAAGAACTACTCTTTATAGCAGAAAAGACATCACCTACACAGTTAATAAAAGGATAATATATATAAATTCCACTAAAAATAAAGCTCTCTGCTGAGGAGGATCCTTTCTTTCTTCCTTCATATACAGAACATAGCATAGAAGTACATTTATACAAGCCATTAAATATAGAATTTCCCAAATATTTGGGATATTCTTTTATTGTCTTAGACTTATTTTTGTGTTTTCTTGTTAATGGACTCTAGGTTTCTATCACTAAGCTACCAAACTCATTTATCAACTGATGAATATGAAGATGAGCTATGTCTAAGGCTGGCTGGAAAAAGAATCCCTGATAAACATACCCAGTAAAGCCCTTTGAGGTGATGCCACAGGACTGTTTTTCTACCAAAGACCTGCTCATGGAGAAATATGCCTCTCAAGGCTAGGGAATA
Organism: Aethalodelphis obliquidens; assembly: GCF_003676395.1. Lineage (NCBI taxonomy): Eukaryota > Metazoa > Chordata > Mammalia > Artiodactyla > Delphinidae > Aethalodelphis > Aethalodelphis obliquidens. The sequence goes on from NW_020837960.1 coordinate 8,090,431, forward strand.
GATGGAGATTGAGTGATATTGTGATTCTCAGAAAAGTTTATTCTATTGCAAAAATAGCCAATAATCAATGCATTTTTGCTTCCTGATTACTTTTTTCATTCTTGCTTCTGTAATGCATGAATTATGTAAAAATATATTTCTATTGTGGTCAAGAAAACAGTGATGCTTGGATTTTAAAACCACAGGCTATTCCCTTCCCATCCTCCTTCCTTCTTCCACCCTCATTATCCTCACCTCTGCATGACAAGCAGGTAATTATTGACACAAATAATTGATAGGAAGGTATTTTTTCCTGCTGCCTCTTTTCAATCTATCCCATTCTGACAAGTATGCACAAACACTCTATGGGTCAGTGATGTGATTTCTAAGAAAAGCCACTGCTCTTATATTGAAAGGAAAGTGTTCTAGTTTCATGCATCTGTAAACAAGGAATGGGTGACAATCCCCAAAGATTTGGGGTGATTTACATTTTAATCAAACGGCACAAACTATTAATGTTTACTCTTAAATTTATAATAACAGATTAAATAGTAATATTGCTATCAAGGAAAACAGATAACATGGTGTCAGTTGCCTTGAAATTGCATTAATAGATAATACAGTGGTTATTTTGACCTTTAGTCTTTCATATCTTACATTTCTATTTGCATTGGTGCTTTAAAGTGATAAACCTAAACGTTTCTATTAAGAGAAAAACATATTATTATAAATTATTGTGCTTTTGCTTAATTGCTAAAATGCATTTTTATTTCATTCTATAATCTACTTATTTGAAAAATATAAGTTGGTAAGTCATTTTTCTAAGTCAACATGGCACAGTTAGGTGTAGATTAATTGAAATAGTGGTTTCACAGGTCCAGAAAGTATAAAAATGTATCTTACCTCTTACCTGACTTCAAACAGAACCACTCTTACATCAACTCAAACGGAGAAAACTCTTCCGCTTTTAAAGGACTCCAGATATACTTTACTCCCTCATTTTCCTCATCCTGTAAATGGGATAAAGTCGATATCATAAAATTGAAAAATTAAGGAAACTATACATGTCACTTAGCACACTGCCTAATGAATAATAGCTGTTCAAAATAAATAATTATTATTTTCTCATTCTTAAAGAAGCCTCATATATATGTACAAATACAAGTGAAAAGAATTTTCAAGACTGCAAACTAGAATGCATTTCCCTACAGAAGCATTCATTTCAGGCTGCACAATATTTTTCACCAAACATTTCTTGAATATGTACCATGCACCACACTACCCGTTGGCACTAGGAATAAAAAAGCCAAGTGCGGACCTTGACATCATGGGCCTTGCATTTTTTTCAGCCATAGCAGCATGCAATTCTGAGCATGCCTTTGTAGGCTAGTTGTTCTAAAATCTTATATAAGAACTGTTTGGAGAGCGACAATATTAGTATGTAAACAGCTCACTGGTGTAACAGAAAGAATGCTGTGTGTAAAGTTTTTCTTGCTTATTTATGTAAATCAGATTTTTATCTTGCTCACAAAATGAGGAAATAAAATCTTGACATATCTCAAAATCAACAGGGTATGAAGGATGCACAAATCACAGTTCAATACCCATTACCTGTTCCAAATCTGTTTAATGGATAAACTCACAAAACTTGAAAACTGTAAAAAAAAAATTCTTACTTTAAGCACATCAATTACATAAGCAGAGCAATAACAACAAAAGTTATCCTTCTTTCGTATAAAAATAAACATATGAAATGCCCAGTTAGCCCATCAGCCTATTAATAACCACCATGGTTTGGTGATAAAGCATTCTTCCAGTGCTGAGATTAAAAAAAAAAAAAGACCAAGCAAACAAACAAACGACAACAAAAATATCACAGAACAATATAAGCACAATGGAAGATCTGGGAGGATACACAAATGAATCAATTTGAAGTCCTGAAGAGAAGCTCATTTGGAAACGCAAATGAAATAAAATGTAAGCATGACCAAACCAAACAAAAAAACAAAAACACATCATTCAACTAAGGCAGTAAAACAAAGGCATTATGTATCCTACCTAAACAATGACTATGTCTCCACCATGAAGGAAATCTTATTTTAACTTGCCTAAACAAGAAAAATTGTTTTCCTAGTCATATATCAATATTTGTTATGTGTTTGTACAATTCAATAGGAAACAGAAGCTTATTATCAACCCTTCTCTTGCAGGGAGGTCTGTGGGTCTTCATTCTTTATTCTGGTAACTGTGTCATCGCCAACATCATCAATAAATATTTATTGTACTTTAAGGGCAAAAATCGTATTGTTACACATGGATTCATTAATTGAAGAGTTTAAAATTGTTCATATCCCATGAATGTGTCCGGAATTCTGGCAAATAATACTGTCATCCATGTACCAAAGATTTCACAACCATTGCCTTTGTGCCAGGCACTATGCTTAGTGTGAAAACAAATCAAATTCACAGTCGATTGGTGAAGAGGGGGATTAAGCAATATGAAATCTTAAAGTCTATAATTGAATTATGCCAGAGGAATATCTAACTGGCTTTGGAAAACATAACAATAAACTTCTAAAGTTACAAGACTCATAATAATGATAAAAAGCAGGATTCCCTAAATAAAAATTATCTGCCAGTGAAAGAAAACAGGACAGAAAAGAAAAGAATTCTTGGAGGTAAATAACTTGGAGGGAAACCAACAAAGATGAAATAACAAAAGTAATTATTGTGTGAATTTCTTTGGACTTTTGGATCTGAAAAACTCCTTAAAAATTGCACTAATGTGTTATTTTCTTGATGCAGTTTTTGAGAGACCACGTAGCAGAGACAGTAACATTGTTTTGTCCCTGACAGATTAACATTGTTTTTCCAGAAGTTCTTGTACTCTTCACATAGGAAAGGAAAGCATGAGTAATCTTTGCAACCAGATTTATTTCTCTCATTTCCTATTTGACAAAAAGTTTCTTTAGAGAAATAAAAAAATAAATTGAAGTCATTAATAACTTTACCAAGTATATGCTTTTTTAACATCTTTATTGGAGTATAATTGCTTTACAACGTTGTGTTAGTTTCTGCTGTATAACAAAGTGAATCACCTATACGTATACATATATCCCCACATCCCTTCCCTCTTGCATCTCCCTCCCACCCTCCCTATCCCACCACTCTAGGTGGTCACAAAGCACCGAGCTAATCTCCCTGTGCTATGCAGCTGCTTCCTACTAGCTATCTATTTTACATTTGGTAGTGTATATATGTCAATCCTACTCTCTCACTTCATCCCAGCTTACCCTTCCCCCTCCCCATGTCCTCAAGTCCAGCGGTTATAGATTAGTTATAAAGTGTCTCAGGATAGCACATTTTGCATCTTTCTCTATCTTTTAATAAAACACTGTATTCCTGGGATACCAATAGACCATTTTTCCAGGGCACTGAGTCAGAACATTTTCCAAGCAAAGAGAGAAGGAAGTGTGACTCCAGAACAGTTATAGAACATGACTCCACATAGAGTCTTCTCAATTACCTGCTCTTTCTGTGCAAGCCCTCTCTCATTTTAAAGGGATTTGTTACTAATTATTAGAAAGAAATAGAGGATATCCAAAAACAATAAATCAGATTTAGAGAAATCTTGCAAATTCTTACATTCATTGGCCATGGCTTATCTAGGTGCTCACAAAAGGTAACTGAATGAATGATCTGTATTCACTAAGGCTTCCTTTCTCCAATTCTTTAATTGGAATTGGGGGAAAGGCTTTTATCTCCTAATGTGTAGCTGACTATGCATCAGACTGTGACCAAAGAAGAAAAAATTCACCTTCCAAGCAGAAGTCACCTTTCCACCCAATAGTTTTCAGATTCAGACACGAAATAGAAGAGTGGTTTTCAATACATCTTGTCAAAGAGACAAACAACTTGAGTAACTGGGAAAGGTAGTGGGACATGAGGAGGAGACAAGGAGAAAGGATGGCTAGGAACAATGTAAATAGTTTGACTTGTGTAATAGCCTTGTTCTTACGTAAGGAAGTCACCAGAAGCAATTGAAGAGGTCATACATCAAAATCTGTTTATTCAATTTATGCATGCCAATCACACTTTGTTGGCAAGAGTCATTTCCAACGATGAAAATAATGCTGGAGTCTTTTTGACACAACCTAGGGTAGAAGCAACATGTGTGTGAGCTAATATCATCCCCAAACAGCACTACTTGTCTTTTCTTTATACCACTTTGCCTCCCTAAACCACCAATCTTTCAACCCCCTTGAACTCTTCCCCCAGCACTTCTGCCATGTGCTGCCAACACGCTTCAGACTCTGTGTGTAAGGTACAAATTCTTAAGCCACTGCTGCCTGTTGCTGCTACTTCCATTCATGTTTGTGACTACAGCACCAACATCAGTCATCTCTTTAGCTTCTAGTTCCCTTGGGCTATGCCTTGCCCCAGCTCACCTCCTCTACATCTAATGTGCCTCCTTCAACTGTACGACAGCTTTCTTCTCAACTGTGGTCTCACTGTCATGCTGGTGATCAACAGAAGTACCAACAGAACAACACTAAGAAAAACAACTCCTCGAACCTGTCTGTATCTAGGTCTCGCACATTCACAAAATTCAAATTTTAAAACTGGAGAAATTGTGTAAAAAGTATTTGATGGAAGAGAATATCTTGATTGAATAACTGAAAGTTTTTCCAAAGTCTCAAAATTCAATCATCTTTACTAATTTTTCTTTCTGATTTGTTTACCTGTAATAACAGCAAAGCAATTGAATGTGGTTACCATGATCATTTTTTAAAAATCCAAAAATTTGGGCTTCCCTGGTGGCGCAGTGGTTGAGAGTCCGCCTGCCCATGCAGGAGACACGGGTTCGTGCCCCGATCTGGGAAGATCCCACATGCCACGGAGCGGCTGAGCCCGTGAGCCATGGCCGCTGAGCCTGAGCGTCCGGAGCCTGTGCTCCTCAATGGGAGAGGCCACAACAGTGAGAGGCCCAAGTACCGCAAAAAAAAAGGAAAAAAAAAAAATCCAAAAATTTGCAATTTCCTGGACCTGAAAAACACACCCTAATTATTTATTTACTGCTTACTTTGCACAGAACAGGGTGATTATCATGGTGAGAGGTAATTAGGTCCAGGCATACAAAAATCTTAGAAGTAAGAGGAGGCAAATGCACATAAAACATCATATATGCAAATATCATGAATATATACTACCCCTTCATCTACAAATGGTAGCTTTACATAGCAATCAACCTCACAATTTATTAGCAGAACTCTTGCAGGATTTACTGAGACTCGTTTAAATGTCAACAGTATACATAACAGAAGGAACCCACATTGTCTGAAAGCAGTTTCAAAATCCTTCCCCTAATCTGTTTTAAGAGATGTAAATAGTGTATATAGGCCTTGGATATTCAGTAATCCTGATAATGGATTTTGAATCTCCCATTCCTCCAACAATTTTGCCCTCTGAATAAAAATTAGGACCTCCTTCTAGAATGCTCTCCTCCTGGTATCTAGTTTGTATCCAGTTCAGATTGGACTTCTAAGGATTTTACCTCCACCAGTTTCCTTTAGGTGACCTATTAGCCTTCCTTATTATTACAATGGGATCAATAGACCAGTTTTGAACTTCTGTTTTTACTTAAAGAAAAAGTATAGCTTTATTCATTTATAAGAAAAATTTTATAGAGTGAGAGTACTTTCTATACAATGCCAAACTTACTTGAAATACTCTTTCCTCCTCTAGACTTTAGAGTTTATACAACTAAATAATAAGAGTCTTACAATAAGAGTTTCTCCATGAATCTCACTCTTTTGGCTGCAAATCACAATATACTCTCTCTATAAAATTTTCCTTATAAATGAATAAAGCTATATTTTTTTCTTTAAACACTTTAAAATGAGCTCATAGATGCTTCATGAAAATGTATTCTCTATTTCTATTAATCAGTCCTCAAACTTCATCCATCTGGTATTTCAAATTTCTCTCCAAAAGGTGAAGGGTGAGAACAATTATAATTTATAATCTTCATCACTGAGATCTACAATTTCTATCTGCGATACACTTAGAAATCATTGATTAATCATCTCAATGCTTTTATGAAATGGATATTATCTCTATAGTTACATGATTTAAAACTAAAGAAACTTAAAAAAAATAATCCTGATACTAACGTAGTTTGAGGAGTATTCAAATCAGGGAATATGTTTTAATATGTGAATTTGATGGTTTAAATGATGGTTAATTTTGATTATTCCTTAAATTACCCTAGGACATAATGAAAATCATACACGTTTTAGAACCAATACTAAGAGAAAAATTTTTCAATGCCAAAGGTCAACAATATTTTCTTTTAAAAGAGCTTATGAGGTTGATTGCTGAAGTTTGCAATCCATGTGTTTACCAGGCTGCCAATCTAAAATATCAACCATGAGAACTCTTTTAAAATTTAGCATATTTAGATTTTGGCATCAAAAATTTTATGTAAGAAAAATCCATGACTTTTCATTAAATCTCAAGAAAATATAAGTGAATAAAATAAGTAGTTAAGCATAATTATCTTTCTCTCGTCTCTCTAGTGCACCAGTACACAGATTGTCCTTTCTGCTTGAGTTTTATATTTACCAAAAGTCATTTATCTTTGTTTTCAGACCTATTCGTGGAAGTTCTAATTATGTAATTTAATAAATATAAACTGATGATATATAAGAAAAAATACAAATATTTTGCTTTTTTCTAACTCTAATGAATGCCTTAGAAAATTCCCCAAAAGATGAGCTATTAAAAAAAATGCTGAGGTGTGGCCAACATGGTGGAGAAAGAAAACCCTGAGCTCACCTCCTTTCACAGGCACACCAAAATCACAGCTACTTACAGAGCAGCCATCAATGTGAATGACCTGAAGACTAGCATAAAAGATTTTCCATAACTAAAGACTTGAAGAAGGAACGAGGACACAGAGACTCCACTCTTAAAGTGTATACAAAATCTCACTTTCTCCAAGTAACAGCATCAAGGCAGCAGTTTGAAAGGAGCCTGGATCAGACCCACTTGCTGATCTTGGAGAGCCTCCTGGAGAGGCAGAAGGCAAACGGAACTCCCCTGGGAATGGAGATGCTGGTGACAGCCATTTTGGGGAGTTAATTCTACCACACTGACACTGGTGCTGATAAGCTTGATTTTAAAATCCTTTCTCTAGCCCATTAGTGCTGGAGGCTTACCTGCCCTCCAGTGGGCAGACACCACCCTGTGGCCTGTGTAGCCAACCACATGCATCAAGATAGAATGGGATAGAAATATCTTAACTCTAATATCTTAACCCAAGAAAATCAACCATATGAGGAATTAATTTTCCTCCAATATTTAGGATTCAGAAAATATGGGTGTACCTCCTTAATTGACAATTTAATGATGCAATTCAGACTTTTCTTTCAGATAATTAAAATGGAGGCTACAAGGTCAATAGTCAAATCTCAATTCAGGCAAAAGGAAGTCTTACTTTATCAACCAAAGATGGCTTTATTTCTACTGTTGCTTCCACTTCTCTTTTGAGTACCTCTCTAGCCCTAACTAAAATGCCAAGAAACATTTTTCTCTTCCTCATTTGAATATCTCATTTACATTTTTAATCCTGGACCGTACTTCTAAACATCTCTCTCCATTACTCTACTATATGAGAACCCAATATATGGCACCTTGGTAAATTAAATATTTTAAGCTGAAGGATTTGGGGAAAACCACAGAAACAGGAAGGTCATTCTGAGTATCCCCCCTTCTCCCCTGAAGCAGGGCAAAAGATCCTCATGTAAGAGGTACCCTCCCTATACCCAGAGGGAAGACACACACTTACCTCCAACACAGAGGGATGCGGCCCTGACTGTTACACTTACCCCATACTCTGCCCCATCATATTGCTCCATTCTTTATTAAATCTGTCATAAAAATACTCAGGTTTAACTGTTTCTTCAGGTCTTCATTTCCTTTTGAAGTCTCCCATGTCACATAAAACTGATATTAAATAAGTTTGTATGCTTTTCTCCTGTTGATTTGTCTTTGTCAGTTCAATTTTCAGACCCAGCCAGCGACACTAAGAAGGTTAAGGAAAGCTGTTTCCTCCCCTGCAAACCCAGAGGAGGGCTTGGTTAGTTAAGCTCATGCAATATTGAGAAAGAATCTCATTGGAAATATAACAATGAACCATGAGCCCAAGAGTAGGTTCTATTCTTTCCTCTCCCTCTTATGATCTATATCCCCCCTGGGGAACCACTTTGGGACCTCAGTTACATTATCTGCAAAATTAGGAATTAAATTAGAATTATGGTAGTTTAAAATGTACCAACTACTACACTAAGTTGTTGTCTCATTTAATTTTCACAATTCTCATATAAGGTAAATAATAGTATCCCCATTTTTCATATAAACAAACTGAGGCTTATGAGTCAAAGGGTGGCAGACACTAGAGGAAAAACTTAGGTCTGCCTGAACTTTAAATTCAACAGGATAAGTTGAAACCCATTAATTGTTCAAAAAAAAAGATAGGGGCCTTCCCTGGTGGTCGAGTGGTTAATACTCCGCTCTCCCAGTGCAGGGGTCCTGGGTTCAATCCCTGTTACCCTGTTCATAGAACTAGATCCCGCATGCTGCAATTAAGACCCAAAATAGCCAAATAAATAAATATCTTTTAAAAAAAAAAAAAAAGATAAAGCTATTTTTCTAAATTAACCAGGCTTGCTAACTGCATGATTTAATTAGTCTATTTGCTTAACTATTTACCTCCTTTGTCAAGTAGGCAAAGTAGGCTGGGCTACAGATAGAGTCCAAGCAAAATGACAATAGAATAAATCTAGAACAAGACAGAAAATTTTACCATTTGCACCACTTCTAAAATGAGTTTCAGTTGGGTCTCTTCACCTCTGTGAGACTTCTGATACATTTTTAATATAGGCATACTTTATTATGCCTGGCATTATTACTCTTCACAGATATTGTGATTTTTACAAATTGAAGGTTTGTGGGAACCCTGCACTGAACTAGTCTATTGACACCAGTTTTTTCAACCACATTTTCTCATTTTGTATCTCTCTGTCACATTTTGGTAATTCTTACATTATTTCAAACTTTTTCATTATTATTATATTTGTTATGGTGATCTGTGATCAGTGATCTCTGATGTTACTATTGCAAAAAGATGATGACTCTGAAGGCTCAGATAATGGTTAGCATTTTTTTAGCAATAAAGTAGTTTTAATTAAGGTATGTACATTTTTTTAAGGCATAATGCTATTGTGCACTTACTAGAGTACAGTATAGTGTAAACATAAATTTTATATGCACTGGGAAACCAAAAAATTTGTGACTTGCTATTTTTGTGAGATTTGCTTTACTGCAGTCAGGTGGTCTGGAGCGGAACTTGCGTATCTCTGAGATATGTCTTTATACATGCTTTCAGCTGACCTTTAAACTTTCAGGGCCACTTATCCATAGATTTCTCACTAAATACTTACTACTGTACCACACAATCCATGGTTGGTTGAATGCAAAGATGCTGAACAGCAGATAGGGAGGGCTGACGCTAAAGTTCTATGTGGATTTTTGACAGCACATGCTCCTAACCCTACTGAGGTTCAAGGATCAACTGTGTTTATACTACCCTGAAAGCAAACACAAGTTCTCTGAATCAGGGACAGACTACTGTTACTTACATCAATAATCACGTTGTTTCCTTATGCCCAATTTCCCCATTCAGAGGAACAGAAAGAGAACCTGCTAACCCTATGCATACTACAGGTTCCCTCCAACACCACCAAAGGAGAGGAACCCCACAATTTGAATCTGGGAGTTTATATAGGCTACATGATGTCCTCTCAACTACCACCCTCCAGAGAAGAAAGAAAGAGAGAAAGACCTTATCTTCACAAAGTAGAGGAATTTTCACTGGGAAGAGGAGGAGGAAGCCAAGTATTTGGCTCCAGAGAAAATCTGTTTTATTATCCTTTGAATGAGAGCCAATGGCTCCACAATAGATGAGTGGCTCTATGTCCTTGGAATATGAGAAATGAATGATCTAGGAAAATTTTATATTATTTTCTTTACTTATAGCATGTACATTATTTTGCCCAGAATGTCCCAACCATACAGTAACATGAAAGTGTTCATCATGCTTCCCCATGCCTTAGTATTCTCATCTGTAAAATAAGAGTGTTGCTATACAAAGTCCCCAAATCCATCCACTTATGATGCTTTTGTAGATGTGATAGCTCCACTCAGGAAAAATAAAATGGTCAGAAAAAATAAAATTAACTGAAGACAACTACAGGCAAAATGACAAACTGGCTTAGATGTTATACCTCTCTCATAGGGGGCAAATCATTTAAACTGTCAGCTTCCATGCTCTTATTGGTTAAATGAATAGCTTGGACTAAATGAATCAAATACTCCTATGAAATTAATTTTGAATCAAAATAATGGCTACATATGCTTAAAATTTTACTCATATGTAATTTCATTACCATTCTCAAATTTGTATCAATGAATTTATTGGCCAGATATTTATTGCTATGTGAGGTAAATAAATACTTTAGTCACTCACATAATTGATGTCATGACTCTACTTTGCATTAATCATAGTTCAGACCAGGTGTTGATTGATTTTCTTTACTTTCCCAAGAGAGGCTGGGAAAGAGGATGACATTTTGAACAGCAGCTCTCAAACATTAGCATGCATTAGAATCACCTAGAAATCTTGTGGCTATTGCTGTGCTCCCACCAGAATCTCTGATTCAGTACGTCTGGGATTAGGCCCAAGAACTTGCCTTCTTCAAAAGTCGCCGTGTGATGTTGATGCTGCTGGTCTAGGGACTGCACTCGCAGAACCACTGAGTTACAGTGTTTCTAAAACTTTAATTTACAGAAATCACTTGGGGTGGGATAGGATGGGTGGGAGGGAGGCTCAAAAGGGAGGGGATATGGGGATATGTGTATGCATATGGCTAATTCACTTTTCTGTACAACAGAAACTAACACAGCACTGTGAAGCAATTATACTCCAATAAAGATGTATAAAAAATAATACAATACAATACAGTACAATACGATAAAAAAAGAAATCACTTGGGGATCTTGGAAAAATGCACATTCTGAGGCTTGCGGAGGAGTTTCCCACGCTGCATTTGTAACCAACTCCCAGGTGATGTTGCCATTTCTGATCCACAGGTTGAACACTTTGAGTAGAAAGGACCAGCATAGGCATCACTCGGAAGCTGTTAGACAAGCAAAATTGAAACTCAAGTGAACAAACATATTGATTGCCTACTATGTATCACACTCTATAAAAGCTGCTAGTGTCCTAAAATGAATTATGCCCTGTCTGTAAACTCAATAAAGTTTAGACAGGAAATCAGAAAATTAAACAAACACGTAAGTATCATGATAAATGTATAGTAAAAAGCGCTACAGAAACATAAAATTAGCTCTGACTAAAAGGGGATAATGTCTGGGAACAGCACAGAGGGACAGGTTTTTCTTGAAGAAAATGCAAATATAATTTATGTAACCTAAAAGACTCAGAAAAATTAAACCTCAGAGGCAATATGAGAATTTTAAACTTGTTTGAATTAACACAGACACTAGAATAGGCAAGAAGACAAAAAAACACTACTTTAAATAGTTAGACCAAGGAAACAACCATTTTCACTTTAAAAAGATTTAAACTTAGCTAACCAAACAAGCAGACATGTTAAGCCCACATTTAAAATAAAATAAAATAAATAAGCAAATAAAATAAGCCCACAGTCATTTCAGGTAAGGTAAATAATGCTTCACAAAATTACTCAGATACCCACAGATTTAAGTTAATGCAAATAACACAGGCCAAACCAAACAAAGACACAGCAGCTTCTTACAGGACCATGAGAAGGCCCCTCTGAGGTGCCTGGGCCAAATCTGAAACCTTACCAGTGCTCTGATGAGCCAGGAGGCCTCTACCTCCAAACATTCCCTGTCCTAATAGGGGATCTTCAGCTTCAGGGTGCTGTAGACAGTTGACTCCTGTATAACTGAAAGGCTTCTGAAGAAGTATCTTCTTTTGATATAATGGAAAGTGTAAATTCCCCACGTTTGCAGTCACCAGTCTTTTTGTGGGCAGTAGAAAATGAAAACAAAACAACAATGACGACAAAATTGTTTTCTTTCTAAACAGAATAACAACGTATAAGTTTTAAGTTAAAACTTAAAACATTTATGCAAACAGTTAAATATAATTGAACCAGCACTATAAAAAATGGTTTCTGATAGAATTGCATGTCATTTTCAGAGTATGAAAGTGGATAGAATAAAGATGCCATTGTGTATGGAGCATTTCTTTAAAGCAGTGCTCTTTGGAGTAGGAAAAAGAAGATAGGGTCGTTCGAGCCTCACAATGTCATCTGATAAGAGAATTGACCTTGAACTCCTGGCAGGTGAGAAATGGCTGGAGCAGAGGCTGAATCACTTCCAAACACACTCTTCGCCTCTTCCTCTCCTCCCTGCCAGGGCCTTTAACCTCAACCCCAGACCTCATTTTAGAAAGTCAGGAGACAGCAACCTAAAAAGGATTGAAGCAACATAGCAAAATGTGTGGAGAGTTCAAGTTTAAGGGTCTTCTATCTCTTTAGATGGAGAATTTTGAATATACATTCAAGAGCATGGTTCCCACAAAGAGAGAAGTACACCCACCCTCTGCCCATGAGCTTAACAAGTGCCATAAGCACCCTAGAACTAATTCACTTTTTTACAGGAATCATCGAGACTTAGCACTGTCAACCCCTGTCACTTAAAGTCAAACCATAAATAGCATGTTGATGTGTCCATTCACTTTCAATTCTGTTCAGTGTTGACTGAATACCTACTATACATTAAAGTTTACAAATATAAAATCTCTGGGCAACTCCATGGTAATGTTGATCAGTTTGCAATTTAGATTACATTGCATAGAATGGAATACCATCATATCCACAAAGCAATTGGTTTGGCACCACAATGGCATCTTTCAAGTATATGCCTTCCCATCTTTGCGTTATAGACCACCTGCAATGACATGTGTCACCACTACGACCTTGGGGCTATCATTCACCTTTTGTTTATTTACTTCATTTTAATGAACGCCAAAACTGAAGGGGATTTTATACACCTAGGACTGCAAGTACTGTCCTTGTTTAATGGAATAATAAAAAATCTGGACAATTCATGACCCTGACTTTTAGGTAGACTAAATGGAGAGGGGAGAATAAATAGAAAATAATGTTTTTTTTCTTGGAATGAAGCAAAAAAAATTTTAAGAGAAGGCGTTTTATCTTTCTGTTTTGTTTCGCTTTGTTTTGAAATATCTGTTTCCATAGTTAAGCACATAACAGTTAAAGCCCATGCAATAAAATACAGAAAAGGAAATGTATGTAAACCTTTTCTGAGAACTACTCTTTACAGATTTTAATGTGATGTTACTCTCTATTTAAACATGCTCTTGTAAGTTCACTGGCTCAGAGTATATTGAACATGTCAGAATGTAGAGTTTTAATAACTAGGAAAAAAATCTCAGATAAACTTGACTCTAAGATATGAACAGAAATGTCATTCTTTTTGCAGCTAGATTTTAATACATCCTTCAAGGTGTAAGGAGTGTGGGAAATCAATAGCAAATCCCAGGGTCCTGCTGTTGAGGTATTCAAAATACCTGAGCCATATCAGAAAAAAAAAAAGGCTGATATAACCTAGGACTGAGCAGTTCACACAAGAGCTGGAAAGAATTATTGCTCAAAATCTAAACACATCTTGTGCATTTAAATAGCAATACACAAGCTTGTAGTTGTCATAATTTTAAGAAAAAATGTAGCCTTTTTTTTCAAAACTGAAAACACTGATATGAAGGTAAATACTTTTGGAGAAATTATTTTCTCTTGCTCAGTAATTATCATTAATGAAAGAAAGCTTTCGTAAATACTAATAAATCAGGGCTGAATTGACTGACCATACATTCAAATTGTTGCATTATTCACACTGGAATTACTCCAAAGATTAGCTGCAAGTTGCCCTCTAAATTGAATTTATGGTTTCATTTTTCATGACTACTGTCTCGTGACAGGTAAGAGGAATCTGAGAGGAAAATGACAACGATGGACCCAATTTCTTAGTGCTCTATCTTCAACATAGAGTCAAACCATCTCTATACGTCATTTTGGCAAGCATAAAAACCTGGTAGGCTGAACTCTAGGAGATTCTACTCCATATCCTACTTGGTAAGGAAAAGATCAACATTGTATTTTTGTCAAGGGGAAGCTAATCAAATCGACATCTATAGAGGGGAAAGGAGTTTACATGTATGATGAAATTATTTTGTGTGTGTCGACTGAAAAAATTGCACAACCTAAATGTTGAGAGTTATGTTTTACTCATTGGACAAAACTGAGGATTAAGCCTGAGACACAACATCTCAGATAACACTGAGAAACTGTTCCAAAGAGGAAGAAGGTGAGCCAGGATGTATAGGAGTTTTTGCAACAAAGACCAGCTAGGCAGCACATCAAAAGATTACTGTTAATTAAAGAAAACCAGATATCTCAAGTTAAGGAATTTAGCACTTTTCTATTTATGGGAAGATGCAAGAGTCTGGGATCACTGAAATCGTTCCTTTAATATGCACTTCAGCTATCTGGGGCCAGTATCTTGTGCTTTCTCATCCTGAGTCTCCTCATGGTGCATTATTGTGGGGTGGCTGCAGTGGCTGATGGCTTGATGGTGGGCATCCTGTTTCTATCCCGAGTTCCTTCAAGGTTCACCATTGGGCAACTGTAATGTGATGGCTTGATGGCTGCAACATCCTTTGTTTACTGTTATGGCAGGCAATTTTTTCATTCACATGTGTGATATTCCTCTATTTAATCCTCGCAACAACACCATGGAATAGGTAGTTGTATCCTCATTTCATAGAAAAAATAAATAAATGAGATACTGAGAGGCTGGATAACCTGCCCAAGTCTGGACCTTGGCGAGGCCTTTCAATCTGCAAAACCCATGCCCAGGATCTGCTGCCATGCCACCTCCCAGAAAGGGCTACTGCTTGGATCCCACTACCAATTCAGATGTATTAATTTTATGCCCGGCAAAACACTTGTGGTTTCTTTTTTGCACCAAAGAAAATAAAAATGACTACAGTCCAAGTTAGACAGGGGGATACATAAACCTATTCTACCACCTGGATGTTGTAGACACATCTAAATCTTTGGAACAACTGTTTTTAGACCATTTTTGAAAAGCTGAACAAAATAAGAGCTGCCAGAACAGAGAGACAGTAAAGTCCTCCCCATTTATATGAGGTATATAACTTGTTGCAATACATGGAGGGGAAGACAATTTTGTTAGCCTTTAAACTGGGTTTGTATCGTCCAGGCCTCTTGGGTTAGAAATGATTGAAAACAAATATTGGGTTGGAGTTAGTGACAAATGCAGTTGATGCCTTCAGGTTTCTAAGACACCAATATGTGAACATATGCTCTGTAAGACAAATGATTAAACAGCCTCTTATAGCTTTCTGTTTGTAAAGGTTTAGAACATGTCACCATTTTTCTTCTGTAATGGCCTCAGGCATACTTTCTTTTATCAAACTAGCTCTCACGTTAACATACAAATACTTCGGCATAAGAGGCATTGCTATAACGAAGAGAGCAAATGAAGTAATTTTTATTTACAAATAAGTGTTTTCACATTTTTTTACACTCACAGGCCCAGCCGCTCCACGGCATGTGGGATCTTCCCAGACCGGGGCATGAACCCCTGTCCCCTGCATCGGCAGGTGGACTCTCAACCACTGCACCACCAGGGAAGCCCCACTCAGATTGTTAATAGAGAATTTGCATGATCCTTCAAGAAGACAGAAATAAAACCTTAACCTGTTAGAGGGGAAATTGCAAAACTCTGGGTCTCTAGATAAATCTCTTTGCATCCTTTAAATTTTTAATTCAGTTTATTACTGATTTTATAATGTATCCTTTCTTAGTGCATATAATTTAAGTTTTTTCTCCTCTGAAGATAATTTTTAAGATTTTATCTTATGCTAGTGTGACATACATTTTCAACTCCACACATCTCTACTCTACTGGTGCCAGGTGCTGCCTTTATCCCATCAAACTGGTCCATTTCTGTTTTCCCCTTGTTTGATCATTTTAAATGAAACTAAAGTGTTGACATTTGAATTTAAACTCAAACACTATTCTTAGTTGATGACAAGTGTGAAAACAAGCTTTACTTAACCATTCCATGTAACTGAACAATGTAATACTAACTCTGGATGTCTAGAGCAACTGACGTCTTTTCATGTTGAGTTTGGCTATTGTATAGAAAAGACAAGCCAAGATCCATGGGGCACAGATACTTTAGTGAAGCAAAACTAAATGTTCAACTAGCTGTGTGAACCTCTGACAAGCTCCTTAATATCTCTGAGTTTCTTACTAAGAATGGGGTTAATGATGTCTACTCATAGGGATATTGTGAGGATAGGATGAGAGAAGCAACTCTCTAGATCTTTTTCATAAGACATGTCCTCAATCCTTCATATCATGTCTGAGAAGAAAGGGTCGGACTTCACTATCGAGCAAAGAGAAAAGAACTCCAGTGATGAAAGAGTAAAGAAATACTAAGCCAAAATCAATGGCTTGGATTTTAGCTTTCAAGATGGCTTTATATGTATAGTATGTAAATATGTATGATAGAAAAAATCTAGGGGAATATCCACAACACATAAATGGTTGCAACCTTGGGAACTGGGTTAGGTGGATTTTCATTTTCTGTTACATATTTCTAGAATGTTTGTAGATGTTAATAATAAGCACATATAACTTTTGTTATAAGAAATTCTAATAAATATTAAAAATTTAAAAGTGCCAAGAATACAGTAAGTGTTCAATTAATATAAGTTTCTATTTGCCTTCCTGATACACCAGCTATAAAAATAGAAGTATTCATTTGTGCATTTATGCTAATATTTAATGCCTACCTACTCATTCTGAGCTCTTCTCGATTCTGAGGGTTCAAAATAGAAAAAAATAGACAAGTCTCTGTCTTTCTTATCTGTCAAGGCATAGAGACAAGTAATAAAACTTTCAAAAGTCCCTGTAAGAAAAAATTGTAAAAGCTTTCTCTCAATCTGATTCTCTCTCAAGTTCGTATCACAGAGAGTCTCCCCACCTGAAAATTGGCCACTACCCTCTGAGAAGTAAAGTTAGAAAAATATTTCAGGAATATGTAAACAAAATAGAAATTGTCATGATACTATGATATCATTTTGTCAGAGTAAAACCTGAATAATCACTCATTCACTTGAACTAAATGTATATGTAATTTTTGTTTTCATAGGTCAAAATTGTCAAATAGTAATTATAAATGTTTTCCCTTAGTTTTTGCTATCAAGATAGTTTTAAGACAATATTGCATCCAGACTTGCATGTGTAATAGTAATCACACATGTTTTCACTTAGTGTTTACTATCAAGATAGTTTTAAGACAATATTGTGGGACAATATTGCCCCACAAAATAAATGCATTTCTAACTTTTTACACTTGAGTGCAGCTAAGAATTGTTTCTTGCATCTCATGCCTTCCTTCTAAGTATGATGTTCTTCTTAATGAGATATATTTTAGTACTTTTTTTAGCTAGAGTCTGTGGGTCAGATAATTTTCTTTGTCTGAAAATGTTTTTATTTTATCCTCTTTTTTGACAGACATATGCATATATATAAAAATATGTATATATTTTTGTTGGAGTGTAACATACATTGAGAAATGCTCATGAAGCTGACATACAGATTCTGATAAATTTTTGTTCAGTAAACATATCAATAAACCCAAACCAGGGCAAGAAATAGAATTTTACTCTCACCCCAGTCTTTCTTCATGTCCCATTCAGTTCTTATTCCCCTGCCTCAACATAACAATAGTCCTCAGTTGTTAACTACTTCTAGATTAGATTTTCCTTTTTTTTAACTCTATATAAATGGAGTTATACATGTAGTGTTTTGTTTGGGCTTCTTTCATTCTACATTATGATGGTAATATCCATTCATGTTTTATAGAGGGTTTCTCTTTTTGTTGTTTGTTTCAAATATCATTGATGGATACATTTCATAATTTGATTATAACACAATTTATTTCACCACTGTGCTGTTGTGACATCTGGATTGCTTCCAGTCATAGACTACTACAAATAAGTCTTAATATGAACACTCTTGCACCTGTCTTTAGTGCACATATACACATATTTTGCAAAGATACATACATAGTATATGAATATGTACACCTTAAGTAGATATTGCCAAAGAGTTTTCTAAAGGAGTGCTACCATTTTATACTTCCACCAGCAGTGTAAGAGAGTAAAAATAATTTTCGTAAATGGGTAGAATTATGGCTCTCATAATATATCATACAGATATAAAAATGAACACCTTAAAATTTTATTTAACGCATTCAATGAGAGAAGCAGGCTGAAGTTATCATCAGTTTAAAAGAGAATCCAAAGAAAAAACATACTTATATAGAGTTGAAAATGGCTGAAAGATAATAAACAGAGATAGAACCAGATTACTGGAAAGAGTTTGTCCTATACAGACAACGCATTGTTGTAAAATAGTTTGAGGACAAAGAAAAGCTAAAATCAAATGACTTACAAGAGTGTGCTCTAGATAACACATTGTTTTTCATTGAAACACATTTACTTTCCTTCTACAGAGGGTTCTAATTGACCCATAGACTCTCCAACACTTGTCACTTTTTTAAAATTTTAACCATTTTGATGGCTGTGCACTGTGGCTTTAATTTGGATTTTCACTGATAATCTTACAACTATGAACATGTTTTCATATTTTAATTGGCCCATTAGCCATCTTTTGGTGTTAAAGTTCTATTGAAGAAATTTGTCATTTTATTGTAGTGGGTTGACTGTTTTTTTACTTGTGTATTTGCAGGAATTATTTTACTTCAATCCAAGTCCTATGTCAGTACACGTATGAGTATTCATCTGCAGTTTGCCTTTTCACTTAATGGCATCTTTAAATGAAGGAATTACATTAAAATATTCCTTGTTTAATTATATTCTTGGATTTTATAACTTGTTTTAGGTTCATTTGTTTTTATTTTAGCCCTTTGAAGATCTTACTGTATCTCTTATGGTTTTTAATTTTGCTTTAGAGATATCTGCTGTAAGTTTCTTTATTATTTCTTTGCAGATCTCTGTTTGCTTTTACAATCTCTTTTTTTCTTTGCTCAGAAGATCTTTATTTTGAGTCTAGAGTCAAAAAATTTAAATAACTGGTGTCAGGGTGTGAATTTCCTTGTATTTAATCCACTAGGAATTCTTTGTATTTCCTAAATCTGAGTAAACAGTTCTTTCAGCAATTCTCTTCAAAGTTCTCTCTTAAACCTTGAGCCTCTCTCATTCCCTCTATTTCTCCTTCAGGAACTTATTTTTGGCATTTGCTAGACATTTCATTATCTCCTCCATGTCTCTGAACTCTTCATATTTTCCATCTCTATATCTCACTCTGCTGCATTCTGTGTAATTTTTACAATCTGTTTTCTGCTTTACTAATTGACTCTTCAGCTCAACCAATCCTTGTGTTTTCAATTTCAATGACCATATTCTTTAGTTTTAAAAGTTCTATGTGGTCCTTTTACTTATCATTCTACATATATTATTCTTTTAGATTCTCATTCTTTTCTTTTTTATTCTTTAAATTATGTCTTCAATCATTTTTTTCTCTTTTTTAAAATTGTGGTGAACACATAACATAAAATGTACAAGCATACCCATTTTTAAGTGTGCAGTATACTTGGTCATGTTCAAATCATCTTCAAAAATTCTTCCAAAGCTACATAATGGAGAAAGTATTGTCTCTTCACCAAAAAGCTATTGGGTCCTGGGCTTTTCTCTATTAGGAGGTTTTTGATTACTGATTCAATCTCTTTATTGGTTATATATCTATTCAAATTTTTTGTCTCTTCATGATGTTGTCTTGGTAAGTTGTATGTTTCTAGAAATTTATCCATTTCTCCTAGGTTATCTACTTTGTTGGAATATACTTGTTCATGGTAGTCTCTTTTGATCTTTTTAGTTGTGTACCATCAACTGTGATGTCTCCTCTTTCATTTCTGACTTTTTTTATTTTAAACTTATCTCTGTTTTTCTTGGCGTACTTAAGAGTTTATCAATTTTGTTGATCTTTTCATTTTGTCTTCTTTTTTCTTTTGTTTTTCTATTCTCTATTTTGTTTATTTCTTTCCTAATCTTTATTACTCCCTTCCTTATGCTAACTTTAGGTTTAGTTTGTTATTCTTTTTCTGGTTCTGGTGGTGTAAATTCAGGTTGTTGATTTGAGATCTTTCTTCTACTTAAATGTAGAAATTTATCACTATAAACTTCCTCTCTGTACTGCTTTTACTACACCTCATATGTTTTGGTATGTTGTAGTTTCATTTGTCTAAATACATTTTCTATTTACCCTGTAATTTCTTTGACTCATAAGTTTTTCAAGAGTGTGTTGCTCAATTTCCTCACACTTGTGAATTTTCCAGTTTTTCTTTTGCTAGTTTAATTCCATTGTGATTGGAAAAGATATTTGATGTGATTTTAGTCTTCTAAATTTCACACTGGTCAGAATGGCCATCATCAAAATGTCTACAAATAAGAAATGCTGGAGAGGGTGTGTAGAAAAAGGAACCCTCCTACACTGTTGGTGGGAATGTAAATCGGTATAGCTGCTATGGAGAACAGTATGGAGGTTCCTTAAAAAAATACAAATAGAGTTACCATATGACCTTTTAATCCTATTCATGGGCATATATCCGGGGAAAACTATAATACAAAAAGAGACATTCACCCCAATGTTCATAGCAGCACTATTTATATAACCAAGACATGGAAGCAACATAAATATCCATCGACAGATGAATGGATAAAGAAGATGTGGTATATATATGCAATGGAATATTTCTCAGTCATAAAAAAAAATGAAATAATGTCTTTTGCATCAACATGGATGGACCTAGAGATTATCATACTAGGTAAAGTAAGCCAGACAGAGAAAGACAAATATCACATGATATTGCTTATATGTGGAATCTAAAAAAAATGATATAAATAAACTTATTTACAAAACAGAAATAGACCCACAGACATAGAAAACAAACTTATGGTTACCAAAGGGAAAAGGCAGAGAAGGATAAGTTAGGACTTTGGAATTAACACATACATACTATTGTATATAAAATATATAACCAATAAGGACCTACTGTATAGTAGAGGGAACTATGTGCAATATTTTGTAATAA
The DNA here is from genome assembly GCF_003676395.1 of Aethalodelphis obliquidens. Classification (NCBI taxonomy): domain Eukaryota; kingdom Metazoa; phylum Chordata; class Mammalia; order Artiodactyla; family Delphinidae; genus Aethalodelphis; species Aethalodelphis obliquidens. The sequence continues at coordinate 8,111,755 of NW_020837960.1, forward strand.
CCTATAAAGGAAAAGAATTTGAAATAGAATATGTATATATCAATATAATCAGTTTGCTGTACACCTGAAACAAACACAGCATTGTAAATCAACTGTATTTCAATTAAAATAAATAAATAAATAAAAATTAAAAAAGAAGACTTTTTGTGGCCTAATATGTGATCTATCCTGGAGAATGTCCCATGCACACCAGAGAAGAATGTATATTATCTATATATCTGTTAAGCTCAATTGGTCTATAAAGTTGTTCAAGTCCTCTGTTTTCTTATTGATCTTCTGTCTGTTGATACATCCTTTATTGAAAATGGGGTACTGAAATCTCCTACTATAATTATATTATTGTCTATTTCTCCCTTTAATGCTCTCAATATTTTCTTTAGATATATGGATTCTTTCTTGTTAGGTGTATATTTATTTATAATTGCTATATTTCTGAGAGAATTGATTCTTTATTTGTTATATAATCTCCTTCTTTTTCTCCTAAAACAGTTTTTGGCTTAAAGTCTATTTTATCTGATATAAGTGTGGCCACCCCTGCTGTCTTTTGGTTACCATTTGCATGGAATATCTTTTATAATTCTTTTACTTTCAGTCTATATATTTCCCTATATCTAAAGTGAGTGTCTTGTAGATATCATTTAGTTAGGTCTTGTTTTTCATCCAGTCAGTTACTCTGTGTCTCTTGATTGTGGAATTTAATCCATTCTCACTTAAAGTAATTACTGTTAGGAAAGGACTTACCATTGTTATTTTGTAAATTGTTTTAAACTGATAGCAACTTAACTTCAATCACAGACATAAACTCTACTCCTTTACATCTCTCTGCCCTCACCTTATGTTATTGATGTCACAAACTACATTTTTTTTAATAATTTGTTTCCACTAACACAGTTTTATTGTTTTAGTTATTTTATGCTTTTACCTTTAAATTCTATGCCAGAATTAAAGGTGATTTATGCACAACCATTACAGTATTACAGAGTTCCGCATATGTATTTGTCTAAACTTCTATATTTTCCATTACCAGATATCTTTATATTTTCATGTTTTCATGTTGCTTTCTAGCTGCCTTTTATTTCAATTTGAAGGACTCTCTTTAGCAGTTCTTTAGATAGACTAGTAGTAATAAACTTTTCCTAGTTTAGTTTATCTGGGAAGATCCATATTTTTCCTTTATTTTTGTAATACAGTTTTGTCAGATACAGTATTCTTGGTTGTCAGTTGTTTTTTTTTCTTTCAACACTTTGAATATACCATCCAATCCCTTTTGGCTTTACTTTTTCTGCTGAGAAATCTGCTTATAATCTTATGAGAGCTCACTTGTACATGATGGGTCACTTTTCTCTTGCTGCTTTCAAAATTGTCCTTGACTTTTGTTATTTGGATTATAATGTGTATTGGTGTGAACCACTTTAGGTTCCAAATATTTTAAGCCCTTTGAACTTCTTAAGTTTGGATGTCCATTTCTTATCCTAGATTTGGGACTTTTGGGGCCATTATATCTTCAAGTTTGGGGCCATTATATCTTCAAATAAGTCCTATCCCCCTTTCATTTTTTTCTTCTCTTTCTGTGGTTCCATATAGTTTACATTGGTCTGCTTGATGATGTCCCATAAATTCCTTAGTCTCTATATTTCCTATATGTGAATTCTTAGCAGGTCTAATTCTGTTATCTATTATTTCTGCTGAATACAATCAGTGATAACTTGTTTGCTTGAATGTTTTGAAATTTTTCACTCTGAGACTTCATATTTCTTAAAACTTTATCTGTGAAAATTATCTGAGTTCTGCTATGCAATGTTTATCCCTCCAGAGAGGATTATTATTATTTTTTTATCTGCCAGGTATCTGTCTTGAGTTTATCAGACCTGCCACATAATGTGACTTTGAGTTGCAAAGCCACCTGAGATCCAGTTTTTATTTTTTATTTATTATTTTTTTTAATAAATTTATTTATTTTATTTATTTATTTTTGGCTGCACTGGGTCTTCATTGCTGTGCGCGGGCTTTCTCTAGTTGCAGCGAGCAGGGGCTGCTCTTCGTTGCGGTGCGTGGGCTTCTCATTGCAGTGGCTTCTCTTGTTGTGGAGCACAGGCTCTAGGCATGTGGGCTTCAGTAGTTGCGGCTTGTGAGCTCAGTAGTTGTGGCTCGTGGGCTCTAGAGCACAGGCTCAGTAGCTGTGGTGCACGGGCTTAGTTGCTCCACAGTATGTGGGATCTTCCCGGACCAGGGATCGAACCCATGTCCCCTGCATTGGCAGGCAGATTCTTAACCACTGAGCCACCAGGGAAGCCCCAAGATCCAGTTTTTAGATAGGAAGTTTCAAAGATTTTTTTCATCTCTATCCAGAACCAAGACAGAAATCTTTCCTACAGTGGAGTCTCATAGGTGACAGGTTTATTGATCATCACCTGCACTCTGCTAGAATAATCCTTTAGGGCATTCCATGGCATTTTTCACCACATGAGGCAAATAACCTCAAGGCCTAAGCCAGCTCCACTGCTGTTTACTCCAAAGGATTTGCATTTACTTAGTTTCTGGCCTCTGAGTATGCTTTATATTCTTGTTAGTCCATTAATGCATTTTAATATATTTAATAAGAGGGAAGATCAGATAACAAAATTTACGAGACTATCAGGGGAAAAAAATGGCAGATTTTTCTTCCTAATACAAATTTTTACTGAGCATGGAACCTCTCAAGGATACAGCTTTAATGAGGCAGCCCCAAATATTCCAACTCTCAAATATGTGGCCTTCACACATTTTTCCCAGCTCTAGCCTCAGCACACTTTGGCCTAAGCCAACATCCTCCCATCATTCTCACCCTCTTTCTTCAAATAGGATATTTACAGGGCTTTAGTTTTCTCTGTTTTTACTCCGTAAACATTTAAATTACTTTATTTAAGGTTCTGTGTGCATTTAAAGGAATATTTGTAGTATTTTATAATTATTTTTGTAGCATTCCTAGACTTTTATAGCAGTAGTATAATCAGGTTTTACATTCCACCACATCGTCCCTTAAAATTTTGGCACACCTATTTATTGAAAGTCAGTGAATTAAAAAAATAGAATTACATTCGCAAATTTTAACAGAGCTAATTAGATGGCTTAATTCAACTGACTTTCATGAAGGCATTTTTCACTATATATAATTTATATTTCCTTGAAAATTGAATATGCTATCTTGCACACTTTTTATAGTAATCTTTTATGGAATTTCTTTTTTTCAGTTTGCAATCATACTGTTATGCTTAGGGAAAATAAATATTCTGATTGTTTTCTCCATCATAAATATTCCATTTTCACTCCAAGTACAGTACTGCAATACTATTTTAGCACTAACTACCCTTACTGTCTGACTCTATAGGTTTAAGGGCTCAGTTCTCCACAAGACTTCTCTCATTTCAGATGCCAGCTATAAGTCTCAGGGGCAATTCACACTTCTGCCTGATCAGTTAAAACTCCAGGGTTACTCACAACCCCTTCAGCTTCAATAATTCACTAGAATAGCTCAAATAATTCAAGAAAGCACTTTGATTATAAATATAGTTTTATTATAAAATATATGTCAAAAACAACCAAAAAAGAAAGAGACACAAAGGGAAAGGTCTGGGACAGTCCCACATGCAGAGCTTCCATGCCTTCTCCCAAGGGAGTCAAGTGCATCACCCTCCCTGGATATCAGTGGGTTACCCATTAAGAAGCTCCACTAATCCTCTTGTCCTTAGTTTGTATTGGGGTTGCATTATGTAAGCATGACTGGTTAAATCGCTGGCCACATGATAGAACTCATTCTCCAGTCCCCCTCCCCTTCCTGGAGGCCGGGCTGACTCAAAGTTCCAACCTTTAATATGTGGCTGGCCTTTCTGGGAACCAGTTTCCCCATCTTGAAGCTATATAAGGCCCAATAATGAGTCACATCATTAGCTCAACAAAAACACTCTTCACTCAGAAAATTCCATGGGTTTTTGAAGCTCTATGCCAGGAACCTGGGACAAGGACCAGATATATTCTTTATTATACTACAATCATGTATACCGAAAATATTATAAAGTATGTTAAGCTATGAAGTACTTCAGAAAAATCAATAGATAGTAGAAGTAGTGAATAAGTTAATTCATTGCTAATATACATTAGCACTGGTGTGTAATTCTAAATATTCTAGGTGCAAATTTATAATCTTTTTTTCCTTTACCGTAGCTTTTATTTTTTAATACATCTTTATTGGAATATAATTGCTTCACAATGCTGTGTTAGTTCCTGTTGTACAATAAAGTGAATCAACCATATGCATACATATATCCCCATATCCCCTCCTTGAGCCTCCATCATTTTTTACATGTGTCCAGTGCTTAAACATTTTTTAAAAAAGAGGTTCTACTATAATACATCATTCTATTGTTATGTCCAGTAAGTATTAAAATGCCATCTTTATAGGTAAATTAAGATTTAATGACTTGCCTAAACTCGCAAAACGCTGTAGCAAATCTAGAGTGAAATGACTCCAAATTAAGTGATCTCCAGCTAACATCACAGTTTCTTCTTTAACGCTTGTGATTTTTATCTGATGAAATAGAATGCATTTTTGTGTTTATTATTTTGTTTCTATGCTCCTTCACTGTCATCAACAGGAATGAAATCATCTTTGCCTTTATATTCCTGCAGAGTCCTTTGGCCACAGCCAATTAATACGGTTGTTCCTTTGACCTGAAAAAAGGACGTTAGTTTGGTTAACAAGCTCATAGAAAGATAGAAGCTAGCTACAGAAGCTAACTGTAACTCAGTGGTTGTATACCTTTCTCTCACGGAAGGCCCCTGCTGAACTTGATTTAATGCAAGTACAGTACTACATAATGAATATTGCATTTCCCATTTCTATACTGAACTAAAATAAACTATTGTGAGTGTTAGAATGTAATAATCCATACATTATTATGTTTTATTGATAGGGTTTTACATTCTGGAATCCATTCAGTCATATCCAACCCCAAATACTTTTAACTGAATTTAATTCTGTGCATGAAAGTTATTATGTACATCATCACGCTTTTTACCTAGCTGTACATCATTTAATTTCATGGCCATAATGGAACTGTAGACATTAGCTCTATTTCCATATATTGTGCTGGAAAAAAAATTAAATTCTCTTTTTAATATGATTGAGAGTGAATTGTTATACTATGACATTTAATTGAAACTAATAGTTAAAATAATTCCTTCTTCCAGATTCCTAAAAAAAATAGAGATGATGGATCAATTAAAATCAGGAGGTTATAATTCATCAACCTGCATCTAGGCTAGCAGATATTCTATGTAGGGCAAACAAAAAAGGTCTTTCTCTTATATTTTTAGTTAGTAATCAATTTTTATGTCTAGAATTTAAATAAGCATCTGATTTTTCTTACAATATATGCAAAGGGTATTCTGACATAGAGAAGCATAGCAAAGTAAGACATATTGTAATAATTAACTGAATTATTCCTGACATGCCATGAACAATTACAGGATTAATAACTACCCAACCAAACGGTGTTATGTTGGAATAAATTGACCGACAAGGTTTCTCAGCTAGGAAATGAAGCTCAGATAGATCATCAATAAAAACGACTGTAACGAGCGTACTTGTGAGAACTCCAGTGTTTTACATTTACAAAATATGGCTGTGGTCACTGTGCTTAATGATTGGAAGAAGGTATTTAAAAATCAATTTAGACTATTTTGCCCTTTTTAATTGCCTGCTGAAAGACATAATGTTTGATGGTCACAAATGTACCATACAACCTACACTTAGTTAAATACCTGTAAGTTCCGAAAGCTACTATGAATCATTCATTCTAAATAAAGAAAAAAGCAAAAGGAGAAAAAAAATAAGAACTGCAGCTTGTTTGGAATATGTGGTGTGCCATATGCATCCATATTAAGAATCATACTGGCTAAAAAGCAGAAATAATTTAGAGGATGAATGATGTCATATGCCACACTTTGAGATAATATGTAGTTTAATGTGAGATTATATAACCTGCCTTATGAATACATTTATTAAAATATTTTAAAAAATTACTAAAGATCAGGTATAGGATCAATATTTACATTTTATTGTATATAGTTTTTGTCAATAGCTGTTAACTTTAAATCAGAAGAAGAGGGCAGAAAAAAATGTTATGGGGGGAGGAAGTGTGAAGGAAGGAAAGTTTGGGATGTTGAAAATATCATACATGTGAATGTCTGAAAATATTTTCAGAATAATTTGATTCATGAGGATATGATAATTAAAGTCATATTCTGCTGCAAATGGGAGGAAATGACTTGTAAACTAACTTGAACCCCCCCCAGGTCTTTACTTTCCACTCATCTTTCAAATTAATAGCCTGGTCAAGCCATCAATTTACTATATAATAAGAGTAGTATCACAGAACCCTTCTTAAAGTTACTTTCCTCAGTTATAGTTTAAAGGTAATTGTCCCGCTCCCCCAAAAAAAAACTATTGTGAAAAATACTTAAATACACAGAGTATAAAACACTTGAAAACTTAAACGTCTTCACCTTGTTATGAAGTAGATAGTAACCATGTCAACAGCACCAATTCTAGAAGCTTGTCTCTGTGACCTCCTGCCTTCATCTTATTTTAACACACTGATTTCCCCAAAGCGACTGCATTTTCTCTCTCCTTATGCTGTCCATTCTTCCCTGCAGCCCAAGTCACAGCTTCAAGTACAACCTATATGTCTCTGTCTCTCTCTCTCCTTTTGTCCCTTTTTCTCTTGAATCTGTCCTCTCAGATACCCCATAAATACTTCAAACTCAATGTATACAACAATAAAATTAACATATTTGTCCCTCAAATCCCTTCTTTTATGCTCCCTACAAGTTCACCCTAGAATGATAGATCTCCTCATCCTTATCCCTTACATCCAATGAATCCCCAGATCCTCTCATTGCATCCTATTGTCTGCCCTGATATTATCCACTTTCTCTACTTGGTTTTCCACAACATCTTCTTAAAGGACCTCCATGTCTCATCTCACCCTCACCTCATTCCAACTTATGTTCACATTATTGTCAATATAACCTTCTAAGTTTTTTGCTTAAAACTTCAAAAGTCCACATGTTTTCATAATAAAATGCAAATTCCTCAGCATGAGATGCAAGGTCCTCATGAACTGGGTCTTGAGTTCCACTTCATCATCACATCTCCCTACTTTCTCTCTTGCCAGTACGCTTAATTCATACTGGCCTACCAGAAGTTTCCTGAATGTGCCAAGCCCACTTATAGGTCTGCCTTTGCACATAATGTTTTCTCTGTCCAGAAAGGCCTTCTCTTTCACTCCTCCTTGCCCATATCTCTGTTTAACTCTTATTGATAACAAAAATCTAAATTTAGAAGTAACCTTCTCTAGAAAACCTTTCCTGACCCCACTTCCATCCCAATCCTAATGACATGGGGTTACCACTACTAGAGTAATTTTCAAAATATGATCACAATTGCTAATGCTGTTGGTGACATGGGGTATCTATACTAATTTTCTTTTTTTTTAAATACAACAAGATTATATTTTAAAACACAACCAAAATACAAAACACCAGAGTAAATTGATGGTAATAAGACATAGTATTTCATTTGCATTGCATGACAAATGGTTAACATCCTTAGTCATAAATGAGTTTTTAGAAACCAGTAACAAAGACATTGATATTCCAAGGGAAATTAAAAAAACAAAAAAAAACAAAACAAAAAAAGAAGAACATGAAATAAAACGTGACAGACATTATCACAGTTACTAATCCTCCAGCCAGACAGTGAATTCTCATTGCAGGCAGGCTCTCCAGGAATCAGACTCTGAAATACAGATGTGCATACAGGAAGGTCACTGGAATGTGTTCTCGTGTTCTCAGGATCAAGGATTGTGGGGGGGAATGGAGGAAACAGGGGGGAGAAATTGCGCCATGAATTGATGCAATGACAACAAAAGCCTCAGCCAATCTTATGGGAGCTCTGAAGCTGGAATGGCCCTTCAGAGTTGTCACAAATTAGGGCAAGAGAAATAATCCCCATATTTACCAGTCATTAGATGCAGTATTCCTCTGGGAGGTAGGCTTCCTTAAGTGAGTTATGGATAAGGACCAAAGAGAGACTTAGCTAAAAACTGGCAATCACCAACATTTCCATCTGCTGGGGTGATGTTATATGGGCAGAGCACCATGAAACCCACTACAACTCCCTAAAGGCAAAATTTTTTTCTTATTCATTTTTATGTGCCCTGGGCTAGCAGAGACCCTGAATTATAGGAGGCATTCAAAAATAAATGCTTATTGAATGAATGCATAGTATGATTTTTAGTCAAATTCATCTTTCTGAAAGCAATCTGTGCAGCAGATACCTTATGTTCAATATGAAAATAAGGACCAAAGAAAATACAAAGTGCAGAATAAATAGCTTTTAATCTAACTGCCATCCCTTGGCTTCTTAGAAGACTCATAATGATCCTCTTTCTTTAATCTCTCCAACAAAATTAAAAGTTAAAAACACAGCAGCAGGGACTGAAATACATAAGAAAAATGTTTGTATTAAAAGAAAATTCATATAGTTTTTACTTGGAGAAGATATAAGGTTGCAGCCTTCCTAGCACTAGTTGAATCTCAACATTCTGCTCTTATTCACATTTGATAAAGCAAGTCAATGATGTGGCCAGGTGTAGGCTCTGATGGTTATATTAATAACTTGCACATAGGCAAATGAGATAGACCAAATAGGAAATGCATTGCTAAACAATGTTTTTATGCTTAAATTTCACCTGAAAATAAAGAAAAATGAGAAAATGACACACACTTGATTCAGGCTTACTAATATGCAGCAGAGATACTGATGAAAAGACTAGGGTGATGAGGAGTGTGGGAGTGGCTGCCATGAAAAGAAGATGAAGATTGGTAGCTTTTCAGTGTTACGGTCTAAGAGATCAAGTTGTCAATGGAGACACCACAAAAGAAGTTAAAACATCACTGAAGATGATGATAGGTGGTGGAGTGGAAAGAAAAAATATAAGTCAGGTACTGAAGTCATCGATGTTGGGGAAATGGGTCCTTTTGGATGAGAGCAAATACAAGATTATAGCTGCAGTGACTCCAAAGTCTACAGGGAAGACTTGTAAATCAACTCTTGAAAAGCAAGGAGTTATTCAGGAGAGAAAAGGTGAAAGTGTCCCTTCTCCCATATCTACACTAGCCCAATGAGAGGGAATGAGAAATCATGACCCCTACCTCTTAGAGGGCATTTAACAGGAAAATTATATGGCATAGTCAGAGAAGACCCAAACCTCTAATGATCTGAATGCTTTGATTTACACAAAAATCACACAGGAGTACAGTCAATGTTGCTAGAAAATCTGTTTCAAAGTGTGAATTTGTTCCAAATTATTGGTATATTAGGTAACCATTTGAGCATAACGCAAATTTCGCCTTTGCTTATGTGAGATTTCACCTGGAGAAGCATAGGTGAGTTCCCAAAAATGCACCCAACTGAACTGAGCCACAGTGAAATACACAAAAGACACACAACCACAGGCCTGAAACTTCTACCAGCTACCTCACTTCAGCACACGTGTTTTGAGCCAAACTCCTGCACATCTGGTATTACAACTCTCCACTTGATTTCAGATAACCTTCCTTCCATTACTTACCAATAACACAAGCTACAACCCTCCTGATGCAACTTCTACAAGCAAACTTCAGGTCTTGTTAAGGGTAAAGGACCATTTTTATTGTAGTATTTATGTATTTCTTAGCCATTTAACATGTGTCAAACTGTACTGCTGTGTTCATTAGTGTCCTATCTTTTTCCAGTGCATCACTAATGAAATTTTTAGTGCTGTATTCCTTTCTTCACTTTCCTTATAAGTCCTTGAAGTTATTATTGTGTGGTTTTGTATAGTACAGTGAATTACAAGAACATTTATGTCACATTATAGCAGAACTGACTGTATTTGTTTAAAAATGCTAAATCTCATCATTCTTCTAAGACTTTGATTCAATAGTGTTACCAAGTCCAAGCTCATACTGCTCACCACATGACAGGCCAATAAATCGAGAGACATTTTGTTGGAGTAAGGGTTAGCGACTTTATTCAGAAAACCAGCAGACCAAGAAGATGGTGGACTCATTTCCCAAAGAACTATCTTGCCTGAATTAGAATGCAGGCTTCTTTTATACTAAAAGTGAAGAGAGTAAAGTCATACTTTTCCTGGTTCTGGTCAGCCTCTGGTGAGATGTGTTAATTTCTGCCTTCCTGCAGTCATTCACAGGTAGGTCTGGTCAGGATGCTTCCTGTGAGCTAAACAAAGGTGTTTTAGCTTAATGCTCTGTACCTGAGAGGCAGGGTTCCCAGAGATGGGCCATTATGTATAATTTAAGCTTATTGGCAATATCTCTTTAGTGATTAACTTGTAATAAAATACAAAGATTTTTCCCTATTACAAGAGGTTGGATGGGTCTCACTAGGGTGGGACCAGTGTAGTTGGCAGCTATTTTCTCTTTTTTTCCTACTGGTTTCCAGATGGTTGTGTAATCCATTATTCAAACTTGGAGGAAATTAAGACACAGGTACTTAGCCAATGGATGCACTAACTTAAGACAATAATTTGAAATGATCCAAGAATGAATTCAGAAAAAACACAAAACTGACTGAGAAGTAATTCTCAGAGACAGTAGAAGAGATGGCATCAGGAATAGAGTGGTGGCAGTGACAGGAGTACAATAACAGTGGTGCCAGAAATGGAACCCAATATGCCCATCACCACAGCATGACTCTGCTGCCCAACTATCACTAACTTTTGCCTGTTCACCAAGCCTTTGTTTCTGACCTCTATGTCAACTTTGTGAGCTACACAATAAACTACTGGTAAACTTTTTATTTAGGAAAGCCACGCCTGCAAAATGAACCCTGACAATCATTCCTCTTCTAATCTAACATTATAACAAACACTCTGCTGATTCCAACAAAGGTGCCCTGTGGAATTAAGCTTGAGAATTATTGTTCTTAAGTGGATCACAGAACTATTATTTTTTTAACATTTTTATTGGAGTATAATTGCTTTACAATGTTGTGTTAGTTTCTGCTGTATAATAAAATGAATCAGCTATATGTATACATATATCCCCATATCCCCTCTCTCGTGTATCCCTACAACCCTCCCTATCCCACCCCTCTAGGTGGTCACAAATCACGGAGGTGAACTCGCTGTACTATGCAGCTGCTTCCCACTAGCTATCTATGTTACATTTGGTAGTCCATATATGTCAATGCCACTCTCTCACTTCATCCTAGCTTACCCTTTCCCCTCTGTGTCCTCAAGTCCATTCTCCACATCTGCATCATTATTCCTGTCCTGGCCCTAGGTTCTTCAGACCACTTTTTTTTTTTTTAGATAACATATATATGTGTTAGCATACAGTATTTGTTTTTCTCTTTCTGACTTACTTCACTCTGTATGACAGACTCTAGGTCCATCCACCTCGCTACAAATAACACAATTTCATTTCTTTCTATGGCTGGTAATATTCCATTGTATATATGTACTACATCTTCTTTATCCATTCATCTGTTGATGGACACTTAGGTTGCTGACATGTCCTGGCTATTGTACATAGAGTTACAGTGAACATTGTGGTTCATGACTGTTTTTGAATTACGGTTTTCTCAGGGTATATGCCCAGTAGTGGGATTGCTGGGTTGTATGGAAGTTCTATTTTTAGGTTTTTAAGGAACCACCATACTGATCTCCATACTAGCTGTATCAATTTACATTCCCACCAACAGTGCAAGAGGGTTCCCTTTTCTCCACACCCTCTCCAGCATTTATTGTTTCTAGATTTTTTGATGATGGCCATTCTGACTGGTGTGAGATGATATCTCATTGTAGTTTTGATTTGCATTTCTCTAATGATTAATGATGCTGAGCATTGTTTCATGAGTTTGTTGGCACTCTGTATATCTTCTTTGGAGAAATGTTTATTTAAGGCTTCTGCCTATTTTTGGATTCGGTTGTTTGTCTTTTTTATATTGAGCTGCATGAGCTTCTTGTAAATTTTGGAGATTAATCCTTTGTCAGATGCTTCATTTGCAAATATTTTCTCCCATTCTGAGGGTTATCTTTTCGTCTTATTTATGGTTTCCATTGTTGTGCAAAAGATTTTAAGTTTCATTAAGTCCCATTTGTTTATTTTTGTTTTTATTTTCATTTCTCTAAGAGGTGGGTCAAAAAGGATCTTGCTGTGATTTATGTCATGGAGGGTTCTGCCTATGTTTTCCTCTAAGAGTTTAATAGTGTCTGGCCTTACATTTAGGTCTTTAATCCATTTTGAGTTTATTTTTGTGTATGGTGTTAGGGAGTGTTATAATTTCATTCTTTTACATGTAGCTGTACAGTTTTCCCAGCACCACTTATTGAAGAGACTCTCTTTTCTTCACTGTATATTCTTGTCTCCTTTATCAAAGATAAGGTGACCATATGTGCGTGGGTTTATCTCTGGGCTTTCTGTCCTGTTTCATTGATCCATATTTCTGTGTTTGTGCCAGTACCATACTGTCTTGATTACTGTAGCTATGTAATATAGTCCAAAGTCAGGGAGCCTGATTTCTCCAGCTCCAATTTTCATTCTCATTATTACTTTGGCTATTTGGTGTCTTTTGTGTTGTCATACAAATTGTGAACTTTTTTGTTCTAGTTCTGTGAAAAATGCCATTGGTAGTTTGATAGGGATTGCTTTGGAGTATAGCCATTTTTACAAAGTTGATTCATCCAATCCAAGAACATGGTATATCTCTCCATCTGTTTGTATCATCTTCAATTTCTTTCATCAGTGTCTTACAGTTTCCTGCATACAGGTCTTTTTTGTCCCTAGGTAGGTTTATTCCTAGCTATTCTATTCTTTTTTTGCAATGGTAAATGGGAGTGTTTCCTTAATTTCTCTTTCAGATTTTTCATCATTAGTGTATAGGAATGCAAGAGATTTCTGTTGCTTTGTGTTGCATTTCTGCATGAATTTTGTATCCTGCTACTTTACGAAATTCATTGATTAGCTCTAGTAGTTTTCTTGTAGCATCTTTAGGATTCTCTATGTATAGTATCATGTCATGTGCAAATAGTGAAAGTTTTATTTCTTCTTTTCTGATTTGGATGCAATTTAATTTCTTTTTCTTCTCTGACTGCTGTAGCTAAATCTTCCAAAACTGTGTTGTATAATAGTGGTGAGAGTGGGCAACCTTGTCTTGTTCCTGATCTTAGTGGAAATGGTTTCAGTATTTCACCATTGAGAAAGATGTTGTCTGTGTGTTTGTCATTTATGGCATTTATTATGTTGAGGTAATACTACTATGATTGTGTTACTGTCGATTTCCCTTTTTGTGGCTGTTAGCATTTGCCGTATATATTGATGTTCTCTTATGTTGATGCATAAATATTTACAATTGGTATATCTTCTTCTTGGATTGATTCATTGATCATTATGTAGAGTCTTTCTTTGTGTTTTGTAATATTCTTTATTTTACAGTCTATGTTGTCTGATATGAGAATTGCTTCTCCAGCTCTCTTTTGATTCAATTTACATGGAATATCTTTTTCCATCCCCTGACTTGCAGTCTGTGTGTGTCCCTAGGTCTGAAGTTGGTCTCTTGTAGACAGCATATATACAGTTCTTGTTTTTCTATCCTTTCCACCAGTCTGTGTCTTTTGGTTGGAACATTTAATCCATTTCCATTTGAGGTCATTATCGATATGTATGTTCCTATTACCATTTTCTTAATTGTTTTGGGTTTGTTACTGTAGGTCTCTTCCTTTTCTTGTGTTTCCTGCCTAGAGAATTTCCTTTAGCATTTTTTGTAAAGTTGGTTTTGTGGTGCTGAATTCTCTTAACTTTTGCTTGTCTGTAAAGATTTTAATATCTCGGTCGAATCTGAATGAGATCCTTGATGGGTAGAGTAATCTTGGTTGTAGGTTTTTCCCTTTCATCTCTTTAAGTATGTCCTGCCACTCCCTTCTGGCTTGCAGAGTTTCTGCTGAAACATCAGCTGCTAACATTATGGAGATTCCCTTGTATGTTATTTGTTGTTTTTCCCTTGTTGCTTTTAATATTTTTTCTTTGTATTTAATTTTTGATAGTTTGATTAATATGTGTCTTGGCATGTTTCTCCTTGGATTTATCCTATATGGGACTCTCTGTGCTTCCTGGACTTCATTGACTCTTTCCTTTCCCATATTAGGGAAGTTTTCAACTATAATCTCTTCAAATATTTTCTCAGTCCCTTTCTTTTTCTATTCTTCTTCTGGGGCCTCTATAGTTCGAATGTTGGTGCATTTAATGCTGTCCTAATGGTCTCTGAATGTGTCCTCCATTCTTTTCATTGTTTTTTTCTTTATTCTGCTCTGCAGTAGTTATTTCCACTATTTTATCTTCCAGGTCACTTATCCATTCTTCTGCTTCAGTTATTCTGCTATTGATCCCTTCTTGAGAATATTTAATTTCATTTATTGTGTTGTTCATCATTGCTTTTTTGCTCTTTAGTTCTTCTAGGTCCTTGTTAAATGTTTCTTGTATTTTCTCCATTCTATTTCCAAGATTTTGGATCATCTTTACTATCATTATTCTGAATTATTTTTCAGGTAGCCTGCCTACTTCCTCTTCATTTGTTTGGTCTGGTGGGTTTTTATCTTGCTTCTTCATCTCCTGTGTATTTCTCTGTCTTCTCATTTTGCTTAACTTACTGTGTTTGGGGTCTCCTTTTCGCAGGCTGCAGGCTCATAGTTCCCATTGTTTTTGGAGTCTGCACCCCGTTGGTAAGATTCATTCAGTGGGTTGTATAGGCTTCCTGGTGGAGGGGACTGGTGTCTGTGTTCTGTTGGATGAGGCTGGATCTTTTCTTTCTGGTGGGCAGGACCACATGCATTAGTGTGTTTTTGCATGTCTGTGAACTTATGATTTTAGGCAGCTTTTCTGCTAATGGGTGGGGCTGTGTTCCTTTCTTGCTAGTTGTTTGGCATGGGGGGTCCAGCACTGGAGCTTGCTGGTTGTTGAATGGAGCTGGGTCTTAACACTGGGACGGAGGTCTCTGGGAGAGCTCCTGCCAATTCATATTAAGTGGGGCCAGGAGGTCTCTGGTGGTCCAATGCCCTTAACTCGGCTCTCGCACCTGAGAGCCTCAGGCCTGACACCCGGCTAGAGCACCAAGACCCTGGAGGATGGGCAAGTCAGAAAGGAATCAGGTTCACGTCCCTTCAGAACTATTATTTTGAAGTAGTTCAACATCCTACTCTTTAAATTCATCAGCCAGTTTATATTTTTTTCTTTTTCTGAGATCTGTTTTGCCAATCATGAGATCTTTTAAAAATTATTAACTTTTCCACATTAGGGAAGATGTAATTTTTCTTTATATAGTCACACATTTTGGAGGTGGAAGCATGAGACAGAGATAGTACTTTCTTCTTCCACTTTCCTCAACTCTGATCATTTTCTCAGAACAGAATATTAAAGTCTCCAGCTTTCTAAACCACCATATTTTATACTAACAGAAAAAGGCCTGGACCTACGAAAACTACAAAAAATAATACAATCTTCTGATAAGCAGTTCTTCATCAAGATTAGAAAACATAAATTTGGGAGTGATAAAATTTTATTTCAGAGTGAATCACAGGTTTCATATATTTTCCCCAGGAACCTATTTCACCTACCTCAAAATATTTCCACTTTTTAAAATCCAGTGAATTTGGTAGGTGGAAACCCACATATAGTGAAGTTGGTTATGTTTTATGAGTCATTTTTGTTCAAAATACTAATTTTACTGACTGTAAAATATATATATACTGCTTATCCAGTGTATCTCTAATAATACAACAAATAGCACAGTCAAATACTGGACAATGATTATAACTCATACAAGGAAGTGCTGTGTTCTTGTAAAACTTCATATTACTTCATTATCCACTTAGTGTTTCATAATAACTAACAAGCTTTATGAATGAACCTCAGTTTCCTCACCTGTAAAATGAATCAGTTGCAACCAACAACTTCCCTGGTCCATTCCAGTTCTAACATCCTATTGTTTATATAAACACTGACAAGTTCACTGTATGCATCCTTATTTCTTATTAAAAATGATTAATAAATCCATTAATTGTTCATATGGTAAACTGTCATCTCCTAATTATTGTTTAAAAATACAAATCCCACATATTCTTTATCCATTCCTCTGTTGATGGACACTTAGGTAGAAGTTGTGGCACATACATACAATGGAATATTACTCAGCCATATAAAGAAACGAAACTGAGTTATTAGCAGTGAGGTGGATGTACTTGGAGACTGTCATACAGAGTGAAGTAAGTCAAAAAGAGAAAAATAAATACCATATGCTAACAAATATATATGGAATCTAAAAAAAAAAAAAAAATATTCTGAAGAACCTAGGGCCAGGACAGGAATAAAGACAGACGTAGAGAATGGACTTGAGGACACAGGGAGGGGGAAGGGTAAGCTGGGATGAAGTGAGAGAGTGGCATGGACTTATATATACTACCAAATGTAAAATTGATAGCTAGTGGGAAGCAGCCACAGAGCACAAGGAGATCAGCTCAGTGCTTTGTGACCACCTAGAGGGGTGGGATAGGGAGTATGGGAGGGAGACGGAAGAGGGAGGGGATATGGGGATATATGTATATGTATAGCTGATTCACTTTATTATAAAGCAGAAACTAACACACCATTGTAAAGCAATTATACCTCAATAAAGATGTTAAAAAAATACAAATCCCTATTTTCCATTTCCAAGTTGACTTAAATTAGAGTTCAGAGATTTTTATTGTAATCTTGTGCTTTATAAGCATTGATTTTACTGCCACTAAAATATTTAAAGGTAATCCATTCTCAAAGAACAAGTTATACAGCATATTAACAAAATGGTGAGAAATCAAGTCACTAAACCATTACAGTGAGTCCTCAATTATCTGGCAATGATAGTAAAATTGGTCATTTTGTGTAACTGAATTTCTAAGTTAATAGAATCAGCACCTACCTGGTGACCCCTTAGAAGAAATGCTGCTACATTCAATTAACAGATACTTTTAGTAAGAAGAAACTAACTTACTCCTTTATGAAAAATTAGACAAAGTTAGAATAAGGTAAAAAAAAAAGTAGGAAATATATTTTAAGGGAAATTATTTAGTTACTTTTTAATAAGCTTTATTGTTTAGAGCAGTTTTAGGTTCACAGCAAAACTGAGTGGAAAGTACAGATTTCCCATATACACCATGACCCCATACAGGCATAGCCTCCCTCATTATCAACCTCCTTAGCCAAAGTGATACATTATTACAATTGATGAACCTACATTGCCAAGTCATTATCACCCAAAGTCCAGAGTGTACATTAGGGTTCACTGTTGGTGTTGCACAGTTAATGGGTTTGGACAAATGTGTAATGATATGTGTCTGTCATTATCATACAAAGTATTTTCAGTGTCCGAGACATCCTCTGTGCTTACCTATTCATCCCTCTCTTACCTCTAAATCTCTTGCAACCACTGAATGATATACTATACCCATAATTTTGCCTTTTTCAGAATGTTTTTCAGTTGAAATTATATAGCATTTTCACACTAGTAGAGGAACTAAACCACAACTGGAACCTCCTCACTCCAGTTCCAGAAACTTCTGCACTGTACAAGTGTTTGGTAATGCAACCCATCAGCTCAAGCCAGTTGGCAGTTGTTCTGTGGCTTAGAGAAAGCATGTATTTTCAGTATCACTCAGGAGTAAAAGCCACTTAAGCATTTTCTAGGGGAATATACTGATATCAAATCACTATTTACTATTGATTAAAGCCCTCAGACTAAGTGAAGTCATATGTTAGATTGTAGACTTTTATTATACAGTAATACATTCACTCGTTTTGAATATAAGCCAGAAATATTCGTAACTTCCCTGATTAAATCATGCACGTGCACACACGCACACACAGACTTTCCTTCTCAAATGTTCTTTGCACTGGTTATATTATCTTACCGATTTGATTCTCTCATTAATTAATGAGCTGAATAAAGTTTGTGACACATGTTCATTTTATATTTGTGTGAGAGTCATCAAATTGCCCTTTTGAAAAACAGACTTTAAAATTAATTCATTGCAAATGCCTTTAACACATAGCATGCTACCGTCATGGTGCTGTAAGCCAAGTGGAGCCAACAAATAAAAGTCAATCCCAGCCCTAGAAAATCTCACAATCCAATCAAACCTCTAACTAGAGAGCAGAGATAAGTGCTTGGGCAGAGGGTTGGTGAAATTGCCAACAAACTAAGGAAATCTTACTTATCCTGATGGGATTTTTAAAAAAGGAAGATTTCCCAAAAAAAATAGCATTTGGGTGTAATATTTAAATATACAAGGGACTTTCAGCATATAAGGTAGATGTAGCAGGTTAATTTCTAAGATCAGCACATAATGCAAAAGTCATCCATAAACAAAATAACCCTACTGGAGATGCTTACACTCACCCATAAAATGTGGTATACAGTTTGTATATACAATCCTGCATAGTCCTAGGGATGTAAGGATGTCTACTGTATATAGTAATGTAGGGTAAATAATCTCAGAGAGAAACAATATTCAGAAATCTAATCTCTCAAATGTCTCATTGCTAGAAAAACTTGAATAAAATTAGGCTTTTCTCTGATCTCTGTTAGACTATAGACTATTCTTTTAACTCTTTTCTATAGACCAGTACTTTTAATTCTTCATTAGGCATTGTTCCTCTATAAATGATTCTTCACATAAAGGCTATCACAACAAATTTCATGCCCAGCTGAACAAAATATCTCACTTCTTCATTAATGGTCAGGGAGATGTTAAATTACTCACATAATGTTTTCCATTGGTTTTGGCCGACAGACATTTACTAGTTCATATTTGATTGCATCCATTGCTTAGATCACATACTCACCTTACCATTCAGAAGGGACTCACAAGCTCTACAAGATTTTAGGTTATGGTTTGTAATTTATTTTGTGCTTGTGTGTTGAACTGGGGAAGGAATAATGTTTGCATTTCTCTAGGCATATTTATTTGAATTTAAGTACATTAAATGTGTTTATGTACGATGGAACTCCACTGTTACAGAGGAGTTACCAAAATATATACAGTATAAGCAAAGGAAATGGTATAAGTAATAGCGTAAGTTTGAATAACTAGGAACACATTGAATTGTCTGTAATCATCTTTATTTTTTTTCTTTTCCAGCGTTATTGATATATAATTGATATTTAGCATTGTGTAAGTTAAAGATGTATAACATGTTGATTTGATACACTTATATATTGTGAAATGATTACCATGGTAGGGTTTACTAACACCTCCATCACCTCATATAATTACTATTTCTTTTTTCAGATGAGAACATTTAAGATCTACTCTATTATCAACTTTCAAGTATATAATGCAGTTTTGTTAACTACAATCACCATGCTACACATTAAGTGCCCAGAGCTTATTCATCTATACTAGAAGTTAGTACACTTTAACCAACTTCTCCCCATTTCCCCCACCCCAAGGCCCTGGCAACCACCAATTATTCTCTGTTTCTATGAGTTCAGCTTTTTTAGATTCCACATATAAGTAATATCATACATTATTTATCTTTCTTTGTCTAACATTTCACTTAGCATAATGCCTTCAGGGTTCATCCATGTTGTCATAAAAAGGCAGGGTTTCCTTCTTTCTCATGGCTGAATAGTATTCCATTGTGTATGTGTGCATATATATATTTATATATGAGATATATACATATATATCTTCTTTATCAATTTCATATCTTCTTTATCCATTTATCCATATAAATAGACTTAGGTTGTTTCCCTGTCTTGGCTATTGTGAATATGCTGTGATGAACATGGGTGTGCAGGTATCTCTTGGAGATCTTGATTTCATTTCCTTCGGATATATATCCAGAAGGGGAATTGCTATATCATATGGTAGTTCTACTTTTAATTTTTAGAGGCACCTCTATACTGTTTTCATAGTAGCTGTACCAATATATATTCCCACTAAGGCACAAGAATTCCTTTTTCTCTACATCCTTGGCAACACTTGTTAATTATTTCTTTTTGATGATAGCCATTCCAACAGTTGTGAGGTAGCATTTATGAAACCACAAATACTTTTCAAAAATATTTCCAGAAGCTAAAATCTGTTGCTTCCATTTCTTCAAAATTTTAGTCACTGAAATCCTGGCTGCACTGATCACCCTACACTCTATTTTTGTCTCCCTCATCCCATGAGATTATCAAAAGCTCCAAGCCATGACTTTCTGCCTAGCATTTCAGCCTCTGCTCCTTATGAATAGACAGGAGGCTAAGTGGTAGACAGTCTGGCTCTTCTCAAGATGTTTCTGCTTTTCCCCACATCTTGGCTTCTTTGAAGTCCTGGCTGCCTAAGTTATTCTCGGCTTGGTCTTAGATCTGATGTTTTTGTGTATTGTATACAGATTTCAAAGTTCTTAGCTGGAGAAACGGTCTGATACAAGCTATTCTTTCATATCGAGAAGCAAAAATAAGAATATCACTCAATAATTTGTTGATGACTGTAGTGATTTGAATAGTGATCCTTGAAAAGATATATCTACCTAAAACCTCAGAATGTGGCCTTATTTGGAATGACAGTATTGGCAGATGTAATTAAGACAAGGATCTTGAAATGAGATCATCTTGGTTTAGAGTGTGTCCTAAATCCAGTGACTAGTGTCCTTGTAAGAAAGATATAGAAAAGAAAACAGAAACAGAAACATGGTGGAGGAGGTCCTACGAAAATGAAGACAGAGACTGGTGTGATACAGCTCCAAACCACGGCAACCCTGGAGTCACCGGAATCTGGAAGAAAAGTAGGATTCTCCTCTGAAGCCTTTGGTGGAAGCACCTCCCCGTCAACACCTTGATTTCAGACGTTGGCCTCCTAGCTGTGAAATAATAAATTTCTGTTGTTTTAAATCAGTTTAAAATTACCAGTTTCTGGTAATTTATTATGGCAGCCCTAGGAAACTAATGTGTTAACAAATCGTATTTTTAATTTATAATCAATTAAATGTAAATACTGAGCCCCCAAATGACAAAAGCACTTAAAAATCATTCCTGGGCTTCCCTGGTGGCGCAGTGGTTGAGAGTCCGCCTGCCGATACAGGGGACACAGGTTCTTGCCCCGGTCCAGGAGGATACCACATGCCATGGAGTGGCTGGGCCCATGAGCCATAGCCGCTGAGCCTGCGTGTCTGGAGCCTGTGCTCCGCAACGGGAGAGGCCACAACAGTGAGAGGCCCGCGTATAGCAAAAAAAAAAAAAAAATCATTCCTAGTTAGATTTACTAGTTTATATATTAACAAGATCATATTGTGTCAAAAATATTGGAAATACAGATTTAATTCAGTTCTCTTGTTTGACAAATGAGAAATCCATGGGCCTCAGCATGAAGGGATTTTCATTTACTGTCTTAAACTACCACTTCCCATGCAATATTTTGATACCAGACCCTGTCTGGTCTGTTTCATGATTATTGATATACCAATGAAGTCACTCAATATTTGAAGTCTTTATCTTCTCTCTAAAAGCCCAAGACAGACAGTATCTCAGCACAAATTCCCCAGCTTTGATTCAGTGTGATGATAAGGGATTGTGACACAGGTCAGCTGGGCAAGACTGTTTTATACTGTATTTGAAAAGTGAAGATTCCCTTTGGATAAATAACTCTTTGGCATTGTAGGAAGTTAAGCCACCACCAGTTGATTTCTTCTAGTCTTTTTTGTCTTGTTAGTGTATCTACTGTCAACATTACAGTCCATTTATCTTTCTAATCAATTATCTAGATATATCCAACTTCTAGTAGCCTCCCAAACACCTAGATTATTTATGACTCTGGGTGTCTCCTTTTTACAACCAACACTCTTCCACTTGATTGGACCATGTGTATTCTTTTTTTCTTTTTTTTTGTGCGGTACGCGGGCCTCTCACTGCTGTGGCCTCTCCCGTTGCGGAGCACAGGCTCCGGACGCGCAGGCTCAGCGGCCATGGCTCACGGGCCCAGCCACTCCGCAGCATGTGGTATCCTCCCAGACCGGGGCACGAACCTGTGTCCCCTGCATCGGCAGGCGGACTCTCAACCACTGCACCACCAGGGAAGCCTGACCACGTGTATTCTTTAAGGCTATCTACTCACCTTCTCATCAGTCTTGTATGACCCTCTTTAATACCCTCTCTCCTAAAACTATGGTTGGAGTCCCACTTTTGTGCTCCAGTAATCCCTTTAAAATTTTTTTGAAAGCATTGACCTTCTTTACTGTGACCTTCTTTTTTTGTGTGTGCCTAATAACAACAAATCATGCACTATTTACCTTTGAAAATTTTAATATCTGGCAATAAGTTTATACTGAATTAAATTGAATAGGAAAGGAGAAGTAGTCAATGTACCACTGTCTGCCGAGTAGTCTGCAGGACTATCCTGGCTGACTGTGAAACTAGGGAACTGCACAACTCCAGGCACTTCTTTCAGTGTGCAAGCCTTATCAAACGAGTACCATAGAGTCACTTGGTGCACAAACCATGTATTTATACAGGGAAGATGTGGCAGTTTCTCACTCTCAAACTCACCACCTACATTGAGAAGATCATCCTTTCTGCTTTCTCTAGTTCAAAATCCATCATCAGTTCCTCTACAGAATCCTTTTTAATAGCAATCTTTTGTTGAGAAATGACATAGTCCTAGACCCTTTCCACATATTGTTTCATTTACATTTTAGTATAATTTAGTGACTATCCTACAAATATGGAAACTGAATTTGAGAATGATTAAATCAATCCAGGATTCATAGCCATGAATTTCTGACATAAAATACACCTAATTTTCTGCTACATCATACTGTTATTGCCCATAATTTTCATGGAACATGTTTGAATTGTTTTGTTTTTCTAATGTTAAACCTTCTAGTTTATATTCTATGGTAAAAAAAATGTGATAAGCATGTAGTATTCAGGTATATACACTTTCCAGCATATCCCTTAGGTCAAAGGTAAATATTATCTATGGTGCAATTGACATGGCTAATGATCTCTTGTTAGTGGGCAAAGTGGTAAATATTAATGTATTAGAGATTAAAAAAATACTATTTTTTTCAAGTTCTTCCTAAAACATTCATAGCCAAAGCTCAATTTGGGGTACAATTTTTTTTTCTTTGTTTTTCTCTAAAGTTAAATCCAAG
The DNA here is from genome assembly GCF_003676395.1 of Aethalodelphis obliquidens. Classification (NCBI taxonomy): domain Eukaryota; kingdom Metazoa; phylum Chordata; class Mammalia; order Artiodactyla; family Delphinidae; genus Aethalodelphis; species Aethalodelphis obliquidens. The sequence goes on from NW_020837960.1 coordinate 8,135,029, forward strand.
AAAAAAGATCACTTTTCTTGGTTTTTCACCTTTTTTTACACTGGACATATCCCATTTAGAATGCATTTTCATCATATATCTTGTCAGTACCCTTACTTTTGAAGCAGTATTTTTATTTTTATATTTTCTTCCAGCCTTGCAATATGATTTCTAGTTACTTTCTCTGCTGTTGATTATTTTCCAATACACTGATCACTTGTCAACTATTTGCTCCCTTACTTCTGTTTAGTTTGTGGATAAAGAAGATGTTCTGTTGGCACCTCTTTGGAATATCCTGGGTTCTCTGTGGCAAAGCAATTTTTAGTCCCTGGATGTTTCTTTATAGTTAGTGAAGTATAACTTTCTGACTTGAGGGAAAAAGGTTTAAGAAGGCTTATCCAAAAGACACACAAGGTTTCTCAAACATCAAAGAACTCTTAAAAAGCAATGTGTTGATGAATAAAATTCAATGAATCATAAAGTTTGCTTTAATCTTATTTGAAATGCATGTAGATTTTAAAAGGGCAAAGTGATTGAAAGAATGAACGTATTTTTGATAGCTTCACATGAAAATACATTACAAAATATGTAGTACATTTAAATTATTTGAATTCTCAAATAAATTCTTATTACCCAAATTACCCCTGCTCATTTGTTACTTCAGGTATTTTGCAGCCTACTAATGAGCTAGAAGAATTTAGTTATTGAGTTAATACGTACAACTTTTGAACTCATGGGTTTTTTAAATTATTTTGTAAAAATTATTAAAGAAATTGATTTGAAGAAGTCAAACCAGCCATTTAACATCACCACTGTATAATCCCTAAAGAACTTTCTAGTCTTCCTTTGTGTAGCTTCTGCTTTAGATGATTTTGCTTTTAAGAACTTCTTGTACAGTAATTGGATTATTTGTCCATTTGGATCAGGTTATCTCTAGTGCATTTGTAGAGGGAGATTTTTCTTTCAAGCTCTTTCCTGGAACAGCCAAGCCCAGTTTCTAGCTCTGTTGTCCACATCCAAGTATTTTTATACTGATAACAATGGCTTCAGGTTTTCAGTGGTGCAGAAATTGTCCATTTTCCCAGCTATCCTTTCCAGGCAGAATAGAGGTGCTATTGAAAGCTCTTTGGCAAGGCTGAGTAGAGAGGCTTTGAACTTACTTTTTTAGTGTTACGTGATCTTAACCTTTTGTACTGATATTATAAGTCAATAAATACTTCTGTTATAGACTTGCTATATAATGATTTTTTCCACTCTAAAAATTTTAGTTTTCTTGGTGTCAGACATTTACATCTTTTATTTTCCTTACCAAGGTCTTACCATTTTAAAGATGTTTATGGATTGTACTTAACATAGATTTTTCTCTTACAATAGTGTTCTTTAATTTTCTCATTTCTTTAAAATTAGGAAATGGATAGAAGTACTGCCTGTGTAATTTATCTTTCTTGTGTACGTGAACTCTTCAATTTCACCTGGTATCTACAAATGGAATAATTTCTGGTAGTTTCTTCATCTATCGGCTGAATTCTTCAAAAGCCAAAGAAGTTCAAAAGGTTTAATTGTTTCATATTCTTCCTTTTCATTCTTCAAATTTTCCTATTGTTGACCTTATTTTGTATGCTTGATTATTTTCTAAAATTATCTAACAAAGCTATTTCATTTAGTTAAGTCTAATCTTAAAGTAAAATAAATATGCTAAAAAATAACTATATTTTTAGCACAACTTCAAACTCTTCTGAACAAAGTTTCTAGAGAGCTGATTTAAGAAAGGAGGTTTGGAAATTGAACATCAATTTTAGGCACATAATTTTAAGATAGAATATATATATGATAAATTCTTCATGAATTGAATGTTATTACTACTTGAACGCTGGTTCAAATTCAACTTATTCTCAACATTAGCCAGAGCTTGAATTGACATTTTTATAAATATACTTATTGCGGTAATTTTGAGATTACTTACAAGTGCTTCCTTTGTATTTAATTTTGTCAAGCACAAGCAAAGATTTTATTAATTAACGAGGCTTATAAAGTATTACTCACACCATTTTATTTCTGATAATTGCTGATCATTAGAGGTACTTAAATTAGTTGCAAAATTAGTAATTTTCTATTTATATTTCCCGCACCTCACAGTAAATGAATAAGCTTGAAGTTAGCTGAATTTCAGGTTTCAGTAAAGATCAATTTTTGGTCCAGATAAAGTTAAAAAAAAAAAAAATGAGGGGGTAATGAGGTATAGACTTTCAGAAAAGCAAGCATGAAATACATTTATGTAAATGCTGGTTCTATGATAAGAACTACATAATCATGAAGTTTTGAAGGGGAATTAATGATAATCAAATTCTATCTCTTTATTTAACCAGTGATGAAAATTATGCCTGAGAAATTTTAACAACTGCTCATGATCACACACCTAGCTACCAGTTAAATTAGCCTGAAATTCAGTTCTCTAGCTCCTGGATGCTATTGTTATGGTTTTCCTACTTCCGCTAATTGTTCTAGAAATTATAGTTCAAAGATGAGAAACTTAACAGAACAGAGAGTGTGTGCTTCTTCCTATTCTTACATTATAATTTCTTTTATGATGACCTTCAGCTAAGTTTCAAAGTAACAATGCTTGGAAAGCTTTTCAAGCTTAGAGAGCCTTCAATACATATATCATACATATCAGTACATGTCATATTGACATGATGGTGATTTTAGTATATATACATTTAGCCTGCTCATCGTAAGTCTTTGGAGACACCTCCTTTATGTCCGGAAGTTAATTCTTCAGTGATACACTGGACTACATTTAGCTCTGGGGCTAGATTTAAATGGAATTTCTACATTGAATCAAACAGAATCAGCCAGTTCCGTGATTCTAGTGTGAAGTAGGGCTCCTACACAACTCAGAGAGGTTTGATATACTACCCACATCAACTGTGTAAGCAGTTTGACACCTCTGAGCCTGATGAATAGATATTACTTAATAAAAACAACAATAAATAGTTGACTCAAAATCATGAGTCTGAAATAGAGGATGTCACAATCTCTAGGATTCTCTGATAATCTTCCAGATTGTAACATTGTACCTGCCACCATATGCGGTAGTATATATCATTGGTAGTATATATTACAGTATCAGGTACATTCAAAAGATTTTTGCATTTTTTTACCTACAAAAAATTGAAACTTTAACTCCCAGTCAACTTTCAGGTTAAAGATTGAGTCATTTTCATTGAAGTATAATATAGACACAGAAAAGTGCACATATTATAGATGTACTCCTCAACGGATTTTCCCAAACTGTGCAAAACTGTATAACCAGTGCCCAGATCAAGAACCACTATCAAGAAGTTCATCTTGTGCCCCTTCTAGTTATTAACACTCTTACCCCCAAATCTGAAATTACTTTCCTGAATTCTAACACTATAGATTAGTTTTCCATCTTTTGCATCTTTTGTGCTTGGTATAAATGAAACCATGAACCCTTTCATTTCCGGGTTCTTTTGTTTGAAATTATGCTTTTAAGATTCATCCATGTTTTTGGCATGTTAAATGTAGTTCATTCATTCTCATTGCTCTATCATATTCCACTGTGTGAATATATCATAATGTATTTATCCTTGCTTCTGTTACTGGATCTCGATAATTTCCAATTTTAGGCTATTACTGACAGTGATACTGTGAACATTCTAATATACGTCTTTTGAAAAACACATACCCATATTTCAATCAGGTACATACTATGGAGTTAAAATGCCCAATCAGGGGAACATTCAACTTTAGTTCAGCTTTAGTGCATACTGACAAATAATATTCCACAGTAGTTATACCTAACTACACTTCCACAGTCTGGTATGTTTTAGCCGTTTCCCTTTTGCCATTCACGTAAGGATGTGTTTTTGTGGCATATTGTGGATTTAAACTTGTATTTACCGGATTATTGAAGTTGAGCACTTTTTCAGGTTTATTTGATTCCTTTCTTTTGTAAAAATTATCTTTAGTTCTTTTGCCAATTTTTGCAGTGGTCATCTGTAATTTTCATACTGACTTATAGGAATCTTTTGTATATTCTAGACAGGAGTTCTTTGTCAGGTGGATGTATTTCAAATATATTTTCCCATTTACACGTTGTCTTCTCATTTATGGTGTCTTCTGATGAAAAGAAAGTTCTGATTTTTAATATTTCAGTTTATCAACTTATTTCTTTTATGCTTACTTATTCTTGTGCCATATTTAGGAAATCTACTCCAAATTAAAGAAGATATTCTTACTAAATTTTCTACAAAAATATGTTTTAGTAGAAAAAAATATTTTCTTTTAGACCTTCAGCCCATTTGGAATGGGTGTGTGTGTGTGTGTGTGTGTGTGTGGTGAGGTAGGAGCCAAGATACACTTTTTTCTATATGAATATTCAGTTAACTCAGCACCTTTTATTTAAAAGACTGTACATTTTCTTTACATTTCCACGAAGCATTTTAAGTGAACTCACTTTAGGTTTGGACAGTCCAAAGCAGATTTTTACTAAAGAGCTTTCTAGGGAAGGGAAACAATAATTAATTAAATATTATTGCAAAGGTTTCCCCAGGAAGAAATATTTGAAAGAAGAATTGGGAGAATCTGGATGCCTAGAAACAAATTATAACTTTTTTGCTGTGCATTCAATTTGCAAAAAACTATAAAAAGCAATTTTATAATATTCCTATGTCCTGGCATTTAGATTTCTTTAGAAAAATCCAATATATCAAATAGTTACCAATATTTTTAGATTGATCATTAATCCCTTCAAATTATATGTACTGCAGAGCACAGGTAAGACTAATTTTCCCACCATTATCTCCTTTGGTAATGATTTCACATTTGATACCTATATACATTATGAGGAGGAATTAATATTACAGCAAATAAAATGTTCTTCTTTTTGGAATAACACTTATAGAGAAAGTAACACAGGCTTTCAATTTAGACAGAAATTAACACAACACTGTAAAGTAAATTTACTCCAATAAAAATTAATTTTAAAAACAGCTAGGGGGCTTCCCTGGTGGCGCAGTGGTTGAGAGTCCGCCTGCCGATGCAGGGGACGCGGGTTCGTGGCCCGGATCCGGTCCGGGGGATCCCACGTGCCGCGGAGCGGCTGGGCCTGAGAGCCAGGGCCGCTGAGCCTGCGTGTCCGGGAGCCTGTGCTCCACAACGGGAGAGGCCACAGCACTGAGAGGCCCGCGTACCATAAAAAAAGCTGCATGAACCAACAATAAAGATCACTCTAATGCCAAAAAAGAAAAACAAAACGCTTAGAAACTTAGAAGAAGAGAAACTGTATCTTAAAATCATAATGAAATATAGACATAGAAGTCTATAATGTTATTTGGAACTCTCAACATGATGTAATTAAACATGGCCATAAGACAAAAAAGCAGGAAATCATAAGAACAGATCAGGATGATACCAAGATGAGATGGGAAAACAGAATATGGATATTATACAAAGACAAATCTTCATTGGCAGAATTCAGTTATCCATTGGAGGCAATCAAAGAACAGAAATATTACTAAATAAAACTGAAACAAAAAACATTGAATATATTTACAAAGTATTCTAGAATCAAAAGGAAAAGCACAGAAGAGTTTTAAATGATGAGAATGATGTTGACAAATACAGAAGACAGAGAATGAAGATATGGTGTACTCAATATTACTAAATTAATCTTAACTTTGTTAGATGAGGTAATGACATTATAATTATAAGGTGCCACTATTCTCATAAAATACCTCAAAGTATTTTGGGGCAAATACCATGATGTCTGCAACATACTTCCAACTGATTGAACCTATGTATGCACACACAAGTATCTGAGTACACACACACACACACACACACACACACACACATTTACTCATCTATCTATTGAACAACCTATATATTGATTGATATATGTCATCTATCCCTATAGAGATGTGCATATGTATATAAGTATATATAGAGTGTATATATAGAGAGAGAGAGAAAGAGAGAGAGAGAGAGAGATAAAGCAAATGTGGCAACATACTAATGATATGTGAAAGGCATATAGGTTTTTGTTTTCTTATTTTTTTCACTTTTTTAAAGTTTTTAAATTTTTAATTAAAATATGGAAGGAAACATTATGGTGTAAAAGGAATTATGTTTTAGCCAAGATTAAAAGAACATCATTTATATATCCAAAAATTTTTGAATTATAAACAAAATATTTTAAAGTCTCACAGATATGTAAGGGCAGTAAAACACATTATAAAACATCAATAGCATGGTTGCACTCAGATTCTGGCTAATGGCCATTAAACAATGAAAATGTCTACACATATTTTGTGGAAACTACAGCAGCACAAGATGCTTTACATAGCCTATTATTTTTTGCTGAAAGTAAATAAAAAGCATTCACATGTTCTAAATCAAACAATTGCCTTTCTTGGGAAATATTGGAATTCAAACCAACTGAGCAAGAAATCACAAGCAAGAAAAAGAATGACTTTAAAAAAAAACACTAATGGTGGTAACTGTCATACAGAAACACTGTTATGACTGTCAAAATGCTAGCCACTATGTTAAGAAGAAACAGTTGTAACATAAACCTAGATCCGAACTGAGTTTCTTTTAACGAAGACTGAAAAGGTGAAGGAGAGGGGGAAGGTGCATAAAAAAATCAAAGTCAGAAGGTGCCATTGTATTCTTGAGTTTGATAATCAATGAAAACTCATCCAAGAGCTGTTACAGTAAATGTTTTTTGTTTGTTTTTTATGTCGGTAAATATGGTTAAAATTTTAAAGTGCTCACTTTCCAAATCAATACAGAAGATTAAAAAAACAACGACACAATTCAAAGAGAGGGAAGAAGAGACATAAAATGAATTACTTAAAAATTAAGACGGAGGGCTTCCCTAGTGGCGCAGTGGTTGAGAGTCCGCCTGCCGATGCGGGGAACACGGGTTCGTGCCCCGGTCCGGGAAGATCCCATATGCCGCGGAGCGGCTGGGCCTGTGAGCCATGGCCGCTGAGCCTGCGCGTCCGGAGCCTGTGCTCCGCAACAAGAGAGGCCACAACAGTGCGAGGCCTGCATTCCGGGAAAAAAAAAAAAAAAATTAAGATGGAGATGGCGGCGCACTTCCCAGCCTGCATGCTGCGGTACCACTTCTGGGGAGTGCTCAAACTGCCTGTGCGCATGCGCATTCAGGGCCCTGGCGCAGCTTCCACCGCGCAGGTCTTCAGCAGCGAGGTGAGTATGGGATTCTGCTTATCCGGCTTAGGCGTCCTCGTAATGGCTACCACCAATTCTCTCACGTGAATGTTCGTTAGCCGGAGCCTCAATTTCACCACATCTTCGGCCATTGCATCTGTCATGGTGACTTTTTCAAATATCCTCAGCTCAGTGAGTAGCCTGAGTATACGGTCCCTCTGTCCCAAAGCTGGGTTCCGGGAGGGTTCTGGGTGAGTCGTCCTTGGGCAATCCCTGCTTTTCCAGATAGGAGAAGGGACAGGACCTGAAGCAGAGGTGAAACTGTGGCTTGACCCCTGGTGTCTGCTCCTCTAATCTCTCAAACTTGGAGTAATTCTCAAGTTAGATGGGGATGAAGTCCAACTGTGTAAAAAGCCTCCTTGCTTGCTGCTCCTCCAGGCGGGAGCCCGCAGTCTGAAGCCTCTGTGCAACCCAGAGGCTAGCAGTCTGTGAACTCAGACATGAGACATGGAGGATCAAGGTTGAGGTTCTTCCCATCCAGGTGGGGCCGAGCCCTGAGGTGGAAGCAGGGAGCATTTGGTAGGCCCACTGTGTGCTGGGCCTAGCTGCTGGCCTTCACTGGGCTTTCTTGTGCACTTTGCTGGAGTCTGATGCTGTGAGAGAGACAGGCTGGGACCTGGGACCTGGGACCCTTTGCTGCAGTGCCTGCACCTGGACCTCTAGAAACAAAATACAAAGAAACTAAAAGGGACTAAAAATAACTTCGTACATGTGCAGTTGGGGTAAATTATTTACAACATACAAAAAGAGCAAAAACCTAACTGCCATTTCTGAAGAGCCAGGAGCAAAAGTCAGGGTACTGCTCGTGTCCCCTGCACACACCACCACCAAGGGGTGGGCAAGTCACTTAAGCCACCTCTCTGGCTTGACTCTTGGACACACCCCTAACCTCACCCCAAATGAAGAACCACCTTGCCCCCACCTTGGGGATCAAGCCAGCAAACGAGCAAGGAAACCTGTTTCTTGTTCTTGCTCCCCTCTGCTGCAGCAGGGACCCCAATAAAGCCTTGCCCGAATTTCTTGTCTGGCCTCTTGTCAATTTCTATTGATGAAGGAGCCCAGGAGCCCTGGTCTGTAGCATGAGGAGGTACCCTCCCCACTTCTACAGGGCAGACTTGCTGAAGGTGACAGCTGGATTTCAAGCCCAAGACTTCCAGCTCCAGACCTTCCTTTCTGCCCTAGGAGGGCAGTCACCCACAGGGGAGTCAGGTGGTACCCACCCACTGTGGTTGCATCCTGCGGGCATGTGCCCACCTGGCCTCACAGCTGTCTTTGTCCCGCAGGCCTTCCTGGGTTTTGTGCTGTATGGAGAGTGCCAGGAGGTCCTTTGGTGGGGAGGAGTCTTCCTCATCCTCGGTGGGCTCACCCTGATCACCAGGGAGCTCCTCACAATCAAGAAGCCCTTCCACACAAGAGCAGTGGCACCAGCGGGCTGTGCAGACCCACGGGAAAGACAGTGATAGCAGCTCAGGCTCAGGTTGGCATGTGGGGACTGCTTCTCAGGGTGATCTGGGTGTGCAGTCTTCCACCCACAGCCAAAGGGAGATGCTTCCCAGGGAAGCAGGCCTGTAACAGAGCAGCCTTGCAGGTGGACAACTCCAGCTTCTGTAAGGGAAAGCACAACCACAGCACAGCCAGTGAGCTTGGCAGATGTGGGAGACCCTAGGGTTGGTCTGCTTCCTGTATGGACTTGAAACCACACTATAAGTGCAATCCTGTAACATTGGAATCAATGACTGGTGGGGCTTTCAACACCTTCACACTGATGTATCAGCCCATCAGGGTCATGCTTATGTATTATGGCAAGAGAAGGAAAACTACATTAATAAATACCTGTTTGTCAGTTAAAACTAAAAAAAAAAAATTAAAAAATAAAAGGTGCAAGCCAAGACTACAGAGTTAGGACAAAGGTAATGTTGAATGTTCTAGTAGGGAGGAAGGGTAGATGTAATCTGACCGTCCATGTAGCAGGATCCTCAGATCCACAGAAGATACATGGCATGGAGCAGAGGAAGTGAAATGAAATAAGCATCTCTGTCTGAACTGGAAGTGGAAGCTGACTTTCTGAGTACTCTACACAAACTATACTTCTTTGGGTCTTCTTATCTATATATTTCTCCATCCCTTTTGAAAGGTAATTTCATCAACGTCTAGAAGCTCCATCTTCTTTTATGTACACTAACTTAATAAAAGCTATTCCTTTTAGCTAGTCATTTATCTTCCAGTTCTTAGACCAGATTTCATTCTTCTCATGCCCTGAATATCTGCAAAGAGCAAGCATCGACTTCAAAGTGAGAGTCTCTTCTGTAAAGGACAAGCAGTTCGTCGCTGAGACTAAGAGCTTGGCAGGTAGTGATCATTTTAAGCAAAGGTACTTTCCAGTTTCCTATATTTATATTTTTTAAAAAATTATATCTTGAGTTTTAGAAAGGCAAGACAGAAACAACCACTATCTAAATAAGGATAAAACATTCACATAGGAATTTTTAGATTGCTTAAAGATAATAATGGACCTTCTAAAAATATCTGATGTTTCCTGTTCAAAATTGTCCTGTATACATACCAAATTTTAACTCTCTGAATCTGACCCTTAAAGTTTTGTTTACAATCCCATATTTATGGTTTTCACAGTTCGATATTACTTTATCAGTAATGTAGAATTTAAGGAGAACACATCCTTATTAAGAGAAAAGATTGCTTTTTTTTGCGGTGCGCGGGCCTCTCACTGCTGTGGCCTCTCCCATTGAGGAGCACAGGCTCTGGACGCGCAGGCTCAGCGGCCATGGCTCATGGGCCCAGCCACTCCACGGCATATGGGATCTTCCCGGACTGGGGCACGAACCCATGTCCCCTGCATTGGCAGGTGGACTCTCAACCACTGTGCCACCAGGGAAGCTTGTTTTTTTTATGTTTTTTTTTACTCTTATGTCAAATTGATCAGATGTTGGGACCTGTTACAACCTAAACAATAAGTCTATGTCAAAACTTTAAAAATATATTTTTCTGCCAAAATAAAGATCTTTAAAGTTATTTTATGCTTCATATAATTTTTAATTGCTATTAAAGATGGAAATTTACATTGTATTCTAAAATTCTAGAGCCAAAGGTACTATATTTTGAAATTCCAATAAAGGATAAAGCAGATATTTCCAAAATGATATGAAAATAGTTGAAACACTATAATTCTAATTAATTTAGAATTCTAAAATTATGCACCAATAACCGGTTCTATAATGTGTATATGAAAACTCCTCATGATCTAATAATAATCGCATTATTTTTCCAAAATGTATCACCATAGCTTGGCCACAGTCTAGTTGTTTTAGACTAAGTCAATAAATACTTTTATATGAATGATTCATATAAAACATAGTGAAATCTCTCCAAAATATAGTCTGCTGCATATCTGTGCCATTGTCTGCCCAAGTTCAAACTATTCTGATAAATGCAGTTAAATGTGAAATCTGTAATTGTAATACTTAGAACAAAACCACAGTTTCAATTTTTTGAGAAGTAGTATTAGATTTATAGATGAATTCTGGCTCAAGATTTTTATTTCAAAGCACTTCGCTAGCTAATATTTTATGTACAGCATTCATTTTTTGTTTGTTTGTTTTCAGCATTCATTTTTTGATCCATTTATCTACCCTTCCTATTTTTTTTTTTTTTTTTTGTGGTACGCGGGCCTCTCACTGTTGTGGCCTCTCCCATTGCGGAGCCCAGGCTCCAGACGCGCAGGCTCAGCGGCCACGGTCCACGGGCGCAGCCGCTCCGCGGCATGTGGGATCCTCCCAGACCGGGGCACGAACCCGTGTCCCCTGCATCGGCAGGCGGACTCTCAACCACTGCGCCACCAGGGAAGCCCTACCCTTCCTATTTTAATTAAACCGTCATTGCACTCTGATGTTTTGGCTAATTTGGGGTGATGGATCCATCATTGTTTATACAAGCTGATTGGAAACAAGCCATTCATTATGTCGTGCCTTATAATCTGTTCTCTCCATTATCACAGGGCAATTGCTGTAGTTGCATCTTTGTTATCATCAAGTTTTTATAAATATTGTGCTCTCTCTTGATTGATTTTCATTAGCAGCATGGTCTTTATACTTGCAGTCACCAAATTCTTGTCATTTGTGCTATCTTACAAAATGCTCTCCTGATATACAGAAAATAATGTTGTTAAGAAAACCTGCATGTCAGTCGTTTCTTTAATAAATCTTTGATCCTCAGATATGCTATTTGGGTAAATTAACAAATAGGCTGCTGTTCTCAACATGTATTGCATTTACTAGTACAATCCATTTACCTAATGAACTGCCTTACATTTGTTGCCTTGTTGAAACCTCGTTGTTTTGAAAACTTTCTTAGTTCTTTATATCAATGCAAATTCCATTGTGGAAGATAAATTCCTACATACAGTTTGTGAGAATTTAAAAAAGGAGAAATGTTGACTTTTAAAATAGGTCTTTAAACTAACTGTCATTCTAGAAAATGTACTGGGGAGTCAGGTAAAAGGAATAATTGAACTGTGATTTTTCTTAGTTCTCTCTTTCGTTTGTAACATTGAAATTGATACTGATGTTTTTGAATGATACAGGAGAAAAATAGTCGAAATCTGGAGAGTTTGCATAAGATACAGGATGGAAGAATTTGCCTTTGCCTTTTAACCATGTGGTATATTAAAGTTGGACCTAGGGAAACATAACCAGAGATTTCCTAAATAACCATCATCTCAAGAATTCTGAGACATAAATAGCATTAATAGTCTGTGTTCTGAGCTACCTGCATAATGCTTGAGTCTCCACATTCATGGAATGTGTTCATTCCACATTCATTAGGAATTTGAAAAGTATCTGACTCAGACTTTATGTTATTTTATTCAAGAAACGGTTATCCACAGTCAAACTTTACATTGCCAAAGAAATATGAATTTACAATTCTAAATTATCAATCTGAGTATTGCAATCTGAATCAACAATATTATTATCCCAAATATATATAGAATATCAGATTGTGTGGGCACTTGTGCTGGGCATGGTACAAAATAAATTACTGATGATTTAATTTACTGATGATTATAAATTATCTAATTACTTATTTTGACTCAAGAGAATAACCAGGACCTTATGCATAGAGAGGAGCTTTAAAAGACACACACACACACAAAAATGCCACTTCTTTTCTACACTTTAGAAACTGCCAAAATTATGACTTCTCTTTCTGGCCTAGGCTTTACATAAATTCATAATCCAAAACATACAAACGGCCGCACATTACCCAATGTTCATATGTTAATGTTTTGTAATTTTTCCTTCAGATCACTATTTTAAGAAATAAAACTTTACAGTTTAAGGCTCACTCTCTCATCCCTTGCCTCTCAAGTAGTCCTCATCTATAATCATTTATTCCCAGGTAGTGTGTAAGATGTTAATACATATTTTGATAGTTTTATCAAATATACATTTATCAATAAACAACATAAATACTGTTTTAAGTTTCTATTTTAGTGACAGTACTTTGTGCATATCATTCTGTAGTTTGTATCCACCATGGTAACTATCTAGTTCATTCTTTTACATGCCATTATGTTACTGTCTGATTGAACCAGATTTTTGTATCCTCAACTCCCTTTTGAGGGACAGACAGGTTGTTTTTACAGTTTTGCTGTTAGAAAACTGTGATTGCAATACCATTCTTGTACATATTTGGTAGAATCTAATTTATTCAGATTTTTTGTTTATAGTTGATCCAGTTTTATTTGGCAATATAGTTCTAAGACACTGTACATTTTTCCAGTGGTCAAATTTATGAACATATATTCTTTCATAGTATTGGGGGAGGGTTGTATTTATAGTTAAATCTCCTTTTTCCTTCATAATATTGTTTCTTTTGACTCTGCTTTGCTCTGAACATCTTATGAGATGATGTGTCAATATGATTAGATTTCAAAGATCTTTATTGTAACTGCATTCTATTTCACTAAGTTTAACACCTTATGTTTATCATACCCCTTTACCTTCTTTCTCTGGATTTATCTTTGTTGTTACATTTTTCATAACTACTCATCAATTTTCACTTTCATTTTCTAACTAAGCTTTTAAGTCAGAAAAATCACTCTCAGTACAGTTTTGTTTTGTTTTGTTTTGTTTACATCTTTATTGGAGTATAATGCTTTACATTGTTGGGTTAGTTGCTGCTGTATAACAAAGTGAATCAGCTATCCGTATACATATATCCCCATATCCCCTCCCTCTTGTGTCTCCCTCCCACCCTCCCTATCCCACCCCTCTAGGTGGTCACAAAGCACCAAGCTGATCTCCCTGTGCTATGCGGGTGCTTCCCACTACCTAGCTATTTTACATTTGGTAGTGTATATATGTCAATGCGGTCTCTCACTTCGTTTCAGCTTACCCTTCCCCTGCCCTGTGTCCTCAAGTCCATTCTCTGCGTCTGCATCTTTATGCCTGTCCTGCCCCTAGGTTCTTGAGAACCATTGTTTTTTTTAGATTCCATATATACGTGTTAGCATACGATATTTGTTTTTAACTTTTTGACTTACTTCACTCTGTATGACAGTATATAGGTCCATCCACCTCACTAAAAATAACTGTTTCATTTCTTTTTATTGCTCAGTAATATTCCATTGTATATATGTGCTACATATTCTTTATCCATTCATCTGTTGATGGACACTTAGGTTGCTTCCATGTCCTGACTATCGTCAATAGTGCCACAATGAACATTGTGGTACATGACTTTTTTGAATTATGGCTTTCTCAGTGTATATGCCCAGTAGTTGTATTGCACGGTCCTATGGTAGTTCTATGTTTAGTTTTTTAAGGAACCTCCATAATGTTCTCCATAGTGGCTGTATCAATTTACATTCCCACCAAGAGTGCAAGAGGGTTCCCTTTTCTCCACACCCTCTCCAGCATTTATGGTTTGTAGATATTTTGATAATGGCCATTCTGACTGGTGTGAGGTGATACCTCATTGTAGTTTTGATTTGCATTTCTCTAATGATCAGTGATGTTGAGAATCCTTTCATGTGTTTGATGGCAATCTATATATCTTCTTTGGAGGAAAGTCTATTTAGGTCTTCTGCCCATTTTCGGATTGGGTTGATTGTATTTTTGATATTGAGCTGCATGAGCTGCTTGAAAATTATGGAGATTAATCCTTTGTCAGTTGCTTCCTTTGCAAATATTTTCTACAATTCTGAGGGTTGTCTTTTCATCTTGCTTATGATTTCCTTTGCTGTGCAAAAGCTTTTATATCTCATTATGTCCCGTTTATTTTTGTTTTTATTTCTATTTCTCTAGGAGGTGGGTCAAAAAGGATCTTGCTGTGATTTATGTCATAGAGTGTGCTGCCTATGTTTTTCTCTAAGAGTTTAATAGCATCTGGCCTTACATTTAGGTCTTTAATCCATTTTGAGTTTATTTTTGTGTATGGTATTAGGGAGTATTATAATTTCATTCTTTTCCATGTTGCTGTCCAGTTTTCCCAGCAGCACTTATTGAAGAGACTGTCTTTTCTCCATTGTATATTCTTGCCTCCTTTATCAAGGATAAGGTGACCATATGTGTGTGGATTTCTCTCTAGGCTTTCTGTCCAGTTCCAGTGATCTGTATTTCTGTTTTTGTGCCAGTACCATACTGTCTTCATTACTGTAGCTTTGTAGTATAGTCTGAAGTCAGGGAGCCTGATTCCTCCAGCTCCGTTTTTCTTTCTCAAGATTGCTTTGGCTATTCAGGGTCATTTGTGTTTCCATACAAATTGTGAAATTGTTTGTTCTAGTTCTGTGAAAAAGGCCATTGGTAGTTTGATAGGGATTACATTGAATCTGTAGATTGCTGTGGGTAGTATAGTCATTTTCACAAATATTGATTCTTCCAATCCAAGAACAGGGTATATCTCTCCATTTGTTTGCATCATTTTAAATTTATTTCATCAGTGTTTTATAGTTTTCTGCATACAGGTCTTTTCTCTCCTTAGGTAGGTTTATTCCTAGGTATTTTATTTATTTTGTTGCAATGGTGAATGGGATTGTTTCCTTAATTTCTATTTCTGATTTTTCATTGTCAGTGTATAAGAATGCAAGAGATTTCTGTGCATTAATTTTGTATCCTGCTACTTTACCAGATTCGTTGATTAGTTGTAGTAGTTTTCTGGTAGCATCTTTAGGATTCTCTATGTATAGCATCCTGTCATCTGCAAACAGTGATAGTTTTACTTCTTCTTTTCCGATTTGGATTCCTTTTATTTCTTTTTCGTCTCTGATTGCTGTGGCTAAAGCTTCCAAAACTATGTTGAAAAATAGTGGTGGTTGGACCACCTTGTCTTGTCCCTGTTCTTAGTGGAAATGGTTTCCCTTTTTCACCATTGAGAAAGATGTTTTCTGTGGGTTTGGCCTTTATTGCGGTAAGTTCACTCTAACCCTCCTTCTCGAGAGTTTTTATCGTAAATTGGTGTTGAATTTATCAAAAGCTTTTTCTGCATCTATTGAGATCATCATATGGTTTTTATCCTTCAATTTGTTAATATGGTTTATCACATTGATTGGTTTGCGTATATTGAAGAATCCTTGCAGTCCTGAGGTAAACCCCACTTGATCATGGTGTATGATCCTTTTAATGTGCTGCTGGATTCTGTTTGCTAGTATTTTGTTCAGGAATTTTGCATCTATGTTCATCAGTTATATTTGCCTGTAGTTTTCTTTTTTGTAACATCTTTGCCTGGTTTTGGTATCAGGGTGATGGTGGCCTCATAGAATGAGTTTTGAAGTGTTCATCCCTCTGCTATGTTTTGGAAGAGTTTGAGAAGGATATGTGTTAGGTCTTCTCTAAATGTTTGATAAAATTTGCCTGTGAATCCATCTCGTCCTGGGCTTTTGTTTGTTGGACGATTTTTAATCACCATTACAATTTCAGTGTTTTTGATTGGTCTGTTTATATCTTCTGTTTCTTCCTGGTTCAGTCATGGAAGGTTGTGCTTTTCTAAGAAATTGTCCATTTCTTCCAGGTTGTCCATTTTATTGTCATATAGTTGCTTGCAGTAATCTATCATGATCCTTTGTATTTCTGCAGTGTCAGTTGTTACTTGTCCTTTTTCATTTCTAATTCTGTTGATCTGAGTCTTCTCCCTTTTTCTCTTGATGAGTCTGGCTAATGGTTTATCAATTTTGTTTATATTCTCAAAGAACCAGCTTTTATTTTTATTGATTTTTGCTAACGTTTCCTTCATTTCTTCTTAGTTTATTTCTAATCTGATCTTTATTATTTCTTTTCTTTTGCTAACTCTGGGGATTTTTGTTCTTCTTTCTCTAATTGCTTTAGGTGTAAGCTTAAGTTGTTTATTTGAGATGTTTCTTGTTTCTTGCGGTAGGATTTTATTGCTATTAACTTCCCTCTTAGAACTGCTTTTGCTACATCCCATAGGTATTGGGCCATCATGTTTTCATTGTCATTTGTTTTTAGGTATTTTTTGATTTCCTCTTTGATTTCTTCAGTGATCTCTTGGTTATTTAGTAGTGTATTTTTTAGCCTCCATGTGTTTCTATGTTTTACATGTTTTTTCCTATAAAATATCTAGTCTCATAGCGTTGTGTTTGGAAAAGATACTTGATACGATTTCAATTTTCTTAAATTTACCAAGGCTTGATTTGTGACCCAGGATATGATCTATCCTGGAGAATATTCCATGAGGACTTGAGAAGAAAATATATTCTGTTGTTTTTGGATGGAATGTCCTATAAAATCAATTAAGTCCATCTTGTTTAATGTATCATTTAAAGCTTGTGTTTCGTTATTTATTTTCACTTTGGATGATCCTTCCATTGGTGAAGGTTGGGTGTTAAAGTCCCCTCCTATTATTGTGTTACTGTTGATTTCCCCTTTTGTGGCTGTTAGCATTTGCCTTAGGAGTATTGAGGGGCTCCTATGTTGGGTGCATAAATATTTACAATTGTTATATCTTCTTCTTGGATTGATCCCTTGATCATTATGTAGTGACCTTCTTTGTCTCTTATAATAATCTTTATTTTAAAGTCTATTTTGTCTGATATGAGAATTGCTACTCAACTTTCTTTTGATTTCCATTTGCATGGAATATTTTTTTCCATCCCCTGATTTTCAGTCTGTATGTTTCCCAAGGTCTGAAGTGGGTCTCTTGTAGACAGCATATATATGGGTCTTGTTTTTGTATCCATTCAGCCAGTCTATGTCTTTTGGTTGGAATATTTAATCCTTTTACATTTAAGGTCGTTATCAACATGTATGTTCCTATTACCATTTTCTTAATTGTTTTGGGTTTGTTATTGTAGGTCTTTTCCTTCTCTTGTGTCTCCTACCTAGAGAAGTTCCTTTAGCATTTGTTTTAGGTCTGGTTTTGTGGTGCTGAATTCTCTTAGCATTTGCATGTCTGTA
Source organism: Aethalodelphis obliquidens (assembly GCF_003676395.1). Classification (NCBI taxonomy): domain Eukaryota; kingdom Metazoa; phylum Chordata; class Mammalia; order Artiodactyla; family Delphinidae; genus Aethalodelphis; species Aethalodelphis obliquidens. The sequence continues at coordinate 8,152,695 of NW_020837960.1, forward strand.
AAGGTTTTAATTTCTCCTTTGAATCTGAATGGATATTTGCTGGATTGAGTAATCTTGGTTGTAGTTTTTTCCCTTTCATCATTTTTAATATGTCCTGCCACTCCCTTCTGGCTTGCAGAGTTTCTGCTGGAAGATCAGCGGTTAACCTTGTGAGGATTCCCTTGTATGTTATTTGTTACTTTTCCCTTGCTGCTATTTGTATTTTTCCTTCGAATTTAATTTTTGATAGTTTGATTAATATGTGTCTTGGCGTGTTTCTCCTTGGATTTATCCTGTATGGGACTCTCTGCACTTCCTGGACTTGATTGACTATTTCCTTTCCTATATTAGGGAAGTTTTCAACTATAATCTCTTCAAATATTTTCTCAGACCCTTTCTTTTTCTCTTCTTCTGGGACCCCTATAATTCTTAAGTTGGTACATTTAATGTTGTCCCAGAGGTCTCTGTCCTTATTTCTTTTCATTCTTTTTTTTTCTTTTTCTGCTCTATGGTAGTAATTTCCACTATTTTATCTTCCAAGTCACGTGTCTGTTCCTCTGCCTCAGTTATTCTGCTATTGATTCCTTCTTGAGTATTTTTCATTTCATTTATTGTGTTGTTCATCATTTTTTGTTTGCTCTTTATTTCTTCTAGGTCCTTTTTAAACGGTTCTTGTATTTCCTCCATTCTATTTCCAAGATTTTGGATCATCTTTACTATCATTACTCTGAATTCTTTTTCAGGTAGACTGCCTATTTCCTCTTCATTTGTTTGGTCTGGATGGTTTTTATCTTGCTTCTTCATTTGCTGTGTATTTCTCTGTCTTCTCATTTTCTTTAACTTACTGTGTTTGGGGTCTCCTTTTTTCCGGCTGCAGGTTCGTAGTTCCCATTGTTTTTGGTGTTTGCCCTCATTGGGTAAGGTTGGTTCAGTGGATTTTGTAGGCTTCCTGGTGGAGAGGACTGGTGTCTGTGTTCTGGATGAGGCTGGATCTTGTCTTTCTGGTGGGCAGGACCACGTCCGGTGGTGTGTTTTGGGATGTCCGTGAACTTATTATGATTTTAGGCAGCTTTTCTGCTAATGGGTGGGGTTGTGTTCCTGTCTTGCTAGTTGTTTGACATGGGGTGTCCAGCCCTGGAGCTTGCCAGTCATGGAGCTGGGTCTTAGTGTTGAGACCAAGATCTCTGGGAGAGCTCTCACTGATTGATATTATGTCAGACCAGGAGGTCTCTGGTGGTCCAGTGTCCTGAACTTGGCTCTCCCATCTCAGAGGCTCAGATCTGACACCCGGCCAGAGCACCAAGACTCTGTCAGCCACACGGCTGGAGTGCCTTCAGAGTTGGAGAAGCTGGCCTGCAGTGGCTGTCCTTCTTTGCTGCACATTAGAATCACCTGCTTCTTCCTTGTTTTGCCCCAAAGGCAGTGTTCCACAGAGAAAAACAATAGCCTTGAAAATGGTCACAGCTCTGAGACGGCTTTTTCTTTCTTTGTGCTTAGTTGGGTTTCACTTGCTCATGGGGGCCAGGTGCAGAGGCCTCGCACCCGGATCTTCTGACCAGAGTTCCTAGTGCAGAATGGCTGTCACCGGCACCTCAGCTCAGGTGGGCCACATGCAGAAGTCGGGCAAAGGACACTGCATCCAAGATGACAGCCAGGGGTTCTGTGCAGAGAGGCTGCACATGACAGAGCAATCCACGATGGCGACCCTCAGTATAGTATTAACCTTGCCTTATGTTGTAGTAGGAAGTATTCTCATTTTACTCAGCTCTAACCATTTTCTGGTTTGCATTATGTTTTATTTTATCCAAGAGCTACTTAGAAGTGTGTTCTTAAATTTGCCAACACATAAGATTTCTTCCTCTCTTTGTTTTCATTTTATGATCAGAGATCATAGTCTCTATGTTATGTATTATTGGCCAATAACTGTGTTTTAGATTTTCTCTACCTTGACTAGTTTTCTCTCTTTTTAATATAGTTAATATAGTTACATAGTTATATAATTTAATATAGTTATTTCTAAGAACATCTTCTTAAATTTCCCAATTATGATAATAAATTGGTACATTTCTCTTGCTCAAGATCTGCCATTAGAATAAATAAACCTTGCAAGGCTCTGCCTTGGCTTGCCACCACTTTCCCCTCCAGCCTTATCTCTACCACTCTGTCTCACACTGTACACTGCAAACATTAAACTCTTTCAATTTCCAAAGCATAACGTGTTCTCTCCTGCCTCTAAAGCTGTATTCAGCAAATATCCATCCCCTCCCCTGTCGCCTGGTTAGAGTTCTTCTCTGTTTAGTGACCTCCTAAAAGCCCCTACATCTAGGAAAAGACCCCTTCATAATACTTATTCCCTCCTTCAAAGTATTTTGGCTTTGTGTTTTAGTTCCCTTCTCTGTTTGTTTCCTGAAGGTAAGTCCACCTTGTACACTGTTGTGCTGCAGAATATAGCACAAAATCTAATACAAAGGAGATTCTCTACATAGACACACACATTAAATGAATTTAATTGTGACATTGGAATCAGCAGATAACCACAGGGGCCCAGAGATATAATTTCTCCTTTTTACAAGAACCACATTTTTTGACAAAAAACCAAAGGTATTTTCTTTTAGGCAAAAGAAATATTTTCTCAAAATGTAGGACTTTGATTACAGTACAGCGTCTATGGCATCAGCAAGATGATAGCCACCAAATCCAGAAAGACATAAGAGAAGAAATATTTTCACCTCTGAAGCTGTACTTCTCCTGCATATTGTTTGAGCTCTTTTACATTTTTAAGGTTCTCACCTTTGCTGCTCATTTGAAAGAAAAAATAGGTAATTCTAAGACTGAGAGTGTATTTTACGCATTTTCCCACGAGATTGAAAACACTTTCCTATTGGCAGTTTTCTCAAAGATAATGGTTTCTTTTATGTATATATTAAAATTTGACAAACACCTTTCTGTACAGTGTTTCATCTCCATAACAGCCTGAGCCTTGAAAAAGGCTAAGGCCCTAATTGTATAATATTACAACACACAAAAAAAGAAAGACGGCAAGAGATCTCATTCTTGACCTCAGCTGGTCAGTTTATTGTATATCATCTTCCTTTTAATTCAGGAACTACTCAGAGACTGTTTTCCATGTTTCTTATTTGAGTCATTCTCAGTAATTTACTGCCATAATTTATAATCATATAGAGCCCCACAGGTTAATTACAGAATCTTCTGTGTAAAAATGTGTTTTCCTTTCATTTGTTTCAGTGATGCAGCCTTTATTTCATTTAGCATTCTCTAATTTTTCTACTATAGAAATGGTAAGTAGACTGGCTCAGGGTGACCTATCCATAATTTTATAGGCCTATTTCTCAACCCTTACCTAATTTTTTTCCGAGCTTGTGAAATTAGTTCTCATATCTTTTGTATTACACTGCAGTTTCCCTGACCCTAAATTGTATTGCTGTTGATGGAAAAAAAAATCTAACATTTTGCATTTACAAAAATATGCTAACCTTTTGTATAAAGAACAAAGTTCCACGAAATTTAGTTTGGTAGGAAATGTACATACTTATAATCATGCCTGTACGAAGAAGGTATGACATATAATGAAGTTTTCTGGAAAGACCAAGGCAGGCTTCTCAAGCAAGTCTAAAAGTGTCATGGGAGAACAGGGAAAGGACACTGGCTTGGCTTTTATTGTGGTTAGTGAATGGGATTGGGTGAGGGATCCCATATGTATTATTTGAACTTCCCACCAGGCTCTAAAAAAGGGAGCATCAGGCTTTCTTATCTGCTTTGACAGATATGGAGCAGAGGGGAAAGGATAGCAGTGGGGCTTCAAATACTCAGCAATAAAATATCAAAAGTGGATTCAATCTATTACATCAGTAATGGTAGACTCTAATTTTGCAGGGAAAAAACATCTAATAAAATTTTCTCAATTTTATTTTATGCCATAATTTCCTTTCCTATATTAAAATCTATATTGCTATATTAAAATCCAATTTTTAAATTTAGAACAAAAATGTGTATATGTGGCTAATGTAAGTTTGATGTGTCATTTATGGAATTATATGAGGTGTGCATATTTCTCAAATGCTCTGCCATTTAAACAAGGTTGAGAGTCATTGAATGAAGTAAACTGTTAAACAGATTCCTCCTAATTTATCGATTCAGTCACTTATTAAGATTAAAGCAAAGCAAAATTTGAGGAAGTGCGGAGAAGAACATGGAACTCAATCCAAATAAGAGTTGGAGTTTTTAAAAAGCAGTATCTTGATTCATTTTCCTAAAAGGACAAGACTTGGGGATCAGTGTAGGTGGACTAAAGAAGCCAGGCCAGAGAATTCTCTTTCTGTATGTATTGAAACATGGAAAGAATCTGGACCAAGTTAGACCTCCACATGCCCAAATGTTGGGTAGAATGACTAGAGAAATCCAAGCATTCATGCTATTCTGCCCCGGCAGGCACAGGCTACATATGGAGATGGAAGCTGGCACATTTCAGCAGTCTTAAGGGCTTTTGTTGGTTATGAGGAGATTGCTAGATTATGATGACACTTTAAAGAGAATTAGCTCTGCCTACCAGAATGCAATGGAGCCTGAAAATTTTGGATTTGCAATTTAACAGAAATTCATGAATGGATTTATAAGAAAATAAGCGAATGTTATAAAGGTTTCCTAGCTTTATATAATTTGGCATAGAATAGTTTCTCTGAGTTATAAATTTGGATACAATTCTATTTTGATATTTTGGAAGATTGTATCTTCCAGCATTCTAATTTTACTTTTTCTTTTTTTTTGAAGAGTTCTAGTAAGGTTTAAAAAAAAAAACCTGTGTAGGAATGGTTCGTGAATAAAATTGGAGTCAGGCAAAATATTAGTGATTGGTTAGCCAAGCCTGAAATAATTATTTTTCTCTGTTCCAGTGGTTTGATCTAAGCTATCTGGTTATTCTAAAAACAGTGTGACATTATAATAGTCTATGGCATCTATTTTGAATCCAGGAACTGCTAAGAAATGAACCCTATGTGCATGCCCTTCTTTTCTCCATTTGAGCCTATAATCCTTCACTAACCAGAGGAGTGAAAGTTTGGTATGAAGGCAGCTTCATATCTTTGAAGAAGGGATGCTGGGGGATGTCAAAGGAAAAGGAGCAAAAGATGGAATCATCCAGGAAGCAATTTTAACCAATGGATGAGCATCATTACCAGAGAAGAATAAGCTGCTGGGGAGACGTGAAGAAGTCTATCTCATTATCATGGGTGCTTATGAATAGATTCAATAAATATCATGGATTAAAAGAGGGAATAAGAAGAGATCCAACATAAGCAGCAGTGGCCATGGAAACAAGGTGTAATTTCTGTAATATATCTTGGCCCATGTGAAATTGAGAAGTTTGAACAAGATTCTGTCCATATTCTAAGCCAACATTTCTATTTTGCTTGGAGTACTATTATTGCTTTTTTTGAGCATGATCATCTATATTTATCCTCTTTAATTCTTTTTGTGCTATAATATCTGTCTGATGCTTCAGATATACCTAATATCTTGGAACCAATTCCAGGATTTTGAGCCCTAAGACAAGAAGAAAACGTAACAACTAGACTACCTCCTTACATTGGATACAATATTAATCTCATGTTGCATTCTGAATTGGCTGTGAATTTCTGAATTGCTTCTCTGAAGCCCCGAATAGGTTGGTGGGTGATTAATGAGGTAGAAATGCATTGGTTTCACCTTAAAGAATATCTCACACTATAAGGAAAGAAATTGGGGTTTAACATATAAAACTCAATATTTTTATTAGGAAAAAAGAGAACTGAGAGTTGAGGAGAAAGAAAGAACCAGTCAAAACAAGAAAGAGAAAGAGGCAATTAACAGGGCACATTACTTTGGTACTAAAATTTACCAAGGGATGAAGAAAACCAAGTGACAAGTCAAAATGCCTTGTGGATTTTTTTCTGCATGGAATTAAAGGCATGTCATTGTGGGGTGGGAGAAGGGCAGAGGAAGAGGTTTCTGACGCAAAGATCAAATGTATTGATTAAAAGTAAAATAAGAAGATACCACTTGTAAAAGTGTTTAAAAAAATAATACCTAGAATAGCCTGGAGTAAGGGGGAAATGGAAGTTGGTGTTCTGCTTGTATACAGTTGTGTGACATTTTGACAAAAATATTCAATGATTTTTAAATGTACATATCCCTTGAATCAGTGATTCTACTTCTAGGAAGTGTTCCTGGGGAAATTATGATAAATAGCAAAAAAGAGTTATGTACCATAATGATCACCATAGCACTATTCATAATAGTGAAAAATTAGATACAACATAAATGCTGAATGATAAGTGATTGGTTCAATAAATTATGACACAACTATGCACAATTATGGCACATAATTTATTGGCATATCCATAAAGTGGACTCCTATGGAACAATTAAAAATTATACTGGAGGAAATGATTGAATCATATAAAAATATTCCAGATAACAAATTAAAGTTGAGTTATAATACAAAATAAATAGAATTATCTAATTTTCATTTATGAAAAGTAATTCTCACACTTAAAATAGATAAAAATAAAGCTTTAAGCAATTATTTCTGGAAAATGGGGTTACAGTTGTGTTTTTTTTTCATTTTTCTTCTCCTCGTATTAGTATAATTCATATAGTGCTGCAGTAGTTATGTGAGCTTTACCAGCACAAAAGTTCTCTTTTTAATTAGCATTATTAAAAAGTTGAAGAAGAACAGTACTATGTGATTCCACTTATATGAGATATCGAAAATAGTTTTAGAAGCAGAAAGTAGAATGGTGTTACCAGGGGCTAGGGCAGAGGGAAGGGAAAGAAGAGTTGCTATTCATCAGGTATTAAGTCTCAGTTATGCAAGATGAAAAGGTTCTAGAGATCTGCTAGACAACATTATGCTTATAGTTAAAAATACTGTACTGCACACTTAAAATTTTGTTAATAAGAGAGTAGATCTCATGTTATCTGTTCTTATCATACACACACACACACACACACACACACACACACACACACACACACACAAAAGTTATTAGGAAGACTTATGCTTCTAGCAAAGATAGTCTAAGAAGGAACGGGTTTATTCCCCTGACTGCAACAACTAAAAGTAAATAAAAGTAGGTAATATCATATATGGAACAACAGTTCTCAAGATATTAGACATCAGATAATTAAAAAAAAAATAAAAGTGAGCCCAACAGTTCCTGATTACTAAAGAAGACAGTTTCTAGGCTATGGTGCAGAGAGACAAGGCAGGCAAAGCACAGCAGACATCCAGTGCTGAGGAAATGGATCTGAGAGTCCAGAGATAAGGCATCTAGAGTTCAGGAGATGACTACTGGAGAGGAGAAAGCTGCATGGAGAATACCTAGGATCTTCAAAGTATTCATTCCCTTGGAGTGTTCAGCTGAGCACTGCTCAGCCCATGCATGTAAAGACTCTACACAGGCCTGGAAAATGACCACACAAAAGGATTAGAAGAAGTAATCCTGATGATCACACAAGGGTGGAAATAGTGCCTGTTCTCGTAAGTAGAGTGAAAAACATCTTAATTCCTGGAGAATTAGGAAAAGTTCTCAGAAATGGTTTGCCAATTGGTGGGGCAAATTTCAGACTAGACTAAGTGTTACTCTGATCCTGTCTAATAAAACTTAAAAGCAAGATCCAAAAGGATCAAATTATTTCCTAGTAACTTAAATGGGTCCCAGAAGAAAGCTTAAGAGTATGGTTATAAGAATACAAAAAATATTTGTCACCCAACTGGTAAAATTCGTCATGTTAGGCATGTAATCAAAAGTGGCCATGCATACAAACATGCAGGAAAATATGACAAATAATGAGGAGAAAGATCAAAACTGACCCTAAAATAAAACAGATGATACAATTAGAGGGAAAAATAGTTAACCTAATGGTATTCCATGTGTTCAAAAAGCTAGAGGAGAGAACATGATAAGTGGAGACGTGGCAAATAAAAAAAGAATTAAATCAAACTTCCAGAGGTGAAAACTACAATATCCAGAATGAAAAATTAACCTGATAGGAGTAACATCAGCTTATGCATAGCAGAAGAATATGTTCATTAACTAGAAAACAGAGAAGAGAGATTATACAAAATAAAACACCAAGAGGATAAAGACTGAAAATGAAAGTGAACAGAGCAACAGCAAGCTAAGGGAAAACTGCAAGCAACCTAATACACATGTAATTAGAGTCCCTGAAAGACAGTAGAAAAAAGGACAAACATAAACATATTTGAAGAAATAATGGCTAGTATGTTCTAAATTTGATGAAAAATATAAATCAATATATGAAAGAAGCTCAACAAATGCCAAGCACAAGAAACATGAAGAAAACTAAGGCACATCAAAGTCCAGATATTTAAAACTAATAATAAAGTCATCCGTGGAAAAAAGACACATCACCTACACCTTAAAAGAAATTTTTAACAATATATTATAGGAGCTTATAATATGTATCACAGTAAAACTTATTGCCACAACAGCATAAAAGTCTGGAAAGAAGAAATGTGAGTAAATGGTTGAAAGGCTCTTAAAATAAAGTTGAAATGACATAAGATCACCTGTAGATAGACTGTGATAAGTTTAAGAAACCACTAAAATTACACACACACTCACAGACAAGCATTGTAGCTAATCAGCCAAAATCGGTAATTAATGACCTCATAAAAATATTAAACTAATCTTAAGGAAAACAGAAAGAGAGGGAAGAGGGAACAAAGAGCAGATAGGACAAATATAAAACAAATATCAGTATGATAGATGTAAACTTAACCATATCAAAAACCTCATAAGTGTTCTCACCACACACACAAAAAAGAGTAACTGTGAGGGGATGGATCAGTTAATTGATGTAATTGTTAGTTATTTCACAATGTATATGTATATTAAGTCATGTTTTACATCATGTTTGACAGTTTTTGTCAATTATATCTCAATATCGCTGGAAAAAAGATTTTAAACCACATCTATACACAAAAGGTATGAACACACCAATTATAAGACATGAAGTATCAAAATGTATGAAAAGAAAATATCCAATTATATGCTATCTATAAGAAAATGTATGAAAAGAAAATATCCAATTATATGTTATCTATAAGAAAATACTTTTTTTTTTTTTTTTTTTTTTTTTTGCAGTACGCGGGCCTCTCACTGTTGTGGTCTCTCCTGTTGCGGAGCACAGGCTCCGGACGCGCAGGCTCAGCGGCCATGGCTCACGGGCCCAGCTGCTTCATGGCACGTGGGATCCTCCCAGACCGGGGCACGAACCCGTGTCCCCTGCGTCGGCAGGCGGACTCTCAACCACTGCGCCACCAGGAAAGCCCAGAAAATACATTTTTAAATGTAAAGACAGATGAGCTAAAAGTAAAAAGATGCAAAAAAGATATGTTAACAATTTTTTTTAAGCTGGAACTGCTATATTAATATCACAGGAGGTTGGTCTTAGGCAAAAGAATGTTAACAGAGCTTAAGAAGGTCAATTGAAAATGATAAAAGGGTCAGTTTATCTATAGGACATAACAACCTTCTAAACACTTATGCGTCTAATAAGAGAGCTTCAAAGAACATAAAATAAAAACTGATAAGATTCCAAGGAGAAATAGACAAATCCGCTACTGTGATCTTGGGTTAGGCAAAGATTTCTTAGATATAAAACTAAAAAAATACATAAAAGAAAAAAGATAAATAAGACTTCATCAAAATTAAGGACTTCTGTCGTTTGAAAGACAATATCAGGAGAATGAAAAGAGAATCTACAATCTGGGAGGCAACTTGCAAATCACATATCTGATAAAGGACTTGTATTCTGAATGTATAAAGAATTCTCAAAACTCAATAATAAACTAAACAGCCCAAAATTTTTTAAATGGGTAAAATATTTAAACAACTACTTTAAAGATATTGATGGCATATAAGCACACTTAAAACGCATCCAACATCATTAGTCACTAGGGAAATGCAAATTAAAACCTTAGCTCAATACTTCTACACACCTATTAAAATGTCTAAGATTACAAAAACTGAAACTGACCATGGCAAGTGATAAAAAAGATGTAGAAGAAGTGGAGCTCTGATACACTGTGGGTGGTTATGTTAAATGGTTAATGGTTCAACCACTTGGGAAAACAGTTTGATAATTTCTTAAAATGTTAAACACACAACCACCATATGATTCATTCCATTCCTAAGTATTTAATAAAGAAAAATGAGAAAATATGTTCACATAAAGACTTACAAGTATTCAAATCAACTTTCTTTGTAATGGCTGCAAAACTGGAAATAACTGAAATATCCATCAACAAGTGAATGGGTAAACAAATTGTGGGATGCATGAATACAACTCACCAATAGAAAGGAAAGAACTAGTGATACTAATGATACACATAACTGACATGAAATAATCCTAAAATAAAAAAGATAGAAAAAGGACACATATTGTAGGATTCCATTTATATAAAATTCTAGAAAATACAAACCAATCTAGAGTGATAGAAATCAGATCAGTGATTACGTGGAGATGTGAAGGGATTAGAGATGGGATGGTTGGATTACAAAGGGATACAAGGAAACTTTAGGGTGATGGATACATTCATTATCTTGATTGTGGTAACTTTTATATGGGTATATAGACATCGAGACATTTCATATGGTGCACATTTTTCTATGTGAATTGTTATATATTTCAATGAAGCTGTTAAAATGTCACTGGACACTAATATCTCTTAAAATAATCTCATTAATCTAACCAGTCCAGATGCAGCAATTATCTAATAAAAATGTCCTGACAACTAATATATTTATTGAACAAATATTTACTGAAGAAAGTAAGTGCATGCCAGATATGAATTTGTAAATCCAAATAGGAATTAGTCCTTGCCCTCAGGTCATTCCCAATCTTCTGACAGAGGTCAAATGTAGATACACAAAGTGTTTTGATCATTTCTACAGAAGAGGCTCAGGCACCGAGAGGAGGGAGTAGAGAGAACCCTGAGGCAGCCAGGAAAGGCTTCCATGAAGATGAGACGCTTGAGCATTCTGGTCTTGAAGGTGAGGATGAATTTGCCAGAAAGATGGTAACCATATGAACTAAAGCACAGAATCACAAATAAACATGACACAGTGAGAGAGAGAGGCCATGAGGAGAGATGAAATCAGAGAGGTAAAAGTAGGCCAGATCAGAAGAGCTTTTGTATGTTGGGCTAAAAGAGTAAGATTTTAACCAGATGGCTATAGGAAGGTATTTAAGGATTTTAAGGGGAAGAGAATGAAATTATCAAACTTTTATTTTAGAAAAATCACTTTGAGTTGCCATATGATCCAGCAATCCCACTTCTGTGCATATATCTGGACAAAACTATGATTCGAAAAGATACATGCACTCCTATGTTCATAGCAGCATTATTTACAGTAACCAAAACATGGAAACAACCTAAATACACATTGACAGATGAATGGATAAAGAAGATGTGGTGTATATATATATATATATATATATATATATATATATAT
>NW_020837960.1:8164313-8234475 GCF_003676395.1 Aethalodelphis obliquidens
ATTTGCAACAATATGGATGGACCTAGAGATTATCATACTAAGTGAAGTAAGTCAGACAGAGACAAATACTATATGATATCACTTATATGTGAAATCTAAAATATGACACAAATGAACTTACTTACAAAACAGAAACAGACTCATAGACATAGAGAGCAGACTTGTGGTTGCCAAGAGGAAGGGGTTTGGGAGAGGAATGGAGTGGGAATTTGGGATTAGCAGATGCAAACTATTATATGTATGTACTGTATACCTGAATCACTTTACTGTACACCAGAAACTAACACAACATTGTAAATCAACTACACTTAAGTAAAATAAATTTTTTTAAAAAAGTCATTTTGGAATCCGTGTGGAGAGCAGTAGGGAAGAAAATAAGACTGGATGGAATATGAGTGGGTGGAGAACATTACTGAAGTCTAAGCAAGAAATGATGAATACTTCAACCAAGGTGAGAACATGGAGAAAGAGTTTGGATTCATCAACATTTTAGGAGTAGAGTCTATAGATAGGGGTCCCCAACCCCCCCAGGCCACGGACCAGTACTGGTCCATGGCCTGTTAGGAACTGGGCTGCACAGCAGGAGGTGAGCGGTGGTTGAGCGAGCGAGTGAAGCTTCGTCTGTGTTTACAGCCGCTCCCAATTGCTCACACGACCGCCTGAGCTCCGCCTCCTTTCAGATCAGTGGCAGCATCAGATTCTCATAGGAGCTCGAACCCTACTGTGAACTGCGCATGCGAGGGATCTAGGCAGCACGCTCCTTATGAGAATCTAATGCCTAATGACCTGAGGTGGAGCTGAGGCGGTGATGCTAGTGCTGGGGAGCGGCTGCAATACAGATTATCATTAGCAGAGAGGTCTGACTGCACAGAGACCATAAAAAATCAGTTGCTTGCAGACTCATATCAAAACCCTATCAGTGAGTGGCAAGTGACGATTAAGCTGCATCTGGTGACAGACTTTAGAGTGGCAATTGAGTTGATGTACTTCAATTGTACAGCTACATCTGGTGGCAGGCTATAAGTCAGAATCCGACTCAATTTAGTCCATAAGCGGCCTGCCCATTATTTTATTTACCACTTTCATCCGTGCCTCTTTCCCACACTGTGCACTTGTCTGAGTCACAGTTTTGATAAGCCCACAAGCTAACCCTAGCCAAAATGAGTAAAAAACAAATGTCGCTGGAGAGCTTCTTTGAAAAGGGGGAAAAAAACAATGATGAGACAGCAGAAGACTCTAAGACTGCCAACAAAAAGAAAGCTACGTTTAAAAGAAAATGCCAAGAGTCCTACTTAAATTACAGGTTTATTGCAATAGGTGTTTCACATTCTCCAAGCCTGTTTTGTATTATATGTGGTGACTGGCTATCCAATGAAGCCATGAAACCTTCAAAACTGCTTTGCCACATGGAGAGCAAGCATCCTGCATTAAAAGACAAGCCTTTGGAGTTTTTCAAAAGAAAAAAAAAAAACATGAGCACGAAGAACAGAAGCAATTATTGAATGCCACCACTTCATCAAATTTGTCTGCACTGAGAGCATCATTCTTAATGGCTAACCGCATTGATAAAGGTAAGAAGCCCTTTACTATTGGTGAAGAGTTGATCCTGCCTGCTGCTAAGGACATTTGTCTTGAACTTTTAGGAGAGGCTGCAGTTCAAAAGGTGGCACCTATTCCTCTTTCAGCTAGCACCATAACTAGATGAATTGATGAAATAGCAGAGGATAATGAGGCACAATTGTTAGAGAGGTTTAATGAGTCACGTTGGTATGCAATCCAGGTTGACAAGTCTACCGATGTTGACAATAAGGCAACGATGCTTGTTTTTGTGCAATATATTTTTCAGGAGGATATGCATGAGGATATGTTATGTGCACTTTTGTTGCCAGCCAACACCACAGCTGCAGAACTATTCAAGTCTTTGAATGACTACATATCAGGAAAACGGAATTGGTCATTTTGTGTCAGGGTATGCACAGATGGAGCCATGACTGGATGGCTTTCTGGTTTCACTACTCGGGTCAAAGAGGTCGCTTCTGAATGTAAGTCTATGCACTGTGTCATCCATAGAGAAATGCTGGCTAGCTGAAAAATGTCACCTGAACTTAATAACGTTTTGTGGGATGTGATTAAAATTATCAACCACATTAAAGTACATGCCCTTAACTCACATCTGTTCACACAGCTCTGTGAGGAGATGGATGCAGAGCACACACGTCTTCTCTTATACACAGAAGTGAGAAGGCTTTCTAAAGGGAGATTACTGGCCAGAGTTTTTGAGTTTTGAGGGATGCTCCAGAGATTTCTTTTAGAAAACAGTCACCACTGGCAGCACATTTTAGTGACACAGAATGGGTCAAAAAACTTGCTTTCTTGTGTGACATATTCAACCTGCTCAGTAAACTCAATCTGTCACTTCAGAGGAGAATGGCAACTGTGTTCAAGTCAGCAGATAAAGTGGCTGCATTCAAAGGCAAACTGGAACTATGGGGGCGACAAGTGAACATTGGGATTTTTGACGTGTTTCAAACATTAGCAGAGATTTTGAAAGAGACTGAACGAGGGCCTTCTTTCTCCCAGCTGGTGCACAATCACCTATCTCAGCTTTCAAAAGAGTTTGAGCATTACTTCCCAACCAGAAAAGACCCCCAAACTGGGAAGGAGTGGATCCGCGACCCATTTGTGAATAAGCCAGGTGAATCAACTTTGTCTGTGCTAGAAGAGGATCAACCTCTTGAGATCTCAAATGACGGTGGCCTTAAAAGTATGTGTGAGACAACTTCAAATCTCCATACATTCTGGATTAAAGTCAAGGTGGAATATCCTGAGATTGCCACAAAGGCACAGAAAAGCCTGCTTCCATTTCCAACATCCTATCTTTGTGAAGCAGTGTTTTCGACAGTGACAGCAACCAAAACAAGATTATGGAGTAGACCAGACATAAGCAACACTTCGGATGTCACTGTCTCCCATCACCCCAGGTGGGACCACCTAGTTGCAGGAAAACAAGCTCAGGGCTCCCACTGATTCTGAATTATGGTGAGTTGTATAATTATTTCATTATACATTACAATGTGATAATAATAGAAATAAAGTGCACAATAAATGTAATGTGCTTGAATCATCCCAAAAGCGTCCCTCTTGCCTGGTCCGTGGAAAAATTGTCTTCCACGAAACCGGTCTCTGGTGCCAAAAAGGTTAGGGACCGCTGCTATAGATAATCAGACACTGTTAGTAGAGGAAATGAAAGATGCTTTGCTACAACTTCCCACCTGATTTGGACCATCAGTGATGATGCCTTTAATTTAATTAGGGAAGTGAGAACAAATAGCAGGTTCTGAGGGAAAGAAAATGAGTTCCGTTTTGGAAATGTTGAATCTGATGTGTTTTGGTGATATCTACATATTGGACATATTTCAGTAAGCAAGATTCTATATATATCTTAGAGCTCCTAGAACTCTGTGAAACTCTTATGTGCCATGGTAGAAATTTCACTTACTCCTATGGAAAACATTTGTATTCTAGTAAAATAAATAATAGTAACCATTTATTGAGCACTTCATGATAATTATTAGGCTCAGCATTTCACAAACATCATGCTCTGTAATCCTCCTGGCAAATCTATGTTAGTGTCTTATACTTGCATGACTTACAAGGAAAGGGAGGCTTAGAGAGGTTATGTAAGCTGTCCTCAAACACTTTGTGGTGTAGTTAGGTTTCAATAAGCCAATGCTCTTAACGACTATACAAAATTTGAACACTATATTTTGAAGGTCTCCTTAGAAAGGTAGAGTGCAGCCGTTTCCCTAACTTACCCATACAGATAGCCTCTAATGGGCCTATGAGTAAAAATAATTCTGATAAAAACCCTCTTATCTTCAGGAACTATAGGAAAACAAGGGGAATAGTAATCATAAGATGAATCCAATGTCCAAGTCTGGGTCACCAGGAGGCAATCACTTTTCTCCAAGTCCTCTCATTTAGCCATATTTTCTACTTTAAATTCTCTGATTTGATCTGATCATTTTGCCTGGCTGATTTCACATCTAAATCCAACCTTTTTTCTTCACTGAATTGTGGACTCATGGAAAGTAATGACTCAGCAATTCAGCACTTTTACAAGAGAACTGATACAGATCAATAGCCCTAGGTCTGTGTCTCATGAGCTGTATGAACTTAGGCAAGTCACTTAATCTCTCTGAGCATCAGTTATCTCATAATCTAATGGAAATGATGTATCCAAGATATCTACTTCAGCAGAATCTACTTAGAAAATATATATTAAAATACATCAAAAACTATGAAGCACTATAGAATTGTAAGAAAGCACCATAAACTTTTGTTTGTTTCTTCCTCTATATTGTCTTGGTGACCTTCTTTGTATAGTTTTCAAGGACAGACACAAGACTCAAAATTATCTGGTGCAAATTATTCTCTAAATTTTGTTTTTCCTTGAAAAGACTCTGATAAATTGCCTGTACTTTACAAAACAAAGAAAATATTGTTTTCTTTTATCTACTAAATTGCATAGCTTCCATCTTTCAAAGTATTGCTCAAAATCCAGTTATCAATCTGTCTTCTAAGTTAACTTTCTTGCATAAAAATGAATCTGATACATTGCCCCATAAAACACAAACACTGGCATATTTCTCTATATACTTTATTACTATTTTGGCAATAAAATGTACTGTTAAGCTCTTAAACTCTTCAGTTAGAGACCTGGGTTCAGATAACAGCTCCATTTATTACTGATGTAACTTTGGTCAAATGACAACACTCTAAGCCTCCATTCCTTTGTCTGTAGAATGGAGCTAATCATAACATTTAACTCATAATATCCTGAAGATGAAATAAGATACGTAACATAAGACAATTATGGTACCTTCCATAAATGAGAATTCAATAAATATCAGTCAGGTAGTATTATTCATTAATATCATTGGCATTACCAAGTCCAAGCTCATACTGCTTACCACATGACATGCCAATAAATCTAGAGATGTAGTGTTGGGGCAAGGAATAGTGACTTTATTCGGAAAGCCAGCAGACCGAGAAGGTGGAAGACTAGTGTCCCAAAGAATCATCTTACCTGAGTTAGAATTCAGGTTTCTTTTATACTAAAAGGGGAGGGTGTGTGGCTGGTGGTTGCAAGTTCCTTGGTGCAGGAATCCCTTGTTCTTGCAGCTGTCCACTGAGGACTGGTCACAATGTTCCTGTAAACCTCCAACAAGACAAATGTTAATGTCTCCATATGATAGGAAAATTGTTATACCTTTAAAGGTCAGAGCCTTGAGAATAGGCTATTCATGTATACTTCAGGCTCTAAACAACATTCTTTGACAAAAGTGCAGAGCCAGCATGACTAAGCACAGACAGCAGATCACAAAAGTTAGAGCTAAAGGAATAGATCCAGTATGGAGTTAGGTTTGTTCTCTGTTACACTGGTGTGCACTTTACATGTATAGAGCAAAATTCTAGCACAACTACATGTTTCTATTTGCTTTTTTAATCTTTCTTTTTTCTCACATCATCTTTATATTCTGTAACCTCATATCATCTCTCAGTGATAATGTCTTCTTGTTGTTCTGTCAATTTTTCTGTTAGTAATTGAGTTTCCAACCAAAAAACGGGAAGCATTCTGTAATCAATTCAGACTATTTTTTAAATGAAACTTACTAGAAAGTATCATTGCGCATCATACATCCATTAATATAGAGATACCATGTCTGTTTGGCCTTCCCAATATTTCTGAAATGGCTGGGAATGATCTCTAGGTCATTTTTGGTTGATGTTCTTCTTCTTTTTTTTTTTTTTTTTTTGCGGTATGCGGGCCTCTCACCGTTGTGGCCTCTCCCATTGCAGAGCACAGGCTCCGGACACGCAGGCTCAGCCGCCATGGCTCGTGGGCCCAGCCGCTCCACGGCATGTGGGATCTTCCCGGACCAGGGCACGAACCCGTGTCCCCTGCATCGGCAGGTGGACTCTCAGCCACTGCACCACCAGGGAAGCCCTTAGTTGATGTTCTTATGTTCCTTCAATTTGCATGACCAGATCATGCTTCCTTATGTTCTTCTAATTTGTTGTAGAAACATTTGGTGAATGTTTTAGAAGTTTTAGTAAATTTTATGGAATTGTGCTCTTGTAATTATGCAGCTATATTCCTATAATCATTATATAATGTGATCTTTTATACCTCATTTTTCCATAGTCTTGTCTTTTTCTTCAATAATGTGGTCTACTTTGCTACCACTCTCTCCCTCAGCCTTGCATGCACAGAAATTTTATTTGGTCAGCATATTAATAGTAAATCTACTACTCAGGATCAGATTCACCTCTACCAGGCTCACGGGAACTAATCTATAAACTGGAATAATTATTTACTAATTTCCAAGGAAACTGTAAATACCACATAGATCAGGATGCTGGCATTAACATGGTCATCACATTCTCTGACACACACTGTATATAGGAAAAAGAAAATCAGATTCCATGAAGAAATTTTTTTCACAATAATTTCATGTACCGAACAGACATGCAGTTTCATGAACAGAACATTTTCTCCCTCCGCAGACTTACATGGGCAACACAGCAGTCAAAACTGGTCCAACAAGAAAGAGATCAGAGGAGTGGAAGTTAGAGAAATTAAGTGATTAATAGGACCAGAGGAAAGGTCTTATCAATGGGACTTGAGTTTCTGAGTCTACTGACTAAGGTTTCCTCTGCCATGGCCAGTGCTTTAATGAGCCCAGCTGAAGAATTCTCTCTCTCTCCTAACTTAGCTGGTGAATATATTCTTTCATCAGCTTATGAATATATTCTTTCTTTAATTGTATTAAAATATTCAACTCAGGTTATAATTGTCTCCTTATGGCAATTTTGCATTTTTCTACTCTGGTCTGACACTTACTGATTTTATTTTTTAACTCCATAAATAGTCTTACTTCTTTCATGTGAATTCCTGGGGAAAATCTCATTTAAATTTTCCTAAAATTTCCAAACTCATAAGAGTTTAAGCTAAGAATATTAGCCATCTCACAGGAATTTTTTTTTCCATAAGAAAAATATTACATACACACACACATACAAATGTTTTGGCATATAAACAGTAACTTGAAAACTGAACTGTAAAATAAATCCACTTTGGTTTAGGAACATTTCTCTAAGTATGTTCAGACCTCTCTCCTTGATTCATTCTACTCCTAGGGAATTAGCCTGACTTATGTGATTGGTAATTTTTGAAAGAATAACCACTTAGGCTTACTCAGTACAGCATTATGTTTTATCCTTTTGGGAGCAAACTTACTTCCATGGCTAAGCCTTTGGTCCAGCTATCTAGGGATGTGGGGATGGGGTATGCCTCATGCTAAGGTTTGGTATTAAAGAGCCCACTCCACTAATAGATTCTGAGTCCTGCCCTCTAACCTGGCTGTGATGGATATATTGTTTTATCTTTATTCATTTCTCATTTCTCAACTTGCTCATGAATGGGGTGGGAGATTGTTGTGCAATCTGCTAGTCCCATCCCTTGGAAATCCTACATCGAATGCATCCTTAATTATTATTAGTCTTAATCCACATGTTTATGAACCTTGGGTGACTTAGCAGCAACTTTTGGATCAACAATTTACTCTTCAGCCCAGAGAAGATACCAACTTATTTGTTTAAAAATGTTTTCTAGGCCAGGGCACACATTTTTCTAAAATGAAGCAGTCCAAATCTTTCCTCATGCCATTTTAAGCACTAATATGCTTCTGAGACCACACAGGTCTGAAAGGATGTGCTTTCCCTTCCCGAAGACACTCTTAAACCAGACGCTATAATTAATTCTTTGGGGGCAACCAATGTAGTAGGCAAAGACTCCTGGGACATTTTCACTTATACCACCAGCTTTTGTGTGAAAGGTGAGATGTGTTTAGCTCCAAGTTTCAATTACTCCTATGTTTTCTCTAGGTGCTCACATTAGGTCGTGTGACTGGTAGCAAAATCTTTTCAGGACCCTCGTGCACCATTGCAGATAAAGTACAACAGAATTCTCTTCTTTTTAATGAGAAGGCTTTTCCAAACTTGACAAAACAGAACTGTCTGACCACTTGATTTGAGTCTTTATGAAGTAAATTTATTCCCAGTCAATCCCTTCTGTTCACAGGCAGATTTAGCTTTTCATTAAGATTTGTTAGGATAGTGTTATTCAGTATTTGCTGAGTCTCTCAGTAAGATACTGAATTTATTGGCTACCTTTTCATCTTCTTTCGAGGCTGTTCAGCTTCAGCAAACAAATTTTAAAAAGTCATTTTTCCACTGAGAGAACCACGTTAACTCCTTGTTAGAATTCTGATTACAAGGTACACCCTATACATGTAAATTTCAGAAGTAGATACAGTTGCCAAAATCTCTCTTTCTCATTTAATTTGATTAAAGTATTCTCTACTAATTCCTCCTCCTCGGACCTCTTTCACATTCAGAGAGCTACCACAAAACTGGTCGAGTGGTTGCAAAAATGCTTTGACAGCCTCATCAAAAGGGCATACTCATGAAAATAACCGCTGACTATTCTTCTCCAAAGCATTCTGTAAAATGTGGGAAGAATTTGGCAATTGAGTCATAGACCTAGACTTCCACATGGCAATGAAGACCCTTCTTTACTGTTGAACTCAATCAGGCATGTAATAACCTATTTAACTTCCTAAAGTTAAATAAACTATTATATTATTCCCAAGTACTCAAACATCCTATACAACACTTTTTTTTTTCTGCTTAGAATCAAACTACAAAGGATGTGGTTAAAATAACTTTTCTCCACAATGCTCCCCAGCTATAAAGGCAGTTTGCATGAGGGAAACACAGTTTTAACATGCTCTGTATTCATCCAGCAACCTCTCCTGTATCCCAGTGCCTAATCATGGCATCCTTTGAGTCCTGTTCATTCAGGGATTGGGCTACGCGGATAAAGACTGGAGCTCAGAAAGTTGCAGATCACTGGACTTCCACTTCAAGGTCCCAGACGTCCCTTAATTATCATCAGTTAAAAATCTCTTGATATCCTCTGTTAGTGGAACTTGGGGAAATCATCAGTCTAAAAAGCACCAGGAAAGTAAGCTATCATGTGCAATATTGTTGTAACTTCAGACTGACCTTTATAATAGAGCAAGTAGATCCTGTGTGGTGGTAAGACTTGAGAGTAAAAAAAGTGAAGGAACTCTTTAGGGCAGGAGGACAACATAAACTTGAACTGGATGTGACGTCAGTGACAGATAAGCTCTCAAAATGCTTTCTCCTGCAGGGCAGCGTTCCCTCTGTATCACCTAGGTTGATCCTAGGACAGCTGTTTCTTTTTTGTTTTGGGTTTTTTTTTTACTCAGGAGTCTACTTCTTTCAGGCTCTTTGAAATCTTTGAGATAGCACTGTCAGCAGCAGATGAGATGAAGATTTACAGCTGGTGTCAGTAGCATATTAATGCCTTTGCAGTCTGTCATGTCTTATGAGTTTCCACAGTGGTTCCACATAAATTTTGACTGAAGACATAAAAGGATGGAGTAGTCTCTTTGGGGATACAGGAGATAAGGTCCTTAAAGTTAGATGGAGAAGGGAGGGAAAGGAGCGAAGGATAGGGCCCTACAGTGGTCATTATAGTCTCTTAGTGGTTAGGATTCTAAGCAGCTTAGACAGTGTCACACTTACACTGTGTCATCTAAAGCAGGGTTGACTCAACAGCAGCATGTTGACATTTTGGACTGGATAATCTGTTGTGTGGGGTTGTCCTGTAGGCTTTTAAGAATCATCCCTAGCCTCCACCACTAGATGTCAGTAAAACTCACCCCTCTGGCTGTGACACAAAAATGTCTCCAGACATTACCAAATATCTCCTGGGGGGCAAAATCATCTACAGGTGAGAGCCAATGAACTAAAGCAGTACAAGTACATCCCACTGAATTTTCCGTCATTTTATCCAGTTAAAAAAATATATGTAAGTATGAGTACTCTATAACTGTGTAGTTGAACTGCTTTTAAGTACTTTTTAATGATTAATTTTTTTAAACTGTGTTTTATAACTTTTTATAGAAAAGTTTCACAAAGTGTAAAGAAAACTGTTTATTTAATTTTCAGATTCAAATAGAAGAGTCAGACAGAACAGCAAAATCCCTGATTATATGTTCTGATTCCAAAAACTTTTGGAAATTAATTTTCAGACACTTTAGGAGATTTGAACTTTTTTTTTTAACTTGTTTTTACAAAGTTTTAAGAAGAGTAATTCACATATTTATAATACCAGACATTTTAAAAAGGAAGGATTCTGTTTTCCTCATTTCATTTAAACCTCACAATGACCATATTCCTTCAGCATTATTTTTGTTTTGCGGAAGAGAGTCTAAGTGACTTGTCTTAGAGAATATAAGAATTCTGGAGGGGCCAGTAATCGAACTCATATCTTTTGACTTTAAAACCAGCCATTTTCCCAACAAATTACTTGGTACCTCTTCTAGAAAAATGTTCTCACTACTAGGATGAGAAGGCTTAGAGAATGAGCGAGATTGATGTATCTGAACCAACATACCAGGTTAGATAGGTTTGCTGGGTAGGTTTACTGGTTTAATTCTAATTGTGGTGAAGAAAAAAACATAAAAATTCACCATCTTAGCCGTTTTGAGGGGTACAGTACAGTAGACTTAACTATATGCACATTGCTGTGCAACAGACCTCTAAAAGTTTTTCATCTGACAAAACTGAAACTGTACATCCATTGAACAACTCTTCTTCTCCCCCTTCCCCTGGCCCTGGGAATCACAATTCTACTTTCTGTTTCTAAGGGTTTGACTACTTTAGATACCTCATGTAAGTGTAATTATTAAGTATAGGTTTATTTATGATTGGTTTATTTCACTTAGCATAGTGTCCTCAAATTTCCTCCATGATGTACCAAATGACAGGATTCCCTTCTTTCCCATGGACGAATAATATTCCATTGTATATCTATCTATCTATCTGTCTACCATTGTATATCATTATCCATTCATCCATTAATGGAAACTTAGGTTGTTTCCCTATCAGGACTATCATGATTAATGCTACAGTGAACATAGGATGCAAATATCTCAAGATCCCATTTTCAATTCTTTTGGATATATACTCAGAAGTAGAATTGCTGGATCATGTGGTAATTCTATTTATAGGTTTTTTTTTTTTTTTTCTGAGGAACCCCCATAACCTTTTATCATAAAATTTGCATCATTTTACATTCTTACCAACAGGGCACAAAATGTTACAATTTCTTCACATCTTTGCTAATACTTGTTATTTTTGTTTTTTTGTTTTTCTCACAATGGCCATCCTAACAGGTATGAGGTCAAGACTGTTAACAGGCCTCAAGTCTTTGCTGGCTGCTGGCCAGAGAGACCTGTTCCTTGCTACATCAACCTCTCCATAGGACAGGTCAGAATGTAGCAGCTGGCTTCCTTCAAAGTGATCCAGTAAAAGAAGGATAGAGAGTGCTTAGGATAGAAACCACAGCCCTTTTGTAATCTAATCTTGGAGGTGACCTCCTATTACTTCACCACATGTTTGTCAGTGGAAAAGAGTCAAAAGGTCCACTCTACACTCAAGGGTAGGGAATTACCCAAGGGAGTTTATACCAGGAGGCAGGATCATTGGGAACCTTCTAAGAGACCCTGCCACACAAATCAATAGAAAATGAGTAGGAAAGAAGAATTAAAAATGCTGGCTAAGTAAGGTAAATTTGGTTCTGTGCTTTCTGGATCCTTTACTCCTAATGCCAGTCAGATAGTAACGGAATATAAATTGTTCTCGAGTGAAGAGTTTCCACTGCCTTTTATGATACCAAGTTTAGAAGTGCAGGATTTTAAGAGGGATTCTTCCAGAGAACCAGCTCAGCACCAGCCAAGGCTAATGAGCAAACACCATGATACTATTTCTAGAAGTGTCACCTTTCTGGTGATCTTTTTCTTTAAAATTCCCCTGGAAGTCTGCATTTATGTCCTTTGACTAGGAAATGTGCAGTAGCTCACTGCAGAAAAATGGAGTCCCACAGGAGGAAACCTTCTACAAGATATTATTTATTCTCTTCCTCCCTACTTATTCTAAAAGGAAGGGAAATTGAAATAGAGGAAGCTTTTGAACACAGCATTAATGCAGAGCTTGTAACTGTCGTGTTACTTTTAGTTTAAACTTAAGACTCTCTTATTCTTTCAGCAGACCCTTTGAAACTGTGCTGCCAATGCAGAGGAGAACACATTATTTCAGAGTGACTACCTTTCAAGCAAACCCTGCATCTAAGTTAATTAAAATGCCTATGTTGTTTTCTTTCTCAAGCCTTAACAGCTTTAAGGAAAGAGCAGACAATTCATCCACCAGGGGGGAAAAAGAAAGTCAAACAAATTGACAAAAAAAATATCATGGACTGAATGTAATCATCACCACATCCTTTAAGCTGTACATTTCTTTTATTGGACCACTGTTTTCAACATGTTCTTTCTTTACTTGCACCATGCTAATGGCCAACTATCCATTTACCTCTAGATCTTAAAGACCACGTCATTATCAATTGCAATGTTTTGGGGTTCACTTCCCTTCCATGAGGCCACTGGGCTGCTGATATGAGCTTTGCCAGGTCTGGAGGGGAGATGAGTGTGCCCTACCAGCCTAGCCTCACATGTAGGTGGAGTAGATGGTCACATGCTATGATATAGGCAGAGCAGCCTATTATTAAAGTATTAAATTCATATATTCAGGATTTTTCCTTGCTCTCTGCTAGTTTCCTACTTTGGAAACACTCTCTAGAAGTAGAGTAACTCTTGCAGGCACAAGTAATTTCATAAGAATTCACTAATCAGGTTGCTTTTCGTTGGAATTCTAATGACAGAGAAAGCAAACAATCACAGACCATTTCTAGAAACTGTACCTTCAATACCAGTCCTAACCCCTCTACCAATACCCTTCAGGACAAGTAGTGCGAATCTATTGGAAACGATAACATAACAACTCCAGGCGGTACAAATCTGTGCTGGAAGCTGGTAAACTATTCTCACTTGTAATAATTCATCTTATGTATCAACTTGGCTAGGCTGTAGTACCCAGCTATTTAATCAAACACTAATCTAGATGTTGCAATGAAGGTATTTTGCTTATGTAATTAATATCTACAATCAGTCAACTTTACAGGAAGGAGATTATACTCGATAAAGTAGGTGGACCTCATCCAATCAGTTGGAAGGCCTTAAGACCAAAAACTGACATTTCCCAGAAAAGATACTCTGTTTCAAGACTGCAGCATCAATGCATATTGTATACATATTTGGAAATGATTTTGGAAATATTTCTTCTCTTTCATTCCCTTATGCAATCTAATCAGCTCTGCTTCATAAATATTTCTGAAATGAGCATAAGAGGGAAAATAGAAACACATGGAAGAGCTTGAGTCTGCAAGACTTGGTCACCAATTAGATGTGTTGAATAAGGAACGAGGAGCCTAGAATGATTTCCACGTTTTTGTATCAGATACTGAGTTTGAAGAGATGCTTCTGATTGAGAGACAGAATACAGAGGAGAATGTTTTTCAGAGAAGATGGATTTAATTTTGAAACTTTGATTTTGAGATATCTGTGAGACTGCCAAAAGAAAATAAACAGTAAATGTTAGAGTTAAAAGTTTAGTACTCAGAGCACTCTTAGTTAGGAATAGAGATATAAGAGCCCATGAGCCTGTATGCATTCAGCCAGGAATTACAGGAGGTAATAAATAATGGCGAGATGCCATGAAACATGGTGTCAAGACGATCAGAAGAAATAAAGGAAATTAAGAAGAAGCTGTTGAAATGACCTAGAAAGTATTTTCTTTTCTTTTCTTTCTTCCCATAGGAAGGTGCAATGCTGAAGACAGGAAAAAAAAGGAAAAGAAAAAAAACACAAAATAAAGATTTTAAAAGTCCCCATTAGTGTCAAAAGCTAGGAAGTTATTTGATGATTTGACCAAGAGCAATTTCAGTGGGACAGAAGCCAGAAAGCAGTAAAGAATGGATGAGAATGGGAAATAAAGAAACTTATTATACTATTGAAGGGGAAAAAAAGAAATAGAGTAGTAGCCAGAAGACAAAGAATATTCAAAGAGGAATGCTTGTTTTAGCTATAGGTGAGTCTACAACATTCAAATTATGAGATTTTTGTGTTGTTTGTTTGTTTCTAACTATGGAAGAGTCACTCTAGAAGATATTTACATGCTAAGAAGAAAAGAGAAATAGAACAGGTATTCTCTTTTTTTGAATTTTATTTAATTTATTTTTTATACAGCAGGTTCTTATTAGTTATCCATTTTATACATATTAGTGTATATATGTCAATCCCAATCTCCCAATTTATCACACCACCACCCCACCCCACCTTTTTCCCCCCTTGGTGTCCATATATTTAGAATAGGTCTTCTTAATTTGAGGAATGCCTGGATGGTCTGATCAGAATCCATAAATTCCAGAAATTATAGTCAAAGATTATGTATATACTACTGTGTGGAAGTTAGTTTTTCTAGGGAGAAGATACCCAACTTTCAAGGTCTCTGCTGTAGGCAGTTTAAAATGTGGTTGAATGAGTGGATTAATCAAATAGGGATCTGTGACCCCAAACTGGTCAATAGAATCTTTAAAGATAAAAGCAAGAGAGAAACTAAGTATTTTATACTGTGTGAAATCATGTTTACATTAAAAAATAGAAGCTCTGAAAGACCCTAAAATTTACTGCACTGGAAATGTTCAGGCAATTCTGAGATGACTAAGCTACAGTGGGGTATGACCAAAGCAAATCTAGTTTTCTGGTATATTCACCAGCACCTCAAGTACTAGACAAACTATAGTTTTGGTACCTTGAAGACAATCCCTTATTTTTGACAAATAAAACTTTACTAATCTTTTCTCTCTTTTTATTTTGCACGTGACTTTGCATCCCAATCTAAACACTAAATGAGTTTTCTTGTTCCAGGAATTGATTTGAGAGCAGGCAGCTCAACTTAGCTCAATGTTAGGTCTCAGTCTCTGAGAAGATCATGAGCAGAGGAGATGAGCTGCATTTACTTTTAAGGAAATGTTCCAAGCATTACTTTACTTTACTTTTTTTTTTTTTTTTGCGGTACGCGCGCCTCTCACAGTTGTGGCCTCTCCCGTTGCAGAGCACAGGCTCCAGACACGCAGGTTCAGCAGCTATGGCTAACGGGCCCAGCTGCTCCGTGGCACGTGGGATCTTCCCCGACCAGGGCACGAACCCGTGTCCCCTGCTTTGGCAGGCAGACTCTCAACCACTGCGCCACCAGGGAAGCCCCCAAGCATTACTTTTAATGAGAGTCTGAGAAGGAACCTCAATGGGAGGTGTTCTATCTTGAAAGGTTAACACAGAAACAGGTGCTAAACCAAACAAACCACAAATATTTAAGCTGGAAAATAAAAGGAAAGAAAGAATAGATTCTAAATCTGTATTAAAAATAATGCTGTGTAGCTGTATAAAACTTTAGTGAGGATTGCAGAATGAATCTTTAATGGAATCATTTATGCTTGTCCCAATGTACTATGTTCACAATGAGAACTGCCTGCAAATCTTGATGTACCATTTTATTGCACAGAAAACTGGCCACCATCTCACAGAACAGCAATTGTAAATTAGAAATATATTCTGTTTGGTTCAAGCCAACAGATTTGGAAATTTATGAAGTTACATAAAAGCACACAGAAGTATTTCTGAGACAGTTGTGGCTTTCTTCTGGTCTTGGGAACTGGGGCTGCTGATAGTGCTCAGAACAGCTCTACCTGAGTGCCGTACCCACTCCTCCATTTCCAGCTGGTAATGATCCCTTCATTCCCCCTGAGGCCTAGTAGAGACGCCTCAATGACCATACAACCTTCTGAATCCTGAGAAACAGTAACTTACACTGCATGAACATGGTTAGGTCTGCTCCTGGCCTCATGTTATTTGGATATATTTTATGTAAATAAGACTTTATTAGAGGTATAAGAATATATGTCATGGCAATTTCAGATATTAGAAACTGTATAATCCAAATTTTCATGACAAGGTTATTTGTTTAGAAACAAAGTACATTTTCCATTTTTTTAAATCTTGTTTTATCAAAGTATTAAAGATCTTGGATTTTTTAAAAAATGAGTAAAACAGGAGATTCCTCTTTCCCTATCTCCACCTTGTGATATCACTTTTATGTGGAATCTAAAATATGACACAGATGAACTTATCTACAAAACAGAAACAGACTCACAGACATAGAGAACAGATTTGTGGTGACCAAGGGGGAGGGAGGGTGGGAAAGGGATGGACTGGGAGTTTGAGATTAACAGATGCAAACAATTATATATAGAATGGATAAACAACAAGGTCCTACTGGATAGCACAGGAAAGTATTTAATATCCTGTGATAAACCATAATGGAAAAGAATATGAAAAAATGTGTCTATATGTACAATTGAATCGCTTTGCTGTACCTCAGAAATTGACAAACTTTTAAGGTTAATTTAATATATGTCCTGCAAACAGACTGTACCTTCTTTCTATTTTTCCCCCCTGTATTACATTAGGTGCCAACAAATACTGTTTGATTCCACTCATACCAGGTACATAGAATAGTCAAGGTACATAGAATAGTCAAATTCATAGAGTCAGAAACTACATTGGTAAATGCCAGGGGCTGGGGGATGGGGGGAGCGGGGAGGGGGAATGAGGAGTTAGTGTTTAAAGAAGACAGAGTTTCAGTTTAGGAAGGTGAAAAATTCGGGAGATGGATGATAGTGAGAGCTGCACAACAATGTGAATGTACTCACTGCCCCTGAACTGTACAGTTAAATATGTTTAAAATAGCAGGTTTTATATGATGTGACTTTTACCACAATAAAAAAATTTTTTAAAGAAATTAACAAAACATTGTAAATCAACTATACTTCAATAAAGTAAATATCAAAAAAAAATAAAATTTCTAGAAAATATAAAAACTTCATGAAATACAAACAATACCACTGGTGATCCCCAATTGGAATCTCCTCCCTCAAAAGACCTTTACAAGGCTTCCCTGGTGGCTCAGTGGTTGAGAATCTGCCTGCTAATGCAGGGGACATGGCTTCGAGCCCTGGTCTGGGAGGATCCCACATGACACGGAGCAACTAGGCCCGTGAGCCACAACTACTGAGCCTGCGTGTCTGGAGCCTGTGCTCCGCAACAAGAGAGACTGTGAAAGTGAGAGGCCCGCGCACCGCGATGAAGAGTGGCCCCCGCTTGCCACAACTAGAGAAAGCCCTCGCCCAGAAACGAAGACCCAACACAGCAAAAATAAATAAATTAATTAATAAACTCCTACCCCCATCATCTTCTTTAAAAAAAAAAAAAAAAAAGACCTTTACATATGGCTCCAAATCAGGTTTCTTCATCAACCTTTTCTCTTCTTCAATAAAGATTTAACAGGAAATGAAAGAGAAAAGCAGTCAGATCAGTGGAATGAGTGTGTTGACAGCTCTAATAGTCCTAGCACACGTGCTAGCCCTGGGCTTGCTATGTCACAAGTGCCTCCAATCTATGTTTCTGTATATTCATAATGCTTTCTCATCCTTACACAAGTTTAAGACTATAATCTTCCCATTGGAAATAAGCAATGGCTGCTGTGTTTTAATCATATGCCAAGGCTGTTATTGGTACTGTGTTAAGGTTTCTGAAGCTCAGCAGGAAAGAAAGTTAAGATCTTATTAACACTGACTGCCATTTCCCTGAGAGAGGATAGTGGACGTGACTAACACATTTTCATCTATTTGTCATTTTTAATATGTGCTGTCCACCCTAAAATTCCATGGAGATTCAAGTACAGTAAATGCTCCATTCTTGTTTGATGATGTTTGGGTGCCAAGAACAAAGAATAATTATAATGAATTTTTAATGGTGAAGTTATGTCTACCTTTTCCTGTCCAAATGGATGCTTTTTTCTTGACCTTGATAAAGTGTATCTAATCATCTAACCCAGATATGAAAAAAGTGTATTAAACTAAGAAAGGACTTCATTCATGAATCACAAATGAGAGGGCTAAGTGGGAGGAAAAAAAAACTGGAAACTTAAAATGTAGGTAAGTCACAATTGCGGGATGAACCAAAATTTTGTTTCAGGATAATAACTCTTTCCATTTTCACCTTACTGTGCCCTTAATATAAGTATAACATGAAAATCTCTAGACATAAAGTAAAAAGGACAGTGGGCACTTCAAAATTTCCAATACCTAACTGAAAAATTCTTGTCCTAATTAGTGATCTGCTATTACATTGCAAAGATTCATAGGATATAATAATAACCCTCACGTCTTTTCACTCCTTAGACTCTAGTCCCATATTGTCCCATTAGAGGGACAGAGGCTGTTTAAGGGCTCATAACACCCAGATCTGTCAGATGTGGAGAAGCAGCTATCAGTTCTAATGTCTTTTGTATTAACACATCAAGTCAAAGGAGTCTGACAGATTTGAACTAATGGATCCCGCACCCTCTGTTTTCCTAGAACATGTCAGTATATCTTGTATTTCCAAAACAACCTTCAAAAGTTGTTTTTAAGTTCATGTGGAATATAGGAAGAAGTTTAAGAAAAGTTTCTCCGTTAAAGTACACGATGCTCACAAAATTCACAGAATCCCTGTCATTTTAAACCTCAAGATAATTAAATATCTGGTACTTACAGAGCCTCATTTTACTTCCTTCCAATATTGAAAAGCTCATAAAACTCTTTCTCACTGTGATTTCCTGAATTATTTATTTATTTACAAATTTAATTTTTTTTTTTTTTTTTTTTTTACAGAAGACTTTCTGTTGATTCTAAGTGATGATGTCTCTTCAGAGATTTAGGGTAATGTGGGTGTTTTATAAGCAAAGTTTTCCCAATCTTCCATAATGTTTCCAATGGAATGTCAGTGAGAGACAACCCCACTTCCAATCTTAAGGTTCTGGAGCTTTAGATCTACCCATCAGCATTCCATGACAGGCAAATCTACAGCCACAGTGTCCTCTCTCTCCACTTAAAAGAGAAAGGTTTTTCCTTTACTTTTGTACACCATTGTGGAGGTAGTGATTAAGACAAAAATCTCAGAAGTCCAAATGAAAAGCCATGGTCAATATATATATACTTGAAGAGAAGGAACTGAGAAGATTGTGTTGTGCTATAGCTTTCTCTTGAGATGTGTCTCTGGACAGGACAGACTTCCATATGATTAAAAAGAACACTTAACAGCTCTTGCAAACCCATAAATTAGAGAGGAGATTTATTCAGAGTACAAAAGAATTCCTCATTTTATAAAAAAATAAAATCATGAGTCCCTTCAAGTGTTTGTTTACAGATTATTAAGAACTTCATACAGTGAGAAACTCAATGCTAAAGTGTTTCAAGTTACTCTTGATTACGTATCAGAAATTATAAGGAAAACTAAAAATTATAATAATAAAATGACATTTACATGTTCACTTTTATTTTTAGTTTTTAATTTACTAGACAACTAAAAACTTGTTTGGTTAAAAGCCTGAAACCTCCCTTGTTTACCTTCCATGGCCTTGCCTTTCATTACTCTGACAATCATTTACTCTTTGGTAGATGGATAGATAGAAGAATGGATAGATGAATAGACGGATGGATGGATCGATCGATCAATAGATAGATTTCATATATCTTTTCTCCATTTCTAGTTACCTGCCTAGTCCAAGGTTCATCATCTCCCATTGACCTTCTTCTGCCCTAGGCTCAGAACAGACCCTTCTTTCATCTGTTCCCCACTATGCTCTTCCCAGCCTCCTCTCATACTATTGCCCATCACTTTTCTTGCACTTTATGCTCCATCCACACTCTCTTCCCCACATTTTCACCAATTTCCCATGGTGAAATTCCTAATACGAAGCCTTCTGCACCTCTTCCCACTATCTCTCGTGCTTTTTCCAACTGCTTTTCTTACTTAATACCAATAATTTCTTTAGCTTAGAAAACCCCAAATTTTTATTGTACCTACATCAATAACATTTTTCACTTAAAATCTAATTATAGTGTATACATACACACAGAGGTACACACACTTATGAATACACACATTATATACAGTTACAAATATGTTATCTATGTGATGAAATATACATAAAAACAGAAAATGTGAAGGCTATTCTAAGAATACAGTAAAAACTATTGTATTTTTAGTTGTACTTATTGATTAAGAAGGTTCTTCACTAAAAAAAATGTTTTCAATAATATTTTTGTGAGAAATGCAGTTAAATATGCTGAAATTTGAAAGTCTAAATTCTATTTATTTATTTATTTTTTTAATATCACTGGTTGTTGTAGCTGAAAAAAGATACTTCACAAAGGTCCATAGTCAGAGAGGCAGTACAGTTTAGAGCCAGACTGACAAGATTAACCTGGTTTAACCATGTTCTAGCAGTGTGATCTTTGGGAGGTTTACTTACTTCTCTGTGCCCCAGTTTCCTCACCTGAAAAAATGACGTGATAATTGTATTACCCTCCACAGAGTTTTGATGACTAAATGAGTGAATATGTATAAGTCAATAAGAATGGAGCCTGGCACAGATGAAGCTCTGTATTAATGCCAGCTAACACTGTTGTATTTATAAACTCAGAATTATAGCACAGCACTTTGCATACTTCCAGCTTCAACTTCTCTGCTTTGCTATGAATTAACCTGAAATTATAATATTTTATAAAGTGTGATGCTAACTCTGTATCCTTGCCCCGTAATCATTCTTATAAACTTTAGCCAAGCTGTCACTACATGAGTTTATAGCTACATAATTTGTGTATAAAATGTTTAATTAAAGTCATATGTCCCATACATCTTTTCTTTAGTCAAGTGGCTCACAAACATTATTACTTTTATATTTCATTATTAAAGCACAATCTTGAAAATACCATAAACGCAGGCCTGTTAGAGACATCTGTTCTTTCATCCAACTGCATAGCAAAGTTCTTACATTGTGAATTTCTAATACTTGTTTCTTCAAATATTAAACAGTATTTTCTCTGTGCCAGTAATTACTGCCAAAGGATGTTAGTTTTCATCTTATTGTGTTCTATGTTTTGTTTCAGCCATTTTTATATCATGAAACCCAAGTGGTGTTTTAAATTCTGTTAATAAATAGAAAATCTCAGGAGAGGTTTTCAAACACTAGTCCTTGTGCTTAGTGAAGACACAGAGTGGGACTGGGCATCACAAAATGACACAGAGTGGGACTGGGCATCACAAAATGTTGCCATAATTCAGAACATTATAGAAGTTTGTACTCAGGTTCTGGGTTCTTCGGCTGTCTAGTCTCATAAGCTAATATCTCAGGACATTCCATACACTCTATGAGTGGATCATAATAGCTTTACTTCACAGTGTGTCCTAGGAAGGGCTCCCACCAAGAGTGGAAGAATAGAATCAGCTCTGCCATTTTCTAATTTATTCCTTGTGCTATTAGTGTATTTTTCACTCTGCGATTTCCACATAGTGACTTGTTCCAAGCAGTCCATTCATTTTGTAAGTATTCATTTAGTTGACAATATAATCTTACATGGTATGACCTGGGCAGAAGCATATTGTGATATATCTCAATATACCAACAGCACACAGAAGAGTGAGCACACATCATTGTCAGCCTCTCGGTAGAGAACTTCCGCTATTCCTTCCTGGTCAAATGTGATTTCTTTCTAATTGTGGATAAACAAACAGATGTAAATTCTATTAGTATATCTAGGGTGTGTCATCTCCACTTTGGAGGCCACTTTATTAGCTCTTTCCTCAATCATCACTTCTTCAGGGGAGCTTGTCAGGGCCATCAGTGATTGTGGAGAAGTCATATCCTTACCTATAGACTCTGTATTGAAAATATATCTTTGCAAGGGATTATCATACTGCTTTTCCACTCTTGACAGAAACAAACTCAAAGTCAACATGAGAATTTTATAGACCGGTATAACAATTCACATTATTCCATATGGTCGAGGAAAAAAAGGTGAATTGGTTTTCATTTGGCATTCTGGTCATTCATGAGCCCAATTGCTCCCTGATTTTGAGTTCACATCAACACACATGTTTATTTTTTATTTTAGCTTTTAAATTGGTTTTATGTTTTCCAAATTATATCTCTTGGTTTTATTCTGAGTCTCTCTTATCCTAAAATTCAGGAGTTTCTCTCAAATTGATTTGGAGGATGCCCAGAAAACTGGGTATGAAAAGAGATAGACAGTAACAGAACATAAAATCTAGAAATGAAAGTTTAAAAGAATTCAATAAAAACAAAAATTATACAAGTAAGTTTCATTTATAAATCCCTCTCACAGAAGTTTGGCTAAGCAGTGATTAAGGTTGACAGACATGATAGCTGTCTACAAATGTTGTAAGACATGCACATTAAAGAGAAAATTTTTCAAGTAGTATTTAAAGCATGAAGTTAAGAGATGGTAAAATGTATCCTTTGTTTCTGGAAATACTTTTGAGTGGAGACTTTTAGAATAAGAAATACAGTTTTCTCAAGCAAAAGGATAAAAAAAGAAATAATCATAACAATCACCTATTGCTCCTAATTACATAGGACAAAACATTCTTGAGGATATGTTGTGAAGAATAGTCCTGAAATCCCCAACAAGCTATTGGACTGGTTGAATTAACTGATTTTTCCACATTTGATTCTTCAAATTCAATCAGTTTCCAACCAGGTTTTACACTTTTCCATCTGCTTCTAAAGCAAAACTTAACACACGTCTGTGGAGGATAAGGTTTGTTTTGGTGTCTTTTCAGTCTACGTTTTAGTGAATCATGTCTAGGCTAAATTCCAGGTTGAATGGATCATCAAAACCCAACCTCACACCCACGTTTTCTTCAATTCGGAGTAGAGCATTTTGTCTTCCTGGTTACATTACGTTTGAACTGTAGAAATAGATTTACTATGCTCAAAAGCATCCAAACAGCACTTGCATGTGTGCTCACTTAGCAAAGAGGCAGTTAACAAGCATTTTAAAACTGTTCGTCTATACCAAGTACCAAATTCTCTGCTGTGTTAACCCTGTGCACTTCGAAACTCTGTTTATTCTGAATCTGATAGTTCTTATGCAAATGAATTTTACATATTCTGTGCAGAATAATCTGGCACATGTTGACGTGTAAGGATAAACAAACTTCACACATTTAGCATCCTTATTATGTTCTTCTGAGGAAACATGAGTTCAAATCTATCTCACTGGGTTATACGAACTCACTATTATATCACAATAGCAGTCCATAAACAGTAATTCTTTCATTCTTTTCATGGATAAAGAATGCATTTGCCCTTGAAGTTTGGGAGAAAATGAATAGAAACACTGTTCATAAATGCAGACAAAAAACCTATGCCAATATAACAATCCTTACCAACTGAGGCAAAAATAACATGAGGCTCAACTGAGAAATAATACATGAGAAATGGTTGGCACATACAAAGTGCTCAGTAAATATTAGTTGTTATTATTGTTAGACTTACCACTCTAAAAAATTCTGATTTTTAGTTTTTAAAGGAATACATGAGACAACAAAATGCTGTCCTCCTCATACTCATATATTTAATATAGAGACTTACATAGAAGTGTGCGTGGGAAATGATAAGTATGCATAGAGGTGCAAAAAAGATCCTTGAGTGAAAATTCAAAGTGTTTACTGAATTACCACTCAAACACTGTGCCAAGTTACTCAATTGGTATGATATACTTGGTTGAGACTTAAGAGTCTGCAGTTAATAAAGAAGTTTTGCTGCAAGAGGAAAACTCACTCATACCACCTCTGAAAAACCTGAACTCAACTGATTACCATTAAAAACTGCATCCCTGTTCTTCCCTGGTGGCGCAGTGGTTGAGAGTCCGCCTGCCGATGCAGGGGACATAGGCTCATACCCCGGTCCGGGAAGATCCCACATGCTGCAGAGCGACTAGGCCCGTGAGCCATGGCTGCTGAGCCTGTGCGTCCGTCCAGAGCCTGTGCTCCACAATGGGAGAGGCCACAGCAGTGAGAGGCCCGCGTAGAGCCAAAACAAACAAACAAACAAACAAAAAAAACTGCATCCCTTCAGGTAGTGAATTTGCTTCCATGTCAAATTATTTGTCTATGACAGACAGTTGTTGATTTCTAGAAATGCATTGTAAAATTGTAAATGTAAATTGGGTGCTCTTTAATAGATTACAATTTTCTTTTTTTTTAATTGAATTGAATTTATTTATTTTTTACACAGCAGGTTCTTATTAGTTATCTATTTTATACATATTAGTGTATATATGTCAATCCCAATCTCCCAATCCCACCAACACCCCGCCACTTTCCCCCCTTGGTGTCCATATGTTTGTTCTCTACATCTGTGTCTCTATTTCTACCTTGCAAACCATTTCATCGGTACCACTTTTCTAGATTCCACATATATGCGTTAATATATGATATTTGTTTTGCTTTTTCTGACTTACTTCACTCTGTAGGACAATCACTATGTCCAAACACTTCTCTAAAAATAATTCATTTTTGTTTCCGTTTATGGCTGAGTAATATTCCATTGTATATATGTACCACATCTTCTTTCTCCATTCATCTGTCGATGGGCATTTAGGTTGCTTCCATGACCTGGCTATTGTAAATAGTGCTGCAATGAACATTGGGGTGCATGTGTCTTTTTGAATTGTTTTCCTCTGGGTATATGCCCAGTAGTGGAATTGCTGGGTCATATTGTAATTCTATTTTTGGTTTTTTAAGGAACCTCCAAAGTGTTTTCCATAGTGGCTATATCAGTTTACATTCCCACCAGCAGTGCAAGAGGGTTCCCTTTTCTCCACACCCTTTCCAGCACTTATTCTTTGTAGATTTTCTGATGATGCCCATTCTAACTGGTGTGAGGTGATACCTCATTGTAGCTTTGATTTGCATTTCTCTAATAATTAGTGATGTTGAGCAGCTTTTCATGTGCTTCTTGGCCATCTGTATGTCTTCTTTGGAGAAATGTCTATTTAGACCTTCTGCCCATTTTTTGATTGGGTTGTTTGTTTTTTTAATATTGAGCTGCATGAGTGGTTTATATATATTGGAAATTAATCCTTTGTCATTTGCTTCATTTGCAAATATTTTCTCCCATTCTGAGGGTTCTCTTTTCAATTTGTTTACAGTTTCCTTTGCTGTGCAAAAGCTTTTCAGTGTCATTAGATCCCATTTGTTTATTTTTGTTTTTATTTCCATTTCTCTAGGAGGTGGGTCAAAAAGGAAGGATCTTGCTGTGATTTATGGCACAGAGTGTTCTGCTTATGTTTTCCTCTAAAAATTTTATAGTGTCCAGTCTTACATTTAGGTCTTTATTCCATTTTTTTTTTTTTTTTTTTTTTTTTTGCGGTACGCGGCCCTCACTGTTGTGGCCTCTCCCGCTGCGGAGCACAGGCTCCAGACACGCAGGCTCAGCGGCCATGGCTCACGGGTCCAGCCGCTCTGTGGCATGTGGGATCTTCCCGGACCGGGGCACGAAACTGTGTCCCCTGCATCAGCAGGCGGACTCTCAAGCACTGCACCACCACGGAAGCCCTTTACCCCATTTTGAGTTTATTTTTGTGTATGGTGTTAGGGAGTATTCTAATTTCATTCTTTTACATGTAGCTGTTCAGTTTTCCCAGCACCACTTATGAAGAGACTGTCTTTTCTCCATTGTATACCCTTGCCTCCTTTGTCATAGATTAGTTGACCATAGGTGCTTGGGTTTATCTCTGGGATTTCTATCATGTTCCATTGATCTATATTTCTGTTTTTGTGCTAGTACTATACTGTCTTGATTACTATAGCTTTGTAATATAGTCTGAAGTCAGGGAATCTGATTCCTCCAGCTCTGTTTTTTTCCCTCAAAATTGCTTTGGCTATTTGGGATCTTTTGTGTCTCCATATAAATTTAAGATTTTTTTGCTCTAGTTCTGTAAAAAATGTCATTGGTAATTTGATAGAGATTGCATTGAATCTGTAGATTGCTTTGGGTAGTATAGTCATTTTCACAATATTTATTCTTCCAATACAAGAACATGGTATATCTCTCCATCTCTTTGTATCATCTTTGATTTCTTTCATCAGTGTCTTATAGTTTTCTAAGTACAGGACTTTTACCTCCTTAGGTAGGTTTATTCCTAGGTATTTTATTCTTTTTCTTGCAGTGGTGAATGGCATTGTTTCCTTAATTTCTCTTTCTGATCTTTTTTTGCTAGTGTATAGGAATGCAAGAAACTTCTGTGCATTAATTTTTTATCAGGGAACTTTACCAAATTCATTGATTAGCTCTACTAATTTTCTGGTGGAATCTTTAGGATTCTCTATGTATAGTATCATGTCATCTGCAAACAGTGATAGCTTTACTTCTTCTTTTCCAGTTTGTATTCCTTTTATTTCTTTTTCTTCTCTGATTGCTGTGGTTAGGACTTCTAAAACAATGTTGAATAATAGTGGTGAGAGTGGACATCCTTGTCTTGTTCCTGATCTTAGAGGAAATGCTTTCAGTTTTTCACCATTGAGAATGATGGTGGCTGTGAGTTTGTCATATATGACCTTTATTGTGTTGAGGTAGGTTCCCTCTTTGCCCACTTTCTGGAGAGTTTTTATCATAAATTGGTGTTGAATTTTGTCAAAAGCTTTTTCTTCATCTATTGAGATGATCAAATGGATTTTATTCTTAAATTTGTTAATACGGTGTATCACATTGCTTGAATTGTATATATTGAAGAATCCTTGCATCCCTGTGATAAATCCTACTTGATCATGGGTTATGATCCTTTTAATGTGTTGTTGGATTCTGTTTGCTAGTATTTTGTTGAGGATTTTTGCATCTATATTCATCAGTGATTTTTGGTCTGTAATTTTCTTTTTTTGTAGTATCTCTGTCTGGTCTTGGTATCAGGGTGATGGTGGCTTTAAAGAATGAGTTTGGAAGTTTTCCTTCCTCTGCAATTTTGTGGAAGAGTTTGAGATGGATGGGTGTTAGCTCTTCTCTAAATGTTTGACAGAATTCACCTGTGAAGCCATCTTGTCCTGGACTTTTATTTGTTGGAAGATTTTTAATCACAGTTTCAATTTCATTACCTGTGATTGGTCTGTTCATATTTTCTATTTCTTCCTGGTTCAGTCTTGGAAGGTAATACCTTTCTAAGAATGTGTCCATTTCTTACAGGTTGTCCATTTTATTAGCATAGTGTTGCTTGTAGTAGTATCTTAAGATGCTGTGTATTTCTGCAGTGTCCATTGAAACTTCTCCATTTTCATTTCTAATTTTATTGATTTGAGTCCTCTGCCTTTTTCTTGATGAATCTGGCTAAAGGTTTATCAGTTTTGTTTATCTTGTAAAAGAACCAGCTTTTGCTATTGTTTTCTTTGTTTCTATTTCATTTATTTCTGCTCTGATATTTATGATTTCTTTCCTTCTATTAACTTTCAGATTTCTTTGTTCTTCTTTCTCTAGTTCCTTTAGGTGTAAGGTTAGAATGTTTTTTTGAGATTTTTCTTGTTTCTTGAGGTAGAATTGTATTGCTATATAGTTCCCTCTTAGAACTGCTTTTGCTGCATCTCACAGGTTTTGGATCATCATGTTTTTGTTGTCATTTGTCTCTAGGTATTTTTTGATTTCCTCTTAGATTTCATCAGTGATCTCTTGGTTATTTAGTAACGTGTTGTTTAGCCTCCATGTGTTTGTGTTTTTTATGTTTTGTTCACGTAATTGATTTCTAATCTCATAGAGTTGTGGATGGAAAAGTTGCCTGATATGATTTAAATTTTCTTAAATTCACCAAGGCTTGATTTGTGACCCAAGATGTGATCTAGCCTCAAGAATATTCCATGTGCACTTAAGAAGAAAGTGTAATCTGCTGTTTTTGGATGGAATGTCCTATAAATATCAATTAAATCTATCTGGTCTATTGTGTCATTTAAAACTTGTTTTTCCTTATTAATATTCTGTCTGGATGATATGTCAGTTGGTGTAAGTGAGATGTTAAAATCCCCCACTATTACTGTGTTGCTGTAGATTTCCTCTTTTATAGCTGTTAGCATTTGACTTATATATTTAGGTGCTCCTATGTTGGGTACATATATATTTATAATTGTCATATCTTCTTCTTATGTAACGTCCTTCCTTGTCTCTTGTAACATTCATTATTTTAAAGTTTATTTTATCTGATATGAGTATTGCTACTCCAACTTTCTTTTGATTTCCATTTGAATGGAATATCTTTTTCCATCCCCTCACTTTCAGTCTGTATATGTCCCTAGGTCTGAAGTGGGTCTCTTGTAGACAGCATATATATGGGTCTTGCTTTTGTATCCATTCAGCAAGCCTGTGTCTTTTGGTTGGAGCATTTAATTGATTCATAGTTAAGGTAATCATTGGTATGTATGTTCCTAGTACCATTTTCTTAATTGTTTTGGGTTTGTTTTTCTAGGCCTTTTTCTTCTCTTGTGTTTCCCATTAAGAGAAGTTCCTTTAACATTTGTTGTGGAGCTGGTTTGGTGGTGCTGAATTCTCTTAGCTTTTGCTTGTCTGTAAAGCTTTTGAGTTCTCTGTTGAACCTGAATGAGATCCTTGTCAGATAGAGTAATCTTGGTTATAAGTTCTTCCCTTTCATTACTTTAAATATATCGTGCCACTCCCTTCTGAGTTGTAGAGTTTCTGCTGAGAAATCAGCTGTTAACCTTATGGGAGTTCCATTGTATATAATTTGCTGTTTTTCCCTTGTTGCTTTTAATAGTTTTTCTTTGTCTTTAATTTTTGTCAATTTGATTACTGTGTGTCTCTGTGTGTTTCTCTTTGGGTTTATCCTGCCTGGGATTCTCTGTGCTTCCTGGACTTGGGTGGTTATTTCCTTTCCCATGTTAGGGAAATAGTTGACTATAATCTCTTCAAATATTTTCTTTGGTCCTTTTGCTCACTCTTCTCCTTCTGGGACCACTATAATGTGAATGTTGTTGTGTTTAATGTTGTCCCAGAGGTCTCTTAGGCTGTCTTCATTTCTTTTCATTCTTTTTTCTTTATTCTGTTCCATGGCAGTGAATTCAACCATTCTGTCTTCCAGGTCACTTATCTGTTTTCCTTCAGTTATACTGCTATTGATTCCTTCTAGTGTATTTTTCATTTCACTTATTGTATTGTTCATCTCTGTTTGTTTTCTCTTTAATTCTTCTAGGTTTTTTGTTTTTTTTTGGTTTGTTTGTTTGGGTTTTTTTTGTGGTATGTGGGCCTCTCACTGTTGTGGCCTCTTCCATTGTGAAGCACAGTCTTCGGACGTGCAGGCTCAGTGGCCATGGCTCACAGGCCCAACCACTCCTCAGCATGTGAGATCTTCCCAGACTGGGGCACAAACCCGTGTTCCCTGCATCGGCCGGCACACTCTCAACCACTGCACCACCAGGGAAGCCCTGTTCCTAATTTTAAGGGGAAATTACTCAGTCTTTCACCATAAAGTATTATGTTAGCTATACATTCTTTATAGCTATCCTTTATTAGATTTCACTATTTCTAATTTGCTGAGAGTTATATCACAAATGGGTGTTGAGTTTTGATTAATGACATTTCTGAAACTATTGAGATGATTATATGATTTCTTCTCTTTTACAGTTAACATGATGAGTTACTTTGATTACTTGTTTAAATGTTAATCCAACCTTAAATCCAAGTAAAGAGTCTCAAAGTAGATATGAATACCTATAGATCAATTGATTGTGCCCAATTCATTTAGTAAAGCATGATCTTAAAAAAGAACTGGGATAGAACAACTGGATAGCTATATTCCACACAGAAAAAAATTTTTTGACCATTACCTCATATTATACATAATAAAAATCAACCCAAAATAGAAATAAGCTTAAATATAAATGGCAAAATAGTAAAATTTGTTTTCTTGAAAAAAACAAAGAAAACATTTTCATGACTTTGAACTTTCTTAGATGTAAAACAAAGAGCGTGAACCATTTTAAAACACTTTATATTTGGGACTTTGTCAAAATTATAATTTAGCTCTTTCAAGGATACTGTTAAGGTAATTCATAGGTAGACCACAGATTGGGAAAAATACATTCAAAATATATATCTTTCAAAAGTGTTAAATCCAGACTAAGTTAAAACTGTCAAATTACAATATTTAAGAAAAAAAGACTAATTTAAAAATGAGAAAAATTTAAATAGATACTACAGAAAATAAGATATATGAATGAATGAAAAGCACATTAAGAGATGTCCAACATCATTAATCATCAAGGAAATGTAAAGTAAAACTATACTAAATTTTCACTAGATTTAAATTGATCTATAATTTTAATTCTATCATAAAAAACAGCACAGATTTTTATAGAAATTGGTAAGCTAATCTAAAATTAATGTCAATACAAATGATGTAGAATAATCTAAACAATTTTTAAAAAGAAAGACCAAGTGAGAAGACTAAATACTACCTGATTTTAAGACTAACTATAAAATTATAGTAACCAAATCCATATGATTGAAATAATGATAAATATCTAGATTAATAGAACAAAATAGAGCCCAGAAATAGACCTACACATCTCAGATCAATTGATTTCCAACAAAAGTTGAAATTTTTTTTTGGAACTAAATGGACTAAATTTAGGATTAACTGTTTATTTCTCTCCAGCATTTTTATGCTGAAGCCCTAATTCTCAATGTGATGGTATTTAGAGATGGGGACTTTGGGAAGTAATAGTAAAAAAGAAAGAAAAAGAAAAGAAAGAAAAAAGAGTTTTTAGGTAAGACACCAAAAACACGTCATAAAACTATATCAATGATAAGCTGAATTGCATCAAAATGAAAAAAAAATCTACAGTCATTATTAAGAAAATGAAAAGATAGACTGGGAGTACTTATCTGCATAAAAATCATATCTGCTAAAGTACTGGTACTGAAAAATATATATCTGTATGCATATAATGATAAGATATGACACATAATAGAATGTATGTATAAAAACAAATATATAATTATAAAAATATATGAACATAGAATAAAACATCAAGGTAACAACTGTTTAACTTCACTTGTTTTAAGCCATTACTAATCCCTGTTTACTCAGTATTACTCCTTGAACCATCCTTGACATCTCCCTGGAGCTATCAGAAATACAGCATCTTGGACCCCACCCTAGAGCAACTGAATCAGGATCTGCATTAAAAAAATCCCCAGGTGACTCAAACTCACATTAATGTTTGAGAAACCCTGGAGTCCTTTTCCAAGCTGGAATCTTCCTAGACAGCTCAGAGTTTGTCTTGAGATCCCTAGACTATTTCACAAGATGGCAAGGTCCCTGAACTCTGGTTGACATTATATTTAAAAGTAGATGAGACAGTCAGTGACTGTTCTTCTCTGTATACATGAAAACACAATGTTGTACCTAACATCTACATGAAAGCAAGCTGTAGTATAAAAGCTCACTTTGGATTGATAAATTGGTTAATAATTAAAGATAGTTTATTCATACCTAGGTATGAGGTTACCTGGGACTTACATTGGAATTGCCAATGTATTAAGCTTAGACTGTCTTTTCATTCTAGAACATCATATAATGTCCTTACTAACTACATTTTCTCTATATCTTAATATATTTTGAAAGTGAAAATATCAATTTGTGTATATTTTCCAAAATAACTCCCAAAGATGACATTACAACTATTCCTTTTAATATATTTCAAATTAGGTGTTAAAGGTTTCTAGTTATATAGATAGAATTTTATTTGCTTTTGTAGGGATTATTGAATCCCAGAGAAAAAACAGTTACTTAAATTTAACTGGTCACCCCAAGATTTATATTCTCCTATTTTAGGTCAACATTTGACATGACTCAAATATAATGAGCTCTTGTGCCAAAGACTGCATTTAAAATGAATATATTTCTAATTTAAAACATGAGCTATTGTGCCAAAGCCTATATTTAAAATGAATGTATTTCTCATTTGAAACAGCAGTCTGATATAAAGTTTGCTGAAATAAAAAAGCCAAGTTTCTAAGTGAAAAACAAATAATTAAGAAGTAGTGAGAAATGCTTCACAAATAGAAATGTAATTAAGACACATCAGTGGCTCACTTCTGGTTTCTTAGAAATATCATATCCTGACCTTTCCTCTACTTAATTCTTTGAAGTTCTTTCTAAATATATTTTGCATTGATACAATTCAGTTCTCTTTTAATCCACTGGTGTCATTCGAGCTTCTGTACCTACTCTTAGTTTCCTGTCTTTCTTCTACTGATTTCTGAAATAGCTGTGCATAAGCAGGGCTTGGAAAACAAGATAAAGGAGATAAAATTGGTTCCACAACAAGTTTTGCTTTTCCTTCTCTGTTGCTCATGGAGGATTTAGCTGATTTTGTCATTTGTCCCTGTACCATAGAACATGAAAACAAAAGCTTTAAAGTTCAAATGCACAAACTTGGCAGGAGAAACAATAAATTGACTAGTCTCATCCATGCAATCTTAATTGGCATCTCAGAGATTGTTTCCATCAGAAGTACCCTTGAGACTGCCTCTTTTCAGACAAAAAATTTCATCTGGACATTAGCTAAAAAGAGAGAAAAGTTACTAAGCAAATGGATTGAATAGGGGAAAGTTCAGATCCTCTTTTAAGTGTTAGTTCACAGCCAGATGACTCTTTGGAATTTCCATGGGAGGGGAGAATTCCCCAAGGGTCTCTTGCCTTTCTGCATGTCTTGCAAGTAGA
This sequence comes from Aethalodelphis obliquidens, assembly GCF_003676395.1. NCBI lineage: Eukaryota > Metazoa > Chordata > Mammalia > Artiodactyla > Delphinidae > Aethalodelphis > Aethalodelphis obliquidens. The sequence continues at coordinate 8,197,051 of NW_020837960.1, forward strand.
TGCGCTGACAAGGTGTGTACTGGACTAGTTTTCAAGATTTTTTTTTAACATCTTTATTGGAGTATAATTGCTTTACAATGTTGTGTTAGTTTCTGCAATATAACAAAGTGAATCAGTTATATGCATACATATATCCTCATATCCCCTCTCTCGTGTATCCCTCTCACTCTCCCTATACCACCCCTCTAGGTGGTCACAAAGCAGGGAGGAGAACTCCCTGTGCTATGCAGCTGCTTCCCACTAGCTATTTATGTTACATTTGGTAGTCCATATATGCCAATGTCACTCTCTCACTTCATCCCAGCTTACCCTTCCCCCTCCACGGGTTCTCAAGTCCATAAGCCACATCTGCATCTTTATTCCTGTCCTGGCCCTAGGTTCTGAGAACCATTTTTTTTTTAGACTCCGTATATATGTGTAGCATATGGTATTTATTTTTCTCTTTCTGACTTACTTCACTCCATATGACAGACTCTAGGTCAATCCACCTCACTACAAATAACTCAATTTCATTTCTTTTTATGGCTGAGTAATATTCCATTGTATATATGTACTAAATCTTCTTTATCCATTCATCTGTTGATGGACACTTAGGTTGCTGCCATGTCCTGGCTATTGTATATAGTACTACAATGAACATTGTGGTGCATGACTGTTTTTGAATTATAGTTTTCCCAGGTTATATGCCCAGTAGTGGGATTGCTGGGTTGTATGGAAGTTCTACTTTTAGTTTTTTAAGGAACCACCATACTGTTCTCCATACTAGCTGTATCAATTTACATTCCCACCAACAGTGCAAGAGGATTCCCTTTTCTTCACATCCTCTCCAGCATTTATTGTTCGTAGATTTTTTGGGAATGACCATTCTGACTGTTGTGAGGTGATACTTCATTGTAGTTTTGATGTGCATTTCTCTAATAATTAATGATGTTGAGCATTCTTTCATGTGTTTGTTGGCAATCTGTATATCTTCTTTGGAGAAATGTCTATTTAGATCTTCTGCCCAGTTTTGGATTGTGTTCTTTATTTTTTTTTTTTGATAGCGAGCTGCATGAGCTGCTTGTATATTTTGGAGATTAATCCGTTGTCAGTTGCCTCATTTGCAAATATTTTCTCCCATTCTGAGGGCTGTCTTTTCATCTTGTTTATGGTTTCTTTGGCTGTGCAAAAGCTTTGAAGTTTCATTAGGTCCCATTTCTTTATTTTTGTTTTTATTTCCATTTCTCTAGGAAGTGGGTCAAAAAGGATCTTGCTGTGATTTATGTCATAGAGTGTTCTGCCTATGTTTTCCTCTAAGAATTTATAGTGGCTGGCTTACATTTAGGTCTTTAATCCATTTTCATTTTACTTTTGTGTATGGTGTTAGGGGATGTTCTAATTTCATTCTTTTACATGCAGCTGTCCAGTTTTCCCAGCACCACTTATTGAAGAGGCTGTCTTTCCTCCATTGTATATTCTTGTCTCCTTTATCAAAGATAAGGTGACCATATTTGTGTGGGTTTATCTCTGGGCTTTCTACCCTGTTCCATTGATCTATATTTCTGTTTTTCTGCCAGTACCATACTGTCTTGATTACCATAACTTTGTAGTATTGGCTGAAGTCAGGGAGCCTGATTACCCCAGTCCGTTTTTCCTTCTCAAGATTGCTTTGGCTATTCAGGGTCTTTTGTGTTTCCATACAAATTGTGAATTTTTTTTGTTCTATCTGTGAACAATGCTACTGATAGTTTGATAGACATTGCATTGAATCTGTAGATTGCTTTGGGGAGTATAGTCATTTTCACAGCGCTGATTCTTCCAATCCAAGAACATGGTATATCTCTCCGTCTGTTTGCATCTTCTTTGATTTCTTTCATCAGTGTCTTATGACTTTCTGCATACAGTTTTTTTGTCTCCTTAGGTAGGTTTATTCCTAGGTATTTTATTTTTTTTGTTGCAGTGGTAAATGGGAGTGTTTCCTTAATTTCTCTTTCACATTTTTCATCATTAGTGTATAAGAATGCAAGAGATTTCTGTGCATTAATTTTGTATCCTGCAACTTTACCAAATTAATTGATTAGCTCTAGTAGTTTTCTGGTAGTATCTTTAGGATTCTGTATGTATAGCATCATGTCACCTGCAAACAGTGACAGTTTTACTTCTTCTTTTCTGATCTGGATTCCTTTTATTTCTTTTTCTTCTCTGATTGCTATGGCTAAAACTTCCAAAACTATAGTGAATAAGAGTGGAGAGAGTGGACATCCTTGTGTTATTCCTGATCTTAGTGAAAATGGTTTCAGTTTTTCACCATTGTGGACAATGTTGTTTATGTGTCTATCATATATGACCTTTATTATGTTGAGATAAGTTCCCTTTAACCTGCTTTCTCAAGAGTTTTAATCATAAATGTGTGTTGATTTTTTTCAAAAGCTTTATCTGCACCTATTGAGATCATCATATGTTTTTATCCTTCAATTTCTTAATATGGTTTATCATGGTGATTGGCTTGTGTATATTGAAGAATCCTTGCATTCCTGAGGTAAACCACACTTGATGATGGTGTATGTTCCTTTTAATGTGTGGTTGGATTATGTTTGCTAGTATTTTGTTCAGGATTTTTGCATCTATATTCATCAGTGATATTGCTCTGTAGTTTTCTATCCTTTTGACATCTTTGTCTGGTTTTGGTATCAGGGTGATGATGGCCTCATAGAATGAGTTTGGGAGTGTTCCTTCCTCTGCTATATTTTGGAAGAGTTTGAGAAGGATAGGTGTTAGCTCTTCTCTAAATGTTTGATAGAATTCGCCTGTGAAGCCATCTGGTCCTGGGCTTTTGTTTGTTGGAAGATTTTTAACCATAGTTTCAATTTCAGTGCTTGTGATTGGTCTGTTTATATTTTCTATTTCTTCCTGGTTCAGTCTCAGAAGGCTGTGATTTTCTAAGAATCTGTCCATTTCTTCCAGGTTGTCAACGTTTTTGGCATAGAGTTGCTTGTAGTAATCCCTCATGATCCTTTGCAGTCCTGCAGTGTCAGTTGTTACTTCTCCTTTTTCATTTCTGGTTCTATTGATTTGAGTCTTCTCCCTTTTTTTCTTGATGAGTCTGACTAGTGGTTTATCAATTTTGTTTTCTCCTCAAATAACCAGCTTTTAGTTTTCTTGATCTTACCTCTTGTTTCCTTAATTTCTTTTTCATTTATTTCTGATCTGATCTTATGATTATTTTCCTTCTGCTATCTTTGGGGTTCTTCTGTTCTTGTCTTTCTAATTGCTTTAGGTATAAGGTTAGGTTGTTCATTTGAGATGTTTCTTGTTTCTTGAGGTAGGATTGTATTGCTTTAAACTTCCCTCTTAGAACTGCTTTTACTGCATCCCCTAGGTATTGTGTCATTGTGTTTTCATTGTCATTTGTTTCTTGGTATTTTTTTATTTCTTCTTTGATCTCTTAGTTATTAAGCAGTGTATTGTTTAGCCTCCATATGTTTTTATTTTTAACAGATTTTTTTCCTGTAAATCATACCTAGTCTCTTAGCATTGTGGTCAGAAAAGGTACTTGATACGATTTCAATTTTCTTAAATTTACAAAGGCTTGATTTGTGACCCAAGATATGATCTGTCCTGGAGAATGTCCCATGAGCACTTGAGTTGAAAGTGTATTCCATTGTTTTTGAATGGAATTTCCTATAAATATCAATTAAGTTGATCTTTTTTAATGTATCATTTAAAGCTTGTGTTTCCTCATTTATTTTCATTCTGGATGATCTGTTCATTGGTGAAGGTGGGATGTTAAAATCCTCTCTTATGATTGTGTCACTGTAGATTTCCCCTTTTATGGCTGTTAGCATTTGCCTTATATATTGATGTGCTCCTATGTTGGGTGCATAAATATTTGCAATTGTTATATCTTCTTCTTGGATTGATCCCTTGATCATTATGTAGTGTCCTTCTTTGTCTCGTGTAATAGTCTTTATTTTAAAGTCTATTTTGTCTGATATGAGAGTTGTTACTCCAGCTTTCTTTTGATTTCCATTTGCATGGAATACCATTTTCCGTCCCCTCACTTTCAGTCTGTATGTGTCCTAAGTCTGAAGTGGGTCTCTTGTAGACAGCATATATATGGAACTTGTTTTTGTATCCATTCAGCCAGTTTATGTCTTTTGGTTGGAGCCTTTAATCCATTTACATTTAAGGTAGTTATCGATATGTGTGTTCCTATTACCATTGTATTAATTGTTTTGGGTTTGTTATTGTAAGTGTTTTCCTTCTCTTGTGTCCTGTCTGGAGAAATTCCTTTAACATTTGTAGCAAAGCTGGCTTGGTGGTGCTGAATTCTCTTAGTTTTTGCTTGTCTGTAAAGGTTTAAATGTCTCCGTTGGATCTGAATGAGATCCTTGCAGGGTAGAGTAATCTTAGTTGTATGTTTTTCCCTTTCATCACTTTAAATATTTCCTGCCACTCCCTTCTGGGTTGCAGAGTTTCTGCGGAAAAATCAGCTGTTAACATTATGGGGATTCTCTTGTAGGTTATTTGTTGCTTTTCCCTTGCTGCTTTTAATATTTTTTCTTTGTATTTAATTTTTGATAGTTTGATTAATATGTGTCTTGGCATGTTTCTCCTTGGATTTATCCTGTGTGGGACTCTCTGTGCTTCCTTGACTTGATTGACCATTTCCTCTTCCACATTAGGGAAATTTTCAACTGTAATCTCTTCAAATATTTCCTCAGTCCCTTTCTTTTCCCTTCTTCTTCTGGGACCCCTATAATTTAAATATTGGTGTGTTTAATGTTGTCCCAGATGTCTCTGAGACTGTCCTCAATTCTTTACATTCTTTTTCTTTATTCTTCTCTACAGTAGTTATTTCCACTATTTTATTTTCCAGATCACTTATCTGTTCTTTTGCCTCATTTATTCTGCTATTGATTCCTTCTAGGTAATTTTCAATTTCATTTATTGTGTTGTTCATCATTGTTTGTTTGCTCTTTAGTTCTTCAAGGTCTTTGTTAAACGTTTCTTGTGTTTTCTCCATTCTATTCACAAGGTTTTGGATCATCTTTACTCTCATTACTCTGAATTATTTTCCAGGTAGACTGCCTATTTCCTCATCATTTGTTTGGTCTCGCGGGTTTTTACTTGCTCCTTCATCTGTTGTGTATTTCTCTGTCTTCTCATTTTGCCTAACTTACTGTGTTTGGGGTCTCCTTTCTGCAGGCTGCAGGTTCGTAGTTCCTGTTGTTTTTGGTGTATGTCCACGGTGGGTAAGGTTGGTTCAGTGGGTTATGTAGGCTTCCTGGTGGAAGGGACTGGTGCCTGTGTTTTGGTGGATGAGTCTAGATCTTGTCTTTCTGGTGGGCAGGACCACATCTGTTGGTGTGTTTTGGGTTGTCTGTGACCTTATTATGATTTTATGCAGCCTCTCTGCTAATGGGTGGGGTTGTGTTCCTGTCTTGCTAGATGTTTGGTGTAGGGTCTTCAGCACTGTAGGTTGCTGGTCGTTGAGTTGATCTGGGTCTTAGCATTGCAATGGAGATCACTTGGAGAGCTTTTGCTGTTTGATATAACTTGGAGCTGGGGGGTCTCTGGTGGACCAATGTCATGAAGTCGGCTCTCCCACCTCAGAGGTTCAGGCCTGACATGCAGTTGGTTCACCAAGACTCTGTCAGCCACCTGGATCAGAAGAAAAGGGAGAAAAAGAAAAGAAAGAAAGAAAAAATAATAAATTTATTAAAATGAAAAAAATATTTTTAATTATCAAAAATAAAAAAGTAGTAGAAAGTAAGAAAGAAAGAGAGAGCAAAGAAACCAAAAAACAAATCCGCCAATGATAATTAGAGCTAAAAACTATATTTAAAGATTTAAAAAAAAAAGGGAAAGATGAACCCTAGGGCAAACGGTTAAAAGCAAAGCTGTACAGACAAAATCACACAAAGAAGCATACACTACACACTCACAAAAGGAGAAAAAAATATATATATATGGAAGAGAACAAAGAAATCAGTTAACAAATCTACCAATGATAATAAACTCTAAACACTAAACTAAGATAAACATAAAAACAGAGACAAATCAGATGCAGAAAGCAAACCCCAAGTGTACAGTTGATCCCAATGTCCACCACCCCAATTTTAGGATGATTCGTTGTCTATTCAGGTATTGCACAGCTGCAGGGTGCATCAATTTGATTGTGGAGATTTAATCCACTGCTCCTGAGGCTGAATGGAGAAATTTCCCTTTCTCTTCTTTTTTCATGCAGCTCCTGTGGTTCAGCTTTGGATTTGGTCCTGCCTTTGCTTTTAGGTCACCTGAGGGCATCTGTTTCCCACCCAGACAGGATGGGGTTAAAGTAGCAACTGATTAAGGGCTTCTGGTTCACTCAGGCCATGGGGAATGAGGTGTACAGAATGCGGGGTGAGCCTGCTGTGGCAGAGGCCAGCATGATGTTCCAACAGCCTGAGGCTCTTCTTGTGTTCTCCCTGGAAATTTGTCCCTGGATCAGGGAATCCTGGCAGTGGTGGGTTGCACAGGCTCCCAGGAGGGGAGGTGTGGATAGTGACCTGTGCTTGCACAGGGGCTTCTTGGTGACTGCAGCAGTAGCCTTAGTGTCTCTTGCCCATCTCTGGTGTCCACGCTGATAGCTGTGGATCACATCCAAATCTGGAGCTCTTTTAGACAGTGCTCTGAATCCCTTCTCCTTGTGCACCCCAAAACAATGGTCTCTTACCTCTTATGCAGTTCCAGACATTTTCCCAGACTCACTCCCAGGTAGTTTTGGTGCACTAGCCCCTTGCAGGCTGTATTCGGGTAGCTGTGTTCACTAGCCCCTTTCAGTCCTCTCCCTGGGATGTGACCTTTGAAGCCCAAGCCTCAACTCCCAGCCCACACCTTCCCCAGTGGGTGAGCAGACAAGCCTCTTAGGCTGGTGAGAGCTGGTCGGCACTGATCCTCTGTGCAGGAATATCTCCACTTGCCCCCTGCACCCCTGTTGCTTCGCTGTCCTCCATGGCTCCCAATCTTTCTCCCCACCCACCCACTGTCTCTGCCAGTGAAGGAGCTTCCTAGTGTGTGGAAGCTTCTCCTTCACAGCTCCCTCCCAGGGTGCAGGTCCTGTCCCTATTCTTTTATCTCTGTTTTTTCTTTTGCCCTACCCAAGTACAATGGGAGTTTCTTGCCTTTTGGGAAGTCTGACGTCTTCTGCCAGTGTTCAGTAGGTGTTCTATAGGAGCTCTTCCACATGTAGATGTGTTTTTGATGTATTTGTGAAGAGGAAGGTGATCCCCACGTCTTACTCCTCCGCCATCTTGAAGCTATCCTCCAATCCATTTACATTTTAGGTAATTATTAATATGTATATTCCTATTACCATTTTCTTAATTGTTTTGAGTTTGTTTTGTAGATCTTTTCCTTCTCCTGTGTTTCCTGCCTAGAGAAATTCCTTTAGCATTTGTTCTAAAGCTGGCTTGGTGGTGCTGAATTCTCTTAGCTTTTGCTTGTCTGTAAAGGTTTTAATTTCTTGGTCGAATCTGAATGAGATCCTTGCTGGGTAATCTTGGTTGCAGGTTTTTGCCTTTCATCACTTTAAATATGTCCTGCCACTCCATTCTGGCTTGCAGAGTTTCTGCTGAAACATCAGCTGGTAACCTTACTTATAGGGATTCCCTTGTATGTTATTTGTTGCTTTTCCCTTGATGCTTTTAATATTTTTTCTTTGTATTTAATTTTTGATAGTTTGATCAATATGTGTCTTGGCATGTTTCTCCTTAGATTTATCTTGTATGGGACTCTCTGCACTTCCTGGACTTGATTGACTATTTCCTTTCCCCTATTAAGGAAGTTTTCAACTATAATCTCTTCAAATATTTTCTCAGTCCCTTTCGTTTTCTCTTCTTCTTCTGGGACCCCTATAATTTGAATGGTGGTATGTTTAATGTTGTCCCTGAGGTCTCTGAGGCTGTCCCAGTTCTTTTTATTCTTTTTTCTTTATGCTGCTCCTGACAGTTATTTCCACCCTTTTATCCATTCTTATCTTTTCTCCACCCACTTATCCATTCTTCTGCTATTTATTCCTTCTAGAGTATTTTTAATTTCAGTTATTGTGTTGTTAATCACTGTTTCTTTGCTCTTTAATTCTTCTAGATCCTTGTTAAATATTTCTTGTATTTTCTCTATTCTGTTTCTGAGATTTTGGATCATCTTTACTATCATTACTCTGAATTCTTTTTCTAGTAGGTTGCTTATTTCATCTTCATTCATTTAGTCTTGTATTTTTTTTTACCTTGCTCCTTTGTCTTAACAAATTTTTTTGTCCTGTTATTTGTTTTTTTAATGGGTGTATTCCTGTATTCCTGTCTTACTGGTTGTGTGGCCTGAGGCATCCAGCACTGGAGTTTGCAGGCAGTTGGATAGAGCCAGGACTTGATGCTGACATTAGGATCTCCAGGAGGCCTCAGTCTGATTAATATTCCCTGGGGTCTGAGGTTCTCTGTTAGTTCAGTGGTTTGGATTTGGAGCTCCCACCACAGGAGCTCAGGTCCGACCTCCAGCCTGGGAACCAAGATCCCGCAAGCTGTGTGGCATGGCCAAAAAAAAAAAAAAAGGAGCAGTACAATATCAAAGAATAAAAAGCAAAATACAATTAGAGAGGTAAAAGTTATATTAGGAAAAATAAAAATATAATTGTAACAACTGCAACAAGGTAAAATAAAACCACAACAGAAAAAAGCAAAAAGAAAGTGGGGGGGCGCGATGCAGGGGGAACAAGGCAAAAGAAGAGAACAATATCAAAGTATAAATAATAAAATAAAATTAGTAAAATGAAAGATTTATTAGGAAAACTAAAAATATCAATGAATCAACAACAATGAATCAACAAGGTAAAACAGAACCCCAAACTAAAAAAAGAAAAAAAACATAAAAGCCTTGGCTATGGGGGTGGAGTTTAGGCAGGGGTTGAACTGAGGCAGTAGTGGGGTTTAGGACACTGTGGGACCTAGGCGGGTGGGAGGATGGCATTTGAACGTGGAGTGGGGCCTGGGCTTAGGACCTGTGCAGAAGGGGAGAAGAAGCACATGGACAGGAGAGCCTCTGGGGTGTGGCACTCCAGAGTTTTGGGGCAGGGCCCTGGGTGAGGGTGTAGGGGCGGGGCTTGGGCTCTGCATGGCAGGAAGGAGGCTCCAAGGGCCCAACAGGCTCCATGGTACCTAAGTGGACAGGGAAAGCGCTAGCCCCATTCCCTTCCATTCCTTTGCACCCTTCCCCCACCATTTCCCCTAGGGTCTCCCCCGTGTCTGCTGGACCCCTAGCCATGGGTGCATCCCACTAGGTGTAGGAACCCCTCTCCTCCCCTAGCCACCCCTCAGGGGTGCTGGTCCCCCAGGTCCGGCCTTTATTTTTGCTCCCCCTTCCCTACCTCCCACTCCGTCAGGACCCGCATGGCTGGAGGGGGCCTTGGTGGGCAGAGGATCAGGCCCAGGATCTCAGCAGGTTCCTGGGGGCCCAAGTGGGCAGGGGAAACCTGGCCATACTCCCTTTTGATCCTCTGTCCTCCCAATGGTCCCCCAATTTCCCCCTTCGGGCATGGGATCCCTTCTCCCCCACCTGCCCCTCAGGGGTGCCAATCCTGTCCGGACTCCACTTCACCTCCCCCTTCATCCCCCCCATGTCCCACATCCTACCCAGTTGCTGGGGGTTCCTCCTGTCCCCTTAGGTGTCCGTGGTCCCCCACCAGTGCCTGGTAGGTGCCCTAGTTATGTGGAGACACGAATTCCTCCTAATCCGCCATCTTGACTCTGCCCAAGAATATTTTTATAGAGAACAGCCATGGGAAGATGAGAACTGTCTTCATCCAGATAAGAAGGTAGATTTGTTTGCTGCCCAGTATAATAAAGATAATGTCTCCTTCTGGGGCAAAGGTTAAACAGATTGCTGTGGCTCATTATAAAAGACTGGGGTTTCCTAAGCTTGGGGTTCCTCAGTGAGACACAACACACTGCCTGTACAGCATTCATCTATATCCACCTGTGTAGTCCTGTGGAAACTGGGAAACATGAGAAACCAGTGGGAATATGGAGCTTATGCAGCCTGTTGCACCATGAGTAATAAAGTCCTTTTTCTCTGACCCAGGAGTCTTGTGTTTTCTGCCAGCATCTACGAAGTGATAGCAGGCTATCTTATTAACCTGCAAGCAGGGTAGACTCTCAGACCCTTCACTTTTTTGATGCCATAGTCCAGTCATTTCTGAGCATCCAATGCATCTACCTTCCTCAAGGCCCATTGATAATTAAAATTTGTCCATAAGAAAGCATTAACCAAAATGTTTGAGCAAAAATGTTGATTTATTCATTAGTTGTTCATATTATTTAATCCACATAGCACCAACAAAACATGTTTAAAGGCAAGAAACCTGTAGTTTTAGTGAAACAGTTGTATTATCTTTATGATGAATGTGGGGGTTTTTGTTAGGTTTTTGTTGTTTTTTTTATTGAAGTATAGCTGATTTATAAAGTTGTGTTAGTATCAGGTGTACTGCAAATGATCCAGTTATATATATATATATAAACTGGGTGCTTCCTTACACTGGACTGCAGCAATGAATCAAATGTGATGGTTCCCTCCTTGAATTTTTTGAGGAGGGAAAATATATATATATATATATATATATTCTTTTTCAGATTCTTTTCCATTTTAAGTTATTACAAGATATTGACTATAGCTCCCTGTGCTACACAGTAGGTCCTTGTTTATCTATTTTATATATACTAGAGTGTCTCTGTTAATCCCAAATTTCCAATGTATCCCTCCTCCCCTTTTCCTCTTTGGTAACCATAAGTTTGTTTTCTATGTCTGTGAGTCTATTTCTGTTTTGTAAATAAGTTCATTTGTATCATTTTATTTTAGATTCCACATATAAGTGATATAATATGATAGTTGTCTTTTTCTGACTTACTTCACTTAGTATGATAATCTCTAGGTCCATCTATGTTATTGCAAATGGCATTATTTCATTTTTTTATGGCTGAGTAAAATCCTATTGTATATATATACCACATTATACTGGTCTTTTCTGGTTTCTGTTAGTTTCTGCTGAAATACTGGTTCTTTGCAGAAGAGACTTAAACTGCTGCATAATAGTAATCAGCAAATCCCACTAGGAAAATTATCTGAGTAGGAGGTGTCACAGTTGTTAATGAATTCTACTCATTTATAATAGGCCAGAGGAAGGCAAAGAGGTGACTGGCCACCAGGCTGACTCTCAGCTGGTACATACACATACAAATGTACCAGTTGTGTATGATTGCATTGGTCACATTATAGCTACCGTGGTTTATGGCTGGCATCTCCTCTGACTGGCCGTGCATCCATACTGACTATTATCTCTGTTACCACAACAGTTTTTTCTTATTCTGAGTAGGTATACACAATGTTGGGATCTCTTGCAATACTGTTGGGCTAATTTACAAGAATATTGTATCCAAACAAATTCTCTCACAGTATATTGAGAAACAAGGAGGTATCAAAACACTGGCAAAATATCCTGGATAGAATGGGCAACCAAGAACAACAGAAGAGTTTCTGACAAAAGGAAACTATTACTTATTATGAAAATGAGGTTGTATATAGTAAACTTAATGAAAAGTTGTATATACTAGAATTAATGAAAAGCTGCTAAATTGTACCCCTATTAGAAGGAATGGGTGGATGTATTAAAAAACGTAAGAATAAGAGACTAGTGGACTAAAAGAAAATATTTTCCTTTTCTGTTCCAAACTGATAAATTTTTTCTAGCATTCATTGACCCGAAGAATATAATGATCTTAAGCACAGAAATTACAACACAGGGTTGCAAGCTACATGCTAGGCAAAGGTAGATGTTATTCACAACATTCTTTGAGAAAGTTATTATTAACCCATATTTGCAAATGAAAATCAGAGCCACACATAGATTGGATAAACTCCAAGTGCTAACAAAGGGCAAAGCACAAGTTTGAACTCAGATTTCTCTGATTCCAAAACCTCATTAGTTTGACCATTTTTAATCCAAACATCCATAGAGTTGTGCAGATTTAAAGAGATGATAGACAAAGTGCTCAGCGCAGTGTCAGACACATAATAAATCATTGAATGCTATTATTGTTGATAATTTTAATGAGCTAGAAAATGGCAATAGGACATAAGAGTCAGAATTTAACACAAGAAATCTGGCTCATTAATTCAATGAATACTTTCCAAATGCTCAATCCCATTGGAACATTGGACTTCTGTGTGAACAAAACTAAGTCTTCACCTTCAGGGAGCTTACCATTTAGTTGGAGGTAAGCAAATGCAATGGCAATTTCAAAGCCATAGTTGAAGGGACATTCTGGGGAGGTTAGTACAAGTGTTGTAAAAGCCATAGAAGACACAACTTCTTGGAACAGGGCATTTTGGATCAAGACATTTTCTCTAGTAGTTTCATTTTAGGTAGACACTTTTACTTGAGACGAGTTACTTGGTTCTTACATATGTCCATGTGTTCCGCAAATGTCTCTGTTTGCTGGGCCAGATTACCATCTCTAGGATTTTTGCAGACTTAGTAGCCAGGAACAGCAATCCAGAAAAAACAGCAACATCAGTGCATGTTTGGAGTCCTGTTAGACTGATGTTACCAAAGGCAGAAGTAACTTCTGTAGCTAACCTAGATGCTTCCTTACGCTGGACTCCAAAAATGAACCAAATGTGATATTTTCCTCTTTGAATTTATCAAAACCCAGGAATGAAAAGCTATACTATTATTCCTACATTATTATCTGTACATCAAAAATGAACTAAAAAAGAATAATTTCAAGGAATGTACTCCCTGGACAATCAAATTTGATGTAAAGCAACTTTTGATTTCAAAAACTTCCTGAATCCTTTAGGACTAAGTAAACATGTTGTAAGTAAGATAGTTAAGCTACTTCTTATGCTCTGAAGGCACGTTCCAAACTCCCTTGAGCTTCTCTGAGTCTAATACCTGCATATAGTTTGGAGTCAACCCAAGCATAGAACAAATCCCACAGAGACCAATGAATTTGATGAGAATGCTAATTATCATGGAGAAGGAAGTTTCCAAAGCCACACTTCATCCTTTCTGATTCCCTCCAATCTCTCCTAAAAGAGGGATTTGAAAATGAGCGCTGCCTATCCTTTGTCCACTTTTTGAAGTGGAACAGCTGCCAGCGTTTACTAAGGATTGACATAGCAAGAAACAGAGAAGGGATAAGCAAACGGGTCCTTTATTGCTACAACAGCAATAAAGGGAAATCCCATCCTTCATCCTTGCCATGCACAACTGCAAGTTCCAGAAAAAAAAACACACTGGTAGACTGAATCTGAGCCACTGTGGATACACCACCCCAGACCCATCCTTCCACAAACAAATAAGTACCCAGTTCATTAAACACACATATTCTGGAGCTGGAGCCGACATTTACTCACGTCTGAGGATCCCTGAAACTTCTACCAGCAAAGAGTGAACCAAAGAAGGTAGGCTTACAAATGCTCAACTTGTTAGCAGGAAATTACAGTCTAAGAAGTAATTTTCTTATAAACTTAGAATATCAATGAAGGCAGGTTTGTGGAAGTAGTAACGCTGGATACCCAGATAATCCTATCTGTTATTTAATACAACTGATTTTTTTCTCTCTCTTGAAAAAGAAACAAAATCAAGATTTGTCCCGTCTGCTTATAGGCAGCAAAGCTCATCAGCGTCCACTCATTTTTCCTGATGTCTCGGAGTAAAGCATTTGCTCTTGTGCACATGAGGAGAGGCTGAAGGAAACTGTGGAGTTAGACAGAGAAGACAAATTGTGCCCAAATCAGTGCACACCCATCACTGTCAATGATTTACACCCCTGAACGTCTGGCTCTTCAAAACAGGTGAGTAGATGAATATTTGTGTTTACCGTGGAGGTTTATACTGCAGGATTCCTTAAGGGAAATGGGAGAGTGGAAATGAAACCTGATTAATTCTGATGTGAGAGGCATTCTGTGCAATGGAAATTAAACCTTGGAGCCTTGGGGATTACTAGTTTCTTTAAGTCTTGAATAAAATTTAAAAGGTTGCAGAAGCTTTTGTGAAGTACCATCTTTAACTTTTCAGGAAAAAGGTTAAACACTTTGTTTCTTTTTTCCTCAATAGTTATTCTTTTAATAATCTTAGACTTTTCACAGGAATTTTCTTGAAAAGCTTTCATTTTCTTGATAGGCATGGAATGTGCTCTTTAAAAAAGTAAAACGTCCTCTGTACATTTGTCTATACAAGAGAAACTCATTATTTCAGGGAAGAACAGGGTTGGTTCTTCATACATAAAGAAACAACTAGCATTGTGGAGAAGACACTGTATGTCCTAGATATTCATATGAACATTGTGTCCTAGGTACATATATTAACCTTGATAACCTCAGTAATTTTATATTGATAATGTACGTATTGATGTAGTAGAATATACCAGCCTGATAATTTCAGGTGATCACACTACCAGTCTGGCTGTCATTATTATTTTTATTATTGCTATCATTAGTAGTCATGTACTTCTCATTAGTAGGAGTAGTAGTGATAATAGTACCATTTGGGCATCTGTGGTGTCTCAACCCTGTAGTCTAGGCACATTATATAAATTATTTATAATCCTCACAATGACCCTGATATATATTATTATTCTCACTTTATAGAGGGGGACCCAGAGTTTAAGCAAGGGTTCAAGATCTTCTTGACAAGCCTGACTTGAGGAATCAAGCATCACAAGAAGAAAAAGTGAGGAAGGAATGGAGCTGGGAGAACTGGAATAAGGCTGTCCCTCAAGATGGTGTAGCATTTACACACCTATAAATCTTTAAGTCTATAACTTAAGTATACAAGCATAGAATTGTGTTTTTCTAAAACTAAGCTGAATTTTTACTAAAAATTATAGAGAAATACTAGATTCCACTGGAACTCTGTCCATTGGGTAGAGTTTCATCTAAGAGTTGAAGATGCTTCTGCAGTGTGAAGGCTTAACAGGGTGGAGCAGTGCCTGTGCCCTGGTGGATCATCCATCCCACTTGGTATTCACTCAGACACACCCATTCTTTTCCATCTTTGACCACACTGGGCCACACAGGCAAAGCCTTAATTTACTGGCCTGGGCAGCCAAGGTATTTTGGCTCTCTGTGCCACATCCATTCTGCTCTTATTGAACATGAATCATCCTTCCTTTTGCTCTTCTCATGATGCAGAGACAGTGAGGCTATTTTAAGCCTGCCTCCACAGCTTCCCCAAAGGACATTTCTTCTGAACTCCACAATGGGAATGAGCCTAAACTCTCGACTTCTTTGGGCAACTTGATTAAGGAAAAGCAGTATCAGTATGGGTGTGTCTTTGTCCTGGCCTCATCCTCTGTGAACCTGATACAGGGACAAGACACAATCTGATGCTGATGATTGAAACCGAACAGGAAACTGCAGGGTCTTCCTGGGTGCAGACGACCCCCAGTGTCCTCTGCCTCTTGTTTGTAAAAAGCTTTAGCCTCCTAGGCCACCCAGAGTTCTAAGGAGCAAATTTAATCAGAAAAATGAAAAAATACAGAAACAAAGGAAAACAGTGAAACCAGACAAAATAATAATAGTTTAGTCATTAAACAAAGTCAAGGACTTTTAGTTTTTCCTCAGAACTATATATCGTATCCTGATCCATATCCTTGAGTTGTTTTACAGATACTAAAACTCTCATGAGGTGGAAGAAATTAACTCCATGCTGATCACAAACACATAGACCCCAGACCAGTTGAAACCAGAAGTTGATGATGTTAACTCCCAAAATACCACCTTGTTTGCTCAGCACCAACTAATCAGAAGAATGTCCAGGAGCTGATCAGTCATCCTACAACACTCGCCCCTAATGTTGCCTTTAAAAACCCTTCCCTGAAAGCCACTGGGGAGTTAGGGTCTTTTGAGCATAAGCTGCCTGTTCTCCTTGCTTGGGATCCTGCAACAAATGCTGTAATTTCTTCACCCCACAACCCACTGTCAGAAGATTGGCTTTGTTGCCAAGTTTGGTTGGGTAACATGATGGAAACAACACTCCTTCCCCCCACCCCACCCCACCCAAAAAAATAAACTCTGCTCTGCCCAGAACTGGTATAGAATAGAGTGAGAGTGAGAATACAGGCATATTACCTCATGCTAACTTGTTCTGGAAAATGAAGTCGGGGGTAAGGAGGCTTTGAGGGTAACAGGTGTTGTGGAATACTCTAATAAGTGCCAGCTTTTGAAATCAGAGTCAAAACCAAATCCTACACCTACTACTGTCTACTACTTTCTAGCTGGTCTGCCTATAAAATTTTTCTTAATCTCTGGAAATTCAGTGTCCTCATTTACAAAGGGGCATAAGAACAACTTCATCACAAGTTTTTTGTGAAGATTTAATATTAACTAAACCTAAAGCTGTTATAGAGCTTTCATATGTCAGGTGCTGTTTACAGCCTTTTATGCATAATAGCTCATTTAATCCTCACCCCAATCACATGAATAGATGTTATTATTATCCCCACTTTACGGTAACCACGGTACAGAGATATTAAGGAATTTGTCCAAGATCACATGACTAATAAGTGGCAGAACTGGGATTTTCCCTCAAGGTTTGTGATAGAGTTCATATTTCTACTTAGTCCACTGTATTGCCTCTCCATTAATACTAGAAGTTGTTGCTATATAACTAATTGTCCAACTCAGGATCCTTTTGAGTAAAAGTGTCACTAAAATAATGACACTGGAACATGATATGTAAACAGAGATTCTCCCAGGGAAACTAGAACATACGAGCACCTTAATGTGCCCTTCAGTACTTCACACAGAGCCTTCATCTTCAAAACAGAAAAAAAAAAAGTAATCTAACATGATCAAGAGCAAAATCCACATGTATTTTTTTCATCCAAGCCTAAATATGGCAAAGTTTTCATGGAGTAATTATAAGAAAAATAACCCATGTCTTTTTGTAACTATGTCTAACTACTGTATCAAATTTCTCTTCCATTACCAACCTGCAATCACCACCACCCCCATCTTGTTCTCTCTCACCACCAACCTACTGTGGGCCTGTCTTAGCATCTTTGCAGGTCACAGCACTGATCTTCCTATACAGAAATCAATCCAGGTCTTCACTGACACTGAGAGCAATTGGTCAGGTCCCACTGCCAAAGGTTTTCCTGTTGAAGGCTCTCCTCATTTACCCCCAAAGCACTGCTCAACTTCCAATGAGAATCTCCTCAGTAGTCAGGGGTCTATGGCAGATGGGACCAGTAAAGCTGCCCAGTGAGAGGCTGAATGGCTCTTTTTGGTCCTCACTGCTGAATTGCTATTTTTCCAGGCACAACGCACATTTATTTAAGCTATGTTGCAACACAGGTGACTCACAGTCTGTCTGGCATTCAAAATAAATCAGCCAACATCAATCAATGCATATGTATTGAACACCTATTTTAAGTGCACAGGGAGCCTGACCTTCAGTTTTATGGAGCCAATTTTTTTCCCATTGTGCTGATGAAGAGTTTTCTTTGCCCTCCAAGGCCTGCTACTCTGTCCTTGCCCTCATTGATGCTCTTTTATGTTGTCTTGACTTCCCACCCAGATCAACAAGGGCACTTCGAATTTTGATCCAGGTTTACTGGATGTTGACCACTCTCCCATATCCTGGTGCAAATGGAAAATAGAATGAAAATTTTTCTTACTGACTCTCTGTCTCTCCATATAATCATTCACAACCCTGAGTCTAGGAATGGAGGGTCCAGACAATGCAATGAACTCAATGCAGGTGTATTATTTATCTACTGCTGCAAAAAACACTACCCTAAAACACAGTGGCTTAAAAACAGTAAATACTTGTTATCTAATGTACTTTCTATGGGTCAGGAATCTGGAAACAGCTGAGTTGAATGGTTCTGGTCAGGGTCTCTCATGAAGCTGCAGTGATGTTGACCACGAGGGCTTCAGTCTTCTGAAGGCTTGACAGGAGCTGGAGAGTCCACATCCAAGATGGTTCACATGGCTGTTGGCTGGAGGCCTCAGTTCCTCATGATGTGAACTTCTTCATTGGGCTTCTTGAATGTTCTCAAGACATGGCAAGTTGCTTTTCCTAGAAAAAATGATCAAAAAATAAAAAAGAAGAAGAAAGTCATAGTGCCTTTTATCACCTTGCCACTCTGTCACTTCCAGGGTATTTCATTCATTAGAAGCAAGTCTCTAAGTCCAGCCCACATTCAAGAGAGAGGGGAATTCAGCTTCATCTTTTGGAAGCAAGAATGTCAAAGAGTTGTGAACATATTTCAAGATCACCTCAGTGGGTGTATTAGTCAGGGTTTTCCAGAGAAACAGAACCAACAGGATATCTATCTATCCAACTATCTGTATCTATTATAAGGAATTGCTGCACAAAATTACAAGGGGTGGCAAGTTTAAAATCTGAAAAGCCAACATCCCAGTTCTAGTCAAAGGCCAGAAAATGCTAGAGAACCAGGAAGAGCTGATGTTTCAGTTCAAAGACAATCAGGCAGATGAAAAACAGGTCAGCCTTTTGTTCTATTCAGGCCTTCAACTGATTGAATGAATCCCACCCACATTATGGAAGACAATCTGCTTTATTCAAGTCCAATGATTTAATGTTAATGTCATTCAAAAAAATCCTCACAGAAACAATAGAATAAAATTTGCCAGCTATCTGCGTATCCCATGGCCCAGTCTGGTTGATATATAAAATCAACCATCACAGTAGGCATTCAAAAATGTTTATCAATAATTACATATCTGTGTTGTTCCTCTAGAATTTTACTAACTTACTGACCCATTCTCTGGAAAACAATAATAACTCTTGTTTGCATGGAATATTATGATTTGCAAACCACTTCTCAAAAGCTTTAGTAATTTAAAATTTCACAATATCCAAGATGAGAAAACTAAGGTCCAGAGAGGTTAAGTGACTTGTTCAAGGCCTCACAGCTAATTGGAAGAGCAAAATCAAAGGAAGGTTCTCTGAGTCTAGATCCATGGAATTTTCCTTCATACAGCCTTTTTGGCAATTGTACATTCTCCTAATGTTTGAGGAGACTAGATCAGTGGTTTTTCACAATGTTTATAGTAGCCAAATTCCTTTTGTAAATGAAGATTTATAGAGAATGAAAGGTACTTAAAAGATAAGTGAATCTGCTGAGGGTAAAGATGGGTGAGGCTGGAAGAGATGAAACTGCCAGCTCTGTCTCTCTTCCTCCCAGTGGCCCTTTAGGCATCATCAAGAATCTGTGACACTTGGTTTGAAATCCACTGGCCTAGATCACATTGGCCTCTGTCTTGAGAATGCAGCTTTGCACGAGGAACAGAAAGCCCATTTCTCAAGTAAGGAAGGAGTACTGGTTTGTCACTGTTCTTTTACCTTCAGTCAAACAGGCATCTAGCTCTGCTGTTCTGAAGGGTTTGTCTAGGAGGAAAAACTCAAGTTTCAATTTGGAAGGTAGAGTACTAGACTGTGATTTGTCTTGAACCCCTTGTACTCACACCTTTAAATTTGTTCTAAGTTTTATTGTTTCTGAAGTTAGATTCTCAGTTTTCTGTGTTGTAAAATGAGAATTTAAAAAAAAAAATAGGATACCAGAGCAAAAAGCTTTTGAAAAGGCACTTGGCAAAGTGAATGGGAACACAATTTAGTATGTCTGACTATATTACTTTTCATAATTAGAACATTTCATGATTATAAATGGTTGATTGTAAAACCTCAGCCAGCCTGTCATCCAGACACCTTCAGAAGCTCTAAAAAGAATACTTTTTAAGCTTGAAAAAAGCCTCACCTCCACAATAAAGTAAGTTAAAATAACTCTCCCACATACCAAATGAGCAACGAACAGTGGTCGTGTTTCAATTCCTGACCCAGCATATTAGATCCATTAAGATATTAATTAAGATATACTATAGTTCTGTACATTTGCAGATTGCAATTTAATTAAAATAAAATTGACAAATATTAATTGAGAAATGGTAGGTTCTGTGCTAGCTGAGAAGATATAAACAAACAAACAAAAAGGCACAACCTTAGGAAGCTCTCAACTCAGTATGAAAGACTAACAAGCACACAGGTAATAGGCACACCTATTACACAGGTAATAGATGCAATAATAGATAGAATATAAGAGATAGAGAAGGGAATGATAAAGTTGGAGACTTCTCAATATAACAATCTTGTGCTAGATGTTGAAAAGGAATCTGATTTTTTTGGAAATAGAAAAGTTAGCCAAGTGGGGTGCAGGGCTGTGAGGTGATAGGTGGAGGGAGGAAGGCTGACTTCTAGGCACAGGGAATAGCCTGTCTGAAGCTTTGTAAAGAGATGGTGGGAAGTTTTAGTCCCAAGAAGCCTCTGGGCAAGTTTTGGCAGCATCAGTAGGAGAGGGGGCTTCTAGCTTCTGGCTCAGTGACAGCAGCAAGATGCTAGTACTAACAGAGACATTGGCCGCCCCCACTGCACACTGACCAGGCGCCTAGCCTTCAGCTCAAGGTGGCAGCAGCTCTCAATTCTGAGTAATCAGTTGTTTTCTTCCATTGCTATTTTGATCCTTCGGGTCTGATTTTTTTTTTTGTTTTTTCCCATTTTTATTGAGATGTAAGTGATATAAAAGATTGTATTAGTCCAAAGAGTACAATATGATTTGATATAACTATATATTGTGAAATAATTTGAGTTGCAGCCATCACCTCACATGCTTACAATATTTTTCCTTATTGTGAGAACTTTTAAGATCTACTCTCCTATCAATTTGCAAATACACAATGCAGTATCGTTGACTATAATCACCATGCTGCATATCACATCCCTATCACTAAGGTATCTTCTAACTGGAAGTTTTGACCAGTTTCACCTATTTTGCCCACTTCCCTCCTGCCCCCCTCCACCAACCTCTGGCAAGCACCATCTGTTCTCTGTATCTATGATTTCAGTTTGTTCAGATTCAACATATAAATGAGATGATACAGTGATATAGTATTTTTCTTTTAATGTTTGACTTATTTCATTTAACATAGTGCCCTCAAGGTCCATCCACATTTTGCAAATGGCAGAATTTCCTTCTTTCATGGCTAAATAATATTCCTTTATATATATATATATATAATCACATCTTCTTTATCCATTCATCCATTGATGAACACTTGGTTGTTTCCATATCTTGCCTATTGTAAATGATACTACAATGAGAATCCAATATGTTTTTAGCTTATTTCCTGTGTTGGACTCTCTGCTTGAAAGGCCTAGAATAACTCATGTTATCCTGATAAGACATTGACTAATACAAGCTCCTAGCACAGTGTTAATGCTAAATAGTAAAATAATTTATAGGTGAAAGAATGAATAGTTAGACAGATACGTAATGAAATGAGGATGTTCTTATTCTGAAAATAAGACCTAGTTTTGGCAAAGAAGTCATGCAATTATGGTGACATCGTGGGGTTGAAGAACAGTGTCATCAAGGAATGGAGAATTTCCTTAGTTTCTTAAACAGAAAAGAGAATGACCACAGCTTCACTGTAAGCATATTAAGCTACACTGGAGATTTTATAACCCTCCATCAACATTGTCCAGAAAATAAGGGGAGAAAAATAGTTATCAGTTTGGCTTTGGATATTTATGAATTACAAAGTGCATCCTGTCTTTTTCTGTTGCTAAATGAAAGTGCCAATGGAAAGGTTTTATACTTTTCTTTATAAACTTCTTTAATCCCTAGGTTTACTTTTGTTGTGTTTTCTTACAGCCTTTGCAGGTCAAACCAGAGTTGTCTGCAAACAGTTTTCATTTTCAATGAGGCCATAAAGTTTAAAATTTACAGAAAATTATATATTGACTATACAGCATTTGAGGCTGTGAAGGCTAAAGTGAATAGACTCTGCTATTCTTTTTCCAGGGGAAAATTTTGTCAGTAAGCTCTGGCAAACAAAGATCAGGCAGGGGAATTAGAGGGACAGTTTGATTTCTTAGGGAGATCAATGAATATGACAGGTTAATAGATGGCACACAGCTGGTGTCAGGTTCAGAAGAAGTGATGACAAGGGACAAAGGAGAGGACAAGATGAGCATTTATAGAACTAGAGTCCAGTTCTGCATGGAAAATCAGAGACCCTGGGGAAGACAGGGGTTAGCAGTTATCTTCCCTGGGATAAGCAGAGCAATCAAAACATCTTAGACATTCGGAGGGTCCCCCAGGAACCCAGACACTTCCTCCTCAAAGCCACAGGGACATTTCCGAGCAGCGGTCTGCGCAGTCAAAACATCAGCCATGGTTTCTGGATTATTCCCCCTGTGTGACATACTCCCCAAGAGAAGACAGGAAGATATTCCCACCTTGTGAAGGTCAGAAGTAGGGAAACATTTTTTCTTGTGGCCATTCCCACTCATGTCATAGTGTAGCTGAGCAGGAAGAAAATGGTCTTAGAAATTATATATACCTGCGTTGAAATTCACTCTCTATTATTTATTCACCAGGCAAGTAATTCAGCCTCAATAACCTCAATTTCCTTACCCACAAAATGAGAATAATAATACCTACATTCAATGATCATTGAACACTTTAAATGAGATGATGATGCTGATGCTGATGATAATGAAAATGATAAAAGCAAACATTTGTGTAAAAATTACTAGCAGACACTGTTCTGAGTGCTTCACACATGTCAAGTCTAATCTATATCTAAGATACATAATATGGACAAAGTGCCTGTATAATATCCTGCACTCTGAGAATGCCTAATAAATGGCATCTTTCTCACTGATGCAGGTTCGTGGTGGTTACGGTGGTGCTATTATCATTCCTTCCCCTTGAGATCCAGTCACTAGGGCCCCTAGTGTACTTAACGGAATATGCCTTCTCATGCCTTACATGATTTACATTAATAAAAATTCTTATCTGAGGGCAGTGTGATTGAAGCAGAATTTAGGCCACCTGCAAGAAAGCAAAACAGCTTTATTTATACTATTCTCAATATACTCATTCTCATTCACATAATTAAAAAATAAGAGTACCATCAGGAGGGTAATTTGGGGCATGGTGAATATTGAAGTATGGGATCAAAATGTTTAAAAAACAGAGATATGTTAGAAGACAAAAACAGAGAAAGTATGTGTATCTAAAGAATATATGCAATGACCTTTTTGTAAATACATTTTTTTAAATAATATATACAAATATTTACAGAAATAGTGACAAGGTGATGGCAGATGCATTGGCATTAGAGTCAAGCTTTTAACCTGGCAAGCTGTCTAACAGGTCTCAAGTTTCTTGTCCTTATCTACTGAACAGAAGTATTAATGTCTGCCTCACAGAGATGGATGTGTATAACAAAGTGAAATACATGAAGTGCATAATATACTAGTCTGTATATCGTAGTCACTCAATAAATGTTAGCTCTTTCTCCAACTTAAAGTCTGTAAGTTCCTTAACAATAACAGCTGGATGAGACATTCTCAATGCATTGTGTCAAAAAACTAATTTGTGGACCCATCCTGACACAACGTAAGATCAACTTTATAGCACTTAGGGGGAGGGGGAAATGTTTAGAATTTTGTATTATATGACTAAGGATTATCATAATTAGTCAAATCATAAGACTAGTAAGGATCAATAATTAACTTCCTTCATCAATTCTTTATAGAATTCAGAATATTTTTAAATGATCTTCTTTAATAGATTTAATAGGAAGATAGACAGAAAATAAAAATTAAAGAACTAGACCACCATGCTTAGCAATTAATTAACTGCCTAAGAAATACCAAGGAAGAAGACGACTTTGGAGGAGGACATTGGATACAGGTAATAAATATGCCACTTTGTCACATGCAGATAAAACTTTGTAATAGGCACAAATAATGGAAAATAAACTTCTGTAAAAATAGAATTGCAAATGAGAACTAACAAAGCTCACTGAACGTATTGAATCAATATTTGCATTAGATAAGGGATTGTGTATTACCCCAGGAGAATTTCAAATGACTGCTGAAGTTCAGTAAGGGAGGACTTGGGGAGAGGTTGGGGGTGGGGGTGATGGTGCACACTGGTCCAAGAAATGCAGTATAAAATGGTGTATTAGAAGAGCTCGGCTCCATTGCCAGCATCTCTTAGTCTCATCTGGGACCACTCACTTGCCTCTACACTAGACATTTCAAATAGAAGGGCTAGGGTAAAAGAAGAAGAGCTGCCTGTGCAGTGTCAGCTACACCAGTGACAGAAGTATTTCTCTAAGACTTCTCTCCAATTGTTAAGAACACATCTGCTGTACTACAGAAGAACTTGAGGTTTACCTCTCTTTGCTTTAGCACCTTTATTAGTAGTGCTGCAAGGCTGAAGGACAACGTCTCAGGTGAAATGAGTATGTTTCAAGCCCAAATATTCCCAGCTTGAGCTTTCTGGATTGCCTGGTTTGAAATTGCTCAGAGTTATACATGTGTTTACAGCCACCCACCAACTTTATTAGGAAAACGTTTCATCCTACTAGAGGGTTGTTTTGTGTGTGTGTGTGTGTGTGTAATGACAAAGTGTTTCCTGTTTTTCTAATCTGTTTGCAATAAATCATTTTAAATAGCAAATACTTTCTCTAGCTCCTTTCCAGGCAGCAATAACTTTATATTAAATTTGATTTTGTACAGTTTGCATTTTGAATAAAGAGAAAAAAGAGAAGGATTGAACTGACCTTTAGCTATTTACACCTCATAAGTGTAGTTATAGAGTCAAAATTCCCATATAATTACCTTTACTTCTTCCCATGTGAATTATTTATTGAGGTACTCAGACCACCAAGCATTAAATGATTGAAACAATTAAAATCCACCCCATTTCCCAAATCTCTATAAACAGCAAATGAAAATATGTAGGGACTGTAAGAAAATGATTGAGTGATAAATATAACTTTTTCAACTAATATCAAACAACTAACACCTTTATTGATCATATATTATATGAGGAAATGAGACTCGAAGTCAGAGTCAGATTCTTAAATTCGGCCTCTTCTGATGTCTGAGCTGCAAACTTGATCAATTTATTTAATTTCTCTTAGCTAAATTCCTTACTTATAAAAAGAGGATAATAATATTATGAGATATTATATAGCAGTATATATATCTATATATCTATATCTATATCTATATATCTATATCTATCTATATATATATATATATATAAACGAGAAAATGTACCAGCTTCTAACAATTGATTAGGAGATTTTCGTTCCTTTCCCTACATGCAAAGTTCTGTCCTGACAGCAACTTGAGAATGTGACAAATAAAGAGAATTACCAAGTATAACATGTTATATTTGTCCCTCAAGGAGCTACCACTCCAACAGAGCATGAAAGATACTCATTCATGAAAAGTTAATTCATAATATTTTAGTATATAGAGGTTTATCATGAGATACCCACAGAATTTAAAGGCAGATTTTATATTTGAAATTAAACTAGCAAAATTGTACCCCATTGGATGGGAAGGGCCATCTGTTGAGGGGGTTCAGTACAAACAAGCATCAGCAAATGCAAACTTGAGGAGGTTTGGGAAAAACCCAAAACCAAACAAACACGCCAGGCTGGATTTGTGGTTGTAGTGAGACAGACGTCAAGGAAGCCCAGAGTACTAGACACTCATGTTCTGGTCATCAACGCAACAGATGTGACAATTGTCTTCACTTTCTTTGTTCTGATACGAGGTTTACAAAACAGCTGTTTGATCATAACTTGACTTCATAGTCTTTCATCTTGGGAAAAGAATTTACTGACCTAAGAACACACTTGCTCCCTCTGTTTGGAAGTTCTGTTTTCATTTAAACTTTTTATCATAAACTAATAAATATACCAATTAGCTATGAGTTTAATTGACCAGAATCATTTCCCTTGAACCATCTTTGGACACAAAGACAAAACCAAATGAGGCTCTGGACTACCAAACTGTGCCCAGATCCTAGATCATGTAAGGTGACATGATTTTTCACTCTCAACAAATACTAAGCAACGTGGTTTATGTTAGTGCTTCAAAATTAAAGCCCAGAACAGAACAGAACTAGAAAGAAATACTCTTATTTAATGGTTAGGCTATTGAAAATATAAAACAGTGGATAAAACCTCAAATGTCACAACAATCCTTCTACTGTGTTTACACAGAACCACTGTTTTTGTTTTGTTTTGTTTTTTGTTTTTAACATCTTTATTGGAGTATAACTGGCTTGTTTTGGGGTTTGGTTAAATATACCTTCATACCAATAACCACATTCTACTGAACCCATAAATCCCAACCTATGTGGTTGGGACCCAGTATTAAGAAAGTCTGGGTTTCCATACTTTTTAAAACCTTCCAGGTGTTTCTAGTGTATAGGTTTGTGAATCCATGGACCTGTAGGCAATTAATATAAAGAGTAAAAGCAGACCAGGTAGAAGCTATAGGTAAACCCAGTTTAAAGGAACAGCCCTTATTCCTCTATCACTAACTATTCCCTTCTGTAATTGCAGACTCATTGTCCATGGATCTTTGGTATGTTTGAGAAAATTCAGAAATCTGGAATTTTTGAAATTCTCCAATTTTCAATATTTGACAAACAATTCAAAGCTTTAAATATTATTCTGTAAATTTCACAAAGCATATTGTCTGGCCATGAGCTTGTGTCCTCTGTTTATAAACCAAGAAAGGCTATGTGACATGCAAAGCCATTATAGAGGTTCAAATACAACAAATCTTTAAACAGCAAGGACAATAATACTTATATTGATGTGTTGACATCCTATAGATAAGATGATCAATTGGTGTAGTGTTTTGCTTTTCCTATTGATATTTTACCTTGACTTCAGTCAAGAGCCTAAGTGTCTTGAAGACAGAAATTAGATTTAGTTTATGTTAATTTCACTTCTCTAGTCTTGAATGCATCCTTGGGCATTTATAAATCCTTGATCATGTTATAAATGTGATACATGAAATGTTTTAAATATAGACTAAGCCAGTCTTCTTTTTCATGGTTACCTGGAAGAAAAAAATATGCAGTTAATCAAGCAAGTATCTAGGGAATGTAGTTAGTGGTCAAAACCAATCTGTTAATTGCATTATGATCAAATCTCTCTCCCTCTCTCTCTCTCTCTTTCTTTTTCTCTTCTTTGCCAGTCTTCCTCCCTCATTCTCACTCTGTCTCTTTTACTCACTCAAAAGTTGGGATCTACCCAATCTTGAAACTGCCACTTTTTACATGAAAACAATCTGGAAAGAAACTGAAAGGAGTAACTTTTCTTAAGACTAACAGGGAACAACCATGGAAAAGCTCGAATATTGGTCATGAAAGATTTTAATTACATTAACATCGATTGGGATAAGGGCAATTTGATTATAGAAAAGAGTTAAAGTTCTGTCCTCGAGTCACATTGTTTTTTGTTTCTAAGAGTTACTTTGGCTAGTCTTTATGAAGAGAAGTTTTTTGGGTTTTGTTTTCTATCCTTTTAATCTATTTTTAATTTTTTCCTGGAACCTTTCCTAAAAATTCATCCAAATATGATAAATCAGATTGAAGCTGTGAAGCATCTCAAATCTAGTTATTGACTTATTATTTGATTTCAAATGCTCAAGAGAATATGCTGTTTATGAAGAGAAAACAATGCAAGCATTTCTAACTTAGGGAAAGAAGATATTTTAAGAGTGCAAAGGGCCCTGAGGAATGTTGATTAGAATTCCATACAGTATAAGAAATCTATTGTACAGAAGTAAAAAATTGAGCATTTAGGAAACAATTGGAAAGGCTGACATTGAAATTCAACAGAAACAAGTAGTAATCACAGCACTGAATTTAGAATGAACGAGTTGAATAAAATACAAGAACACTCACTAAAAGACCATTAAAGGCAGTGCTTGTAGTTGAAGGGTCTTAAAAAATTCTACTGTCCATGACACAGTTTATCTTAAAATACATAAAACATCATGTACTTCAACTTTGCAATGAGGTGAGTACTTTATTATGTTTTAGTATTAGAGAATGGAAATACCTGGTGTCTGATTAAACAGTACTTTTGTGAAATGTATTTACTCAAGAGAAATATATGTAAGACACTTGGATCTTTAAATATTGGATTTTTCTAAGAGACTTTTCATAACTATAAGTAACAATCTTCATTATGAAAATTTTTTTAAAAGCTAGGTTAATTGGTAGTCGTTGGGTGAATTGAAATTTTTTGCTGTTATAAATTTGGTTTTAATGGCATTTGTTAGAATAGATTTGACCCCATGTTGAGATCATATATATAATTTATATCATATAATTATATTATATAGTATAATAAACTATATTTAATTATTATAATTATATATATATGGTTATATTACAAACATAAATATATAGTAGGACATTACAAAACATGAGGGGGAACAAAATATTTTAATATGACAGCTCAGAATCTTCCTTCCCCCTTTAGTCCTTTCTTCCTTTTAAATCTCACTATATTCTATTATTTTATTTCAGTTTAAAGGATAAAGTCCTTCTTTATCCCTAAGTCATTTTAAGCATATGTATTCTATATTTTTCAGATTTTTTTACCTAAGTTCTTAGTATATAACTTCTGGCCCTCCACAGTGGATTACCTCCTCCTTTGGTTTGTAATTTTTACCAGGGATTGCCTTAACTTTGGGGCCTCTGTAGAGCCTGAGCTGTAGAAAAGTCCCTACACAGTGGTGATGTATTTGCTTCTACAGAGAGATCCATGGGTTTTACCAGTATGGGACTAAGTTTTATAATTAGTTCCCTGGCTTAGGAATTCCCACATCATGCCAAAATATAAGTTTGGTCACAAAATCCAAACATGTCACAAATTGTGGCTTGGACTGCTCAAGGGAGATTTCGCCCCACCTCCAGAATGTCAGGCAGGGTACACAGAATCTCCCTGAGCAAGTGCGAGTCTTAATTCAAGCTCCTCATCTTCTACAAGGCAAGACTCCTGCCTCCTGTCCTTATACAGATGTTAGAAATTCAGCCCCTGGGCTAAGTTCCTATAATCAAGAGTGCTAGGTCCCAGTTTGTTGGGACATTGGCTAACATGCTTACTGCTCTGGCTTTAATCTCTGGTGTGAGCATTTGGATTTTCCTTTTCTTTTTTCAAGCTCAGCATTTACATATTTAAATTTTTGATAGATTCTGTTAATATGCATTTAAAGTTTTATTTCTACTAAGAGGAGGCCTGTGTTAAATCAGTCTTCTATGTCGCTGAAATCAGAAGTCTCCTCCCCCACTCTTTGATGATGGAGGGGACAGATTTTCATGAAAAAGCTGTCAAGGCAATAGAAACTCCCCAAGATTTTATTCAAAGTTGTCACGAAATAAGTACTTAAATCCCTTTAAAATGTTAAGAAAATGTGAGTGTGAGAGAATCTTGTCTAGGAAAAGCTTTTTTAGATATAGTAACAGCTGCATATCTGACATGTTTTTCTTGTACCAAGGTGAGGATATTGGTGCTACAGGAATGTAACAAATGTGAATTGTTGGTGTAATTTAGTCCAATCCAGGATTTGGACTCAAAAGGGATAGTTCCATCTTTCTTATCAAAGACCAATTGTAAATTCCTTAACCTAATTGGGGCCAGAATGCCAAAATGAATGGAGGTAGAGTGGTGGCAGCAAAGGATTATTATGGAGATAGCAAAGGATTACAGGGCACTGGATTAGGATCCAGACGTTTCCTTTATAGAAGCTTTTAGGAAGTAGACAGCTGCCACCAACTACCACCAATTATGTCAAGGAAGCATCCCATCTATGCTAGAGCCACACAAAGTCAATAGCAACAGAAAAGTAGCAACAGACCAAAGAAACAGGCAGGTAAGCAGAAGCCAGAGTGTGATACCAGGCATGAGTGACAAAGCCAGGCATCAGGAGTGCATCCAGGAGGCAAATCTGTTCTGACAGCATATTTGGATGGTGAATAATTCCTGAAGTTCTAATCCAGCCTTTAACTCCATCCTAGCACTTAGCATGTGAAGATTCTTGGGCACAGCTGTAACTTACTTCAGCAACACAGGCTCTATTGCTTGCACACGATCACCACCAAAGTCCGGGCACACAAAAAGTACATCAGCAGGATTCCTATAGTACACAGGCTAGGAAAGCAATTTTCCTAATACTGAGTAAAAGAGAAAAAGCCTTCTATCCAGCAAATTTTTAATTAAAATTAAGAATATCGCTTCCTTGGATGGATTTAGAGACTGTCATACAGAGTGAAGTAAGTCAGAAAGAGAAAAACAAATACCGTATGCTACCACATATATATGGAATCTAAAAAAAAAAAAAAAAAGGTTCTGATGCAGATGTAGAGAATGGACTTGAGGACGTGGGGTGGGGGAAGGGTAAGCTGGGATGAAGTGAGAGAGTAGCATGGACATACATACACTATCAAATGTAAAACAGGTAGCTAGTGGGAAGCAGCCGTATAGCACAGGGAGATCAGCTGGGTGCTTTGTGACCACCTAAAGGGGTGGGATAGGGAGGGTGGGAGGGAAACACAAGAGGGAGGAGATATGGGAACATATGTATATGTATAACTGATTCACCTTGTTATAAAGCAGAAACTAAGACAACATTGTAAAGCAATTATACTCCAATGAAGATGTTAAAAGAAAAAAAAATATGAGAGAGACTTAGGGCTTTTTTAGGCTTTGGATTAAGAAAATGTGGCTGGTTTGATTTTCTATCCAGACCACTCAAAATTTCATTCTCCATGTCAGCAATAAAGCTCTTTCACATTCTTGTCATTCATGTGTTCACTGAAGTAGCACTTTTAAGTTTTTTCAAAAACTTTTCCTTTGTATTCAAATCTTGACTAACTATTCGCAAAAGAGGCCTAGCTTTTGGCCTATCTCCATTTTTGACATGCCTTCCTCACTAAGCTTAATCCTTTCTAGCTTTTGATTTTAAGTGAGAGGCATGCAACACTTCCTTTCACTTGAAAACTTAGAGATCGTTGTAGGGTTATTAATTGACCTAATTTCATTATTGTTGTGTTTCAGGGAATAAGGAGGCCCAAGGAGAGGGAGAAAGACAGGGGAATGGTTGGTTGTTCAGTGCAGCAGTCAGAACCCAAACAGGATTTATTGATTAAGTTTGTCATCTCATATAGGTGTAGTTCACGGTCCCCTGAAATAATTATAATAGTTACATTAAAGATCACTGATCAGGAGACCTTCAAGATGGTGGAGGAGTAAGATGTGGAAATCACCTTCCACACCACAAATACATCAGAAATACATCTACATGTGGAACAACTCCTACAGAACACCTACTGAATGCTGGCAGAAGACCTCAGACTTCCCAAAAGGCAAGGAACTCCCCACGTACCTGGGTAGGGCAAAAGAAAAAAGATAAAACAGAGACAAAAGAATAGGGACGGAACCTGCACATCTAGGAGGGAGCTGTGAAGGAGGAAAAGTTTCCACACACTAGGAAACCTCTTCACTGACAGAGACAGGGTGCGGCGGAGGGGAAGCATCGGAGACATGGAACAACAAGGGTGCAGAGGGCAAAGCAGAGAAATTCCCACACAGAGCATCGGTGCCGACCAGCATCCACCAGCCTGAGAGGCTTGTCTGCTCACCTGCCAGGTCGGGTTGGGGCAGGGAACTGAGGCTCCGGCTTTGGAGGTAGGATTCCAGGAAGAGGACTGGGGTTGGCTACGTGAACACAGCCTGAAGGGGGCTAGTGCACCACAGATAGCCGGGAGGGAGTCCGGGAAAAGTCTGGACCTGCCTAAGAGGCAAGAGACCATTGTTTCAGGGTGCACGAGGAGAGGGGATTCAGAGCACCGTCTAAAAGAGCTCCAGAGATGGATGTGAGCCACAGCTATCAGCACAGACACCAGAGACGGGCATGAAACACTAAGGCTGCTGCTGCCACTACCAAGAAGCCTGTGTGCAAGCACAGGTCACTCTCCACACCTCCCCTCCGGGGAGACTGTGCAGCCCCCCACTGCCAGGGTCCTGTGATCCAGGGACAACTTCCCCGGGAGAACACACAGCACGCCTCAGGCTGTTGTAACATCACACAAACCTCTGCCGCTGCAGGATCACCCCACATTTTCTACCCTTCCCTCCCACCATCCTGAGTGAGCCAGAGTGCCCTGATCAGCTTCTCCTTTAACTCCATCCTGTGAGTGAAGAAAAGACACCCTCAAGCCGCCTACATGCAGAAATGGGGCCAAATCCAAAGCTGAACACCAAGACCTGTGTGAACAAAGAAAGAAAGGGAAGTTTCTCCCAACAGCCTCAGGAGCAGCGGATTAAATCTCCACAATCAACTCGATATACACTGCATCTGAAATACCTGAATAGACAATGAATCATCCCAAAATTGAGGTGGTGGGCTTTGGGATCAACAGTAGACTTGGGGTTTGCTTTCTGCATCTAATTTGTTCCTAGCTTTATGTTTATCTTAGTTTAGTATTTAGAGTTTATTATCATTGGTATATTTGTTATTGATTTGGTTGCTCTCTTCCTCCTTTTTCTTTTATATATATATATAGGGAGAGTTTTTTTATTTTTCTCTTTTTCTGAGTGTGTATATGTATGTTTCTTTGTGTGATTTTGTCTGTATAGCTTTGTTTTTACCATTTGTCCTATGGTTCTGTCTGTCTGTTGTTATTTTTTTAGTATAGCTTTTAGTGCTTATATCATTGGTAGATTTGGTTTTTGGTTTGGTTGCTCTCTTTCTTTCCTTTGTTTTTATTTTCTTCTTTTTATTACTTTCTAATTTTTTAAATAATTATATTTTAATAACTTTATTTTATTTTATTATTATTTATTTTTCTTTCTTTCTTTTTTTCTCCCTTTTCTTCTGAGGTGTGTGGCTGACATGTTCTTGGTGCTCTGACCGGGTGTCAGGCCTCTGAGGTGGGAGAGCTGAGTTCAAGACATTTGTGCACCAGAGACCTCCCGGCTCCATGTAATATCAAATGGCAAAAGCTCTTCCAGAGATATCCATCTCAACGCTAAGACCCGGATCCACTCAATGACCAGCAAGCTACACTGCTGGACACCCTATGCCAAACAACTAAAAAGACAGGAACACAACCCCACCCATTAGCAGAGAGGCTGCCTAAAATCATAAGGTCACAGACACCCCAAAACACACCACCAGATGCAGTCCTACCCACCAGAAAGACAAGACCCAGCCTCAACCACCAGAAAACAGGCACTAGTTGCATCCACCAGGAAGCATATACAACCCACTGAACCAACCATAGTTACTGGGGGCAAACACCAAAAAAAACAGGAGCTATGAGCCTGCAGCCTGAGAAAAGGAGACACCAAACACAGTAAGTGAAGCAAAATAAGAAGACAGAGAAACACACAGCAGATGAAGGAGCAAGGTAAAAAACCACCAGAACAAAAAAATGAAAAGGAAATAGGCAGCCTATCTGAAAAAGAATTCAGAGTAATGATAGTAAAGATGATCCAAAATCTTGGAAATAAAATGGAGGAAATACAAGAAATGTTTAACAAGGACCTGGAAGAACTAAAGAGCAAAGAAACAATGATGAACAAAACAATAAATGAAATTAAAAATTCTCAAGAAGGAATCAGTAGCAGAATAACTGAGGCAGAAGAACAGATAGGTGACCTAGAAAATAAAATAGTGGAAATAACTGCTGCAGAGTAGAATAAAGAAAAAAGAATGAAAAGAATTGAGGACAGTCTCAGAGACCTCTGGGACAACATAAAAAGCACCAACATTCGAATTTAAGGGGTCCCAGAAGAAGAGAAAAACAAAGGGACTGAGAAAATATCTGAAGAGATTATAGTTGAAAATTTCCCTAATATGCAAAAGGAAATAGTTAATCAAGTCCAGGAAGTACAGTGAGTCCCATACAGGATAAATCCAAGGAGAAACATGCCAAGACACATAATAATCAAACTATCAAAAATTAAATTCTAAGAAAAAATGTTAAAAGCAGCAAGGGAAACACAACAAATAATATACAAGGGAATCCTCATAAGGTTAACAGCTGATGTTTCAGAAGAAACTCTGCAAGCCAGAAGGGAGTGGCAGGACATATTTAAAGTGATGAAAGGCAAAAACCTGCAACCAAGATTACTCTACACAGCAAGGATCTCATTCAGATTCGACGGAGAAATTAAAACCTTTACAGACAAGCAAAAGCTAAGAGAATTCAGCACCACCAAACCAGCTTCACAAAAACTGCACAGGAATTTTGCTAAGAAGGAAACACAAGAAAAGAAAAAGACCCACAAGAAAAAACACAATCAATTAAGAAAATGGTAATAGGAAAACATATAGATAATCAACTTGAATGTAAAAGTATTAAATGCTCCAACCAAAAGACACAGACTGGTTGAATGGATAAAAAAACAAGACCCATATATATGATGTCTACATGAACCCCACTTCCAAACAAGGGACACACACAGATGGAAAGTGAGGGAATGGAAAAAGATATTCCATGCAAAAGGAAACCAAAAGAAAGCTGAAGTAACAATTATCATATCAGACAAAATAGACTTTAAAATAAAGACTATTACAAGGGACAAAGAAGGAAACTACATAATGATCAAGGGATCAAGAAAAGATGAAGATATAACAACTGTAAATGTTTATGCACCCAACATAGGAGCACCTCAATACATAAGGCAAATACTAACAGCCATAAAAGGGGAAATTGACAGTAACACAATCATAAGAGGAGACTTTAACACCCCACTTTTACCAATGGACAGATCATACAAAATGAAAATAAATAAGGAAACATAAGCTTTAAATTATACATTAAAAAACATGGACTTAATTGATATTTCCAGGATATTCCATCCAAAAGCAACAGAATACACTTTCTTCTCAAGTGCTCATGGAACATTCTCCAAGATAGATCATATCGTGGGTCACAAAACAAGCCTTGGTAATTTTAAGAAGATTGAAATTGTATAAAGGATCTTTTCAGACCATAACACTGTGAGACTAGATATCAATAACAGGAGAAAATCTGTAAAAGATACAAACACATGGAGGCTATACAACACACTACTTAGTAACCAAGAGATCAATGAAGCAATCAAAGAGGAAACCAAAAAATACGTAGAAACAAGTGACAATGAAAACATGACAACCCAAAACATATGGGATGCAGCAAAAACAGTTCTAAGAGGGAAGTTTATAGCAATATAATCCTACCTCAAGAAACAAGAAAAATCTGAAATAAAAAAATTAACTTTAACCTAAAGCAATTAGAGAAAGAAGAAAAAAAACCCTCAAAGTTAGCACAAGGAAAGAAATCATAAAGGTCAGATCAGAAATAAAAGAAAAATAAATGAAGTAAACAATAGCAAAGATCAATAAAATTAAAAGCTGATTCATTAAGAAGATAAACAAAATTGATAAACCATTAGCCAGACTCATCAAGAAAAAAAGGGAGAAGACTCAAATCAATAGAATTAGAAATGAAACAGGAGAATTAACAACTGACACTGCAGAAATACAAAGGATCATAAGAGATCACTACAAGCAACTATATGCCAATTAAATGGACAACCTAGAAGAAATGGACAAATTCGTAGAAAAGCACAACCTTCCAAGACTGAACCAGGTAGAAACACAAAAATATAAACAGACCAATCACAAGCACTAAAATTGAGACTGTGATTAAAAATCTTCCAAAAAACAAAAGCCCAGCACCAGGTGGCATCACAGGTGAATTCTATCAAACATTTAGAGAAGAGTTAACACCTATCCTTCTCAAACTCTTCCAAAATATAACAGAGAGAGGAACACTCCCAAGCTCGTTCTACAAGGCCACCATCACCCTGATACCAAAACCAGACAAAGATGTCACAAGGAAAGAAAACTACAGGCCAATATCACTGATAAACATAGATGCAAAAATCCTCAACAAAATACTAGCAAACAGAGTCCTACAGCACATTAAAAGGATCATACACCATGATCAAGTGTGGTTTACCTCAGGAATGCAAGGATTCTTCAATATACACAAACCAATCAATGTGGTAAACCATATTAACAAACTGAAGGATAAAAACCATATGATCATCTCAATAGATAAATAAAAATCTTTTGACAAAATTCAACACCCATTTTTGATAAAAGCTCTCCAGAAAGTAGGCATAGAGGAAACTTACCTGAACATAATAAAGGCCATATATGACAAACTCACAGACAATATCTTTCTCAATGGTGAAAAACTGAAACCATTTCCACTAAGATCAGGCACAAGAAAAGGTTGCCCACCCCTACCACTATTACTCAACATAATTTTGGAAGAGTTAGCCACAGCAATCAGAGAAGAAAAAGAAATAAAATGAATCCATATAGGAAAAGAAGAAATAAAGCTGTCACTATTTGCAGATGACATGAATCTATACATAGAGAATCCTAAAGATGTTATCAGAAAACTACTAGATCTAATCAATGAATTTGGTAAAGCAGTAAGATACATATTAATGAACAGAAATCTCTTGCATTCCTATAAACAAATGATGAGAAGTCTGAAAGAGAATTTAAATAAACTCTCCCATTTACCATTGCAAAAAAAAATAAATAAAATACCTAGGAACAAACCTACCTAAGGGGATAAAATACCTGTACTCAGAAACTATAAGGCACTGATGAAACAAATCAAAGATCATACAAACAGATGGAGAGATACACCATATTATTGGATTGAAAGAATCAACATTGTGAAAATGACTGTACTACCTATAGAATTCTACAGATTCAATGCAATCCCTATCAAATTATCAATGACATTTTTCACAGAAGTAGAACAAAAATTTCTCAATTTGTATGGAAACACAAAAGACTCCAAATAGCCAAAGCAATCCTGAGAAAGAAAAATGGAGCTGGAGGAATCAGGCACCTAGACTTCAGACTATACTACAAACCTACAGTAATCAAGACAGTATGGTATTGGCACAAAAACAGAAATATAGATCAATGGAACAGGACAGAAAGCCCAGAGATAAACCCACACACATATGGTCACCTTATTTTTGATAAAGGAGGCAAGAATATACAATGGAGAAAAGATTACCTCTTCAATAAGTGGTGCTGGGAAAACTGGACAGCTACATGTAAAAGAATGAAATTATAACACTCCCTAACACCATACACAAAAATAAACTCAAAATGGATTAAAGACCTAAATGTAAGGCCAGACACTATCAAACTGTTAGACGAAAACATAGGCAGAACACTCTATGACATAAACCACAGCAAGATCCTTTTTCACCCACCTAGAGAAATGGAAATAAAAACAAAAAAACAAATGGGACCTAATGAAACTTCAAAGCTTTTGCACAGCAAAGGAAACCATAAATAAGACCAAAAGACAACCCTCAGAATGAGAGAAAATATTTGCAAGTGAAGCAACTAACAAAGGATTAACCTCTGAAATTTACAAGCAGCTCATGAAA
>NW_020837960.1:8234575-8235241 GCF_003676395.1 Aethalodelphis obliquidens
AGACATTTCTCCAAAGAAGATATACAGATTGTCAACAAACACATGAAAGAATGCTCAACAACCCTAATCATTACAGAAATGCAAATCAAAACTACAATGAGGTATCGCCTCACACCAGTCAGAATGGCCATCATCAAAAATTCTACAAACAATAAATGCTGGAGAGGCTGTGGAGAAAAGGGAACCCTCTTGCACTGTTGGTGGGAATGTAAATTGATACATCCACTATGGGGATCAGTATAGAGATTCCTTTAAAAAGTACAAATAGAGCTACCATATGACCCAGTCCCACTACTGGGCATATTCCCTGAGAAAACCATATGCTACCATATGCCCAGCAGTCCCACTACTGGGCATATTCCCTGAGAAAACCATAATTCAAAAAGAGTCATGTACCACAATGTTCATTGTAGCACTATTTACAATAGCCAGGACATGGAAGGAACCTAAGTGTCCATTGACAGATAAATGGATAAAGAACATGTGGCACATATATACAATGGAATATTACTCAGCCATAAAAAGAAGTGAAATTGAGTTATTTGTAGTGAGTTGGATGGACATAGCATCTGTCATAGAGAGTGAAATAAGTCAGAAAGAGAAAAACAAATACCATATTCTAACACATATACATGGAATATATATATATATATATATATATATATA
>NW_020837960.1:8235341-8321318 GCF_003676395.1 Aethalodelphis obliquidens
GCAAGAGGGAAGAGCTATAGGGATATATGTGTATGTATAGCTGATTCACTTTGTTATAAAACAGAAACTAACACACTATTGTAAAGCAATTATACTCCAATGAAGATTTTAAAAAATAAAAAAAGATCACAGATCACCATAATAAATAAAGTAATGATGAACAAGTTTGAGAAAAAAAAGAATATCACTTCTAGTAATCATACATATGTGTCTAACCCTAGCTGTATGTATGAATAAAAGAATATATTTATATCAAAGCTTAACACTAGAGGAAATCTAATGGAGTGTAATGGCAAAACCTGCACTTAGAGCAAATTTTTATCCAAAACTTGGTTAAGTTTGTACTGTTAGGCAGTAGCATAGAAAATATGGCAGTGGATACACTAGAATTAAGTCTTCTGACTCTCAGTTCAGTAGTCTTCCCAGAAGAGAAATATTCTGCATATAATTTTAATTCTACTGGTGAAGAGTTGAGTTAATCATGGTCCTCAGCTATTAGCAAGATTTCATCTTTGGTCCATATAAACTCCTTAATTACTATTATTTTTGAATTATAATTACCATACAATATTATCTTATTTTCAGGTTCCCTTCTATTCTTGATTCCCATTCCATTTCCCTTCCTCTACCCGGGAATTCAGTCAAATGTGACCAATATATGACCTTGCATATGTAAATTTCCCTTGCACATTGTAGACATGTTTAAGTGTGTATAACTGTTTTTAATTTCCCTAAACTGTATGGATGTAGTTCTAATTCTTACTCCTCTTCTTAAAAACTACGTTTTAAAACTGAGCGTAGTGCTTAATGTACTGCCAGTTCATTGTTTCTAACCATTGCATAGCATTACATAATAAATACTTCCACATTTTGGTTGTCCACTCCCACAGTAAGAGAATCTAAGATCTATCACTTCATTTTCAATTTATTAGCTGTCAATTCATTTTCAATTAATGTCTGTTTTATCTCTGAAATTCAAACAGGCACTACAATCTACAGTCAGATCCTATGGTTTGGTAGGGTACGTTTCCTCATGATATATAAGGTAGATGTCTTATGGGCTTCCTATTTACAACTTATGAAATCTTTTGCTCAATATGTCATTTCTTAAATATACTACTAACAGCTAATCACACAGAAAGAAATATCAGTGGTTACAAGAATTTGGGCTATGTATCATGTCCAAGGGGAAGTGGGTAGAGATTTTCTGTAAGATTAGAAATATTATTTGGAGTAAATCCCTGTGTGGCAATTAGCACTACATTTATTGGTTCACAATAGAAAATACCTTTTTAATGTATGGGAATATAATTTACCAATTAAAATTCTAAAAATATAAACCAGTTATTCCCTTGATGACTTTAGTCACAAGAAATAACGAGAAAGTATTCACAGAACAATGAGTGGGAGGCAGTATTCAAAGCAAACAACAAACCAGTGACCCAGTATCCTAAAGACTAAATATTGCTAAATGCTTCCAGAGACCCTCAATTGATTCTATTAGTTTGAATATGTATCGAATCTGATCATGTATTCTGCCCAATATGCATCATGAATTTTTTACTTATATTTTAAAACTGGAACTTAGACAAGGAATAATAGGGTACAAGAAATTCAAGAGATTGAGATGAATGGGGACTCTGGACAAGCAAGATGGCATGGCAAGCTAAGAATTATGTCATACATATTTAAGAGCTACATTAAAATGCAGCATGAACCCCAAGCAGGGACTCTCAGGAGAGCTGAGTGCTAAATGGAACACCTTGTTTAATTGATGTATGACTTAAGGTTACTCACCCAACCTCTCAAGAATATCTTGTTCCTCTGGTAAAAGAGAGAAGGAACATGTCCCACTTCACGTAGCATGTTGTGATCATAAAACCCAGTGACACCACAGCACTTAGAGGAAAACGAACTTCCGTGTTTTAATATTCATATAGAATGTTTCATAACTGAAGCTGATATGCTGACCATCAAGAAGGAAATATGAATAATGTGGAAACTGGTGAGGCAGGATTTTAAGACTTTTCCCTCACAGCTAAATTTCTTTTTATTGAAGTTGAGGTGTTATGGCTTGAGAATATTTAGGATAGAAGACTATTTAAAAGCTGAAAGAAAATTATTTAGCAAGTTTATTAAGCTAATACACAGTCATCAACCAAGAAGTGTTACTGGGAACTTTGGAATATAGGATGCTGTGTGTACAGTCACAGGGGTGGTAGACACCCTACCAAAGCTTCAATAATGAGCAAAGTAAGCTGAGGCTGTCCAGACAAAAAAACATATCTCCATACCATTCACCCTTTGAAACATGCACACACACACACACACACACACACACACACACACTCACAAAAATGAGGGAACAAAATCAAGTTCAAAAAAAATACCTTAAAAGAACTGAGGGAAAGACAATAGCATTAAAAATGATGTGAGAAAAGGTACAGGGCTTAGAGGACAGGCTGAGGAGATCCAGTGCACATTTGAAAAGAATTTCAAAAGAAAAGTAGGAAGCAATAAACATGAAATAATGCAAGAGAAAAAATCAGCCAGTAAAAAAAGAATTGAATTTGCAAATTTAAAAGGATTTTTCTTAGAATTTAAGATAGAATACTCATTTCTAGATCTATCTCAGCAAAACTTTTAAAGGTTAAAAAAATAGAAAGCCAATAACCATAAAAATAGGAAAAACTAAACCAACTTACCTGCAAACAAATTAAGTGGCAGGCCATAAAAAGTAAAGGGAGAAGGAAGAAAGTATAAGAATTTCTCATCTTACACTGGGTATATAAAATATCAATTTTACCATTTATACTTAGAGAAACACAAATCCAGAAGAGTTTTTCACTTTAAAGGTAATAATAAGTAGAATAAAAAGAGGGTGCATGCCATCCTAATCACTAGATTTGAAAAAAAAAAAAGCAAATGCCATCAGAGAAAAATAAAAGTAAAAAATTTTTAAATGGAAGTAGTGATACAAAAATATCACAATGACATCAGATTGCTCCCCAACAGTACTAGAACCTAGAAAAAATTGGAATAGCAAGTACAAATTAAGAAGAAAAGACTATAACTTGAGGTTCCTCTATCAAGCCTTGATAACATTCACTTGTTAGAATGAAAGAAATCTATTCAACAATAGATAGATTAGATGATAGGTAGGTAGGTAGATAGATGGATAGATAGATAGATAGATAGGTATAGGTTATTAATGTTTATTCAGGAAAAGACATTGCTGTATGGAGAGGGAAGCAGGAAAGAAAAACTAGATGGCATCTTTGAAAAATGTATGTATTTAATTACACTTATTTATTAATACAAATTATATTTTTGTATACATGTATAAATTAATGTACAGAATCCTTAAAGTATATTTTTATGAAAAACCATGGATTTCTAAAATTTCTCAAGAAATAGAAAAAATGAAAAGATTAATAACCAAGAAGTAAGCTGAAAGATGTTTTAGAAGAATTACTTAGAAATAAGGCCTCAAAACATAAAAAGCTAAAATAATAAAACTACAGAAAACATAGGAGATTAGCATAGCATCCTTATGATAGACAACAAATACTGACTAAACAGAAAAGAATTATAAATCAGAACTTTTCAAATTAAAAACTTCAGCTCACCAAAAGGCACTGCTATGAAAATGAAAAATAAGCTACAGTCAGGGAATAAATATGAATATTTGAGAAAGGACTTGTACCCAGAATACATAAAGGATACCATCAAATCAATGATAATAAAAAATGCAAATAAATTGGCAAAGACTTGAAAAGATACTTCATAAAAGAGGATAAATATATCTCCAACAAGCATATGAATGGTGATTGGCATCATTAGTCATCAGAGAAATGCAAATTAAAACCACAATGAGACTTCACTTCACACCCATTAGAATGACAAAAAGACTGATAATACCAAGGGTTGGTGATGATGGGTAATTGTCATTCTTACTCATCACTGGTAAAATGGTGCAATCACTTTGGAAAATAGTTCGGTAGTTTCTTACAAAGCCTCACTATGAGCCCATAACTACTTTTAGGTATATATACAGGAGAAATAAAAGACTATTTTCTACAAAAATGGCCAAACAAAAATCTATAGAACCACTTTATTCACAATAGACAAAAACAGAAATAGCCCAGGAGAGGAGCTTCAAGATGGCAGAAGAGTAAGACGTGGAGATCACCTTCCTCCCCACAAATACATCAGAAATACATCTACATGTGGAACAACTCCTACAGAACACCTACTGAAGGCTGGCAGAAGACCTCAGATCTCCCAAAAGGCAAGAAACTCCCCACGTACCTGGGTAGGGCAAAAGAAAAAAGAAAAAAACAGAGACCAAAAATAGAGACGGGACCTGCACCAGTGGGAGGGAGCTGTGAAGGAGAAAAGGTTTCCACACACTAGGAAGCCCCTTCGTGGGTGGAGACTGTGGATGTTGGAGGGGGGGAGCTTCGGAGCCACAGTGGAGAGCACAGCAACAGGGGTGCAGAGGGCAAAGCGGAGAGATTCCTGCACAGTCACCAGCCCGAGAGGCTTGTCTGCTCACCCGCCGGGACGGGTGGGGGCTGGGAGCTGAGGCTCCAGCTTGAGAGGTCAGATCCCAGAGAGAAGACTGGGGTTGGCTCTGTGAACACACCTGAAGGGGGCTAGTGTGCCACAGCTAGCCGGGAGGAAGTCCGGGAAAAGGTCTGGACCTGCCTAAGAGGCAAGAGACATTTTCTTGCCTATTTTTTTCAAGGTGCACGAGGAGAGGGGATTCAGAGCACCACCTAAACAAGCTCCAGAGACGGGCACAATCCACGGCTAACAGCACAGACCCCAGAGACGGGCATGAGACACTAAGGCTACTGCTGCAGCCACCAAGAAGCCTGTGTGCGAGCACAGGTCACTATCCATACCTCCCCTCCCGGGATCCTGTGCAGCCCACCACTGCCAGGGTCCTGTGATCCAGGGACAACTTCCCTGGGAGAACACACGGCACCTCAGGCTGTTGCAATGTCATGCTGGCTTCTGCCGCCACAGGCTCACCCTGCATCCATACCCCTCACTCCCTCCGACCTGAGTGAGCCAGAGCCTCTTAATCAGCTGCTCCTTTAACCCCTTTCTGTCTGAGCGGGAACAGACGCCCTCAGGTGACCTACACACAGAAATGGGGCCAAATCCAAAGCTGAACCCCAGGAGCTGTGTGAACAAAGAAGAGAAAGGGAATTCTCTCCCAGCAGCCTCAGGAGCAGCAGATTAAATCTCCACAATCAACTTGAAGTACCCTGCATCTGCAGAACCCCTGAATAGACAATGAATCTTCCAAAATTGATGTGCTGGACTTTGGGAGGAACAATATATATATATATATATATTTTCCCTTTTTCTCTTTTTTTGAGTGTGTATGTGTATGCTTCTGTGTGTGATTTTGTCTGTATAGCTTCACTTTTACCATTTATCCAAGGGTACTGTCTGTCCATTTTTTATAGTATAGTTTTTAGCACTGGTTATCATTGGTGGATTTGTTTTTTGGTTTGGTTGCTTTCTTCTTTCTTTCTTTCTGTTTCTTTTAATTACTTTTTAATTTTTTTTAATTTTTTATTTTAATGAAATTTTATTTCTTTTCTTTTCTTTTCTTTCTTTCTTTCTCCCTTTTATTCTGAGATTGTAGATGACAGAGTCTTGGGGCTCTGGCCTGTCATCTTGGTTGTGCCTCTGAGGTGGGAGGGCCAAGTTCAGGACATTGCTCCACCAGAGACCTACCAGCTCCACGTCTTATCAAACAGCAAAAATCTCCCATAGATCTCCATCTCAACGCCAAGACCCAGCTTCACTCAACAACCTGCAAGCAACATTCCTGGACAGCCTATGCCAGACAACTAGCAAGACAGGAACACAACCCCACCCATTAGCAGAGATGCTGCTTAAAATCAAAATGAGGTCACAGACACCTCAAAACAGACCATCAGGTGCATACCTGCCCATCAGAAAAACAGGATCCGGCCTCACCCACCAGAACACAAGCACTAGTCCCCTCCACCAGGAAGCCTACACAACCCATTGAACCAACCTTAGCCACTGGGGGCAGCCATTGGGGGCAGACCAAAAACAATGGGAACTATGAACTTGCAGGCTGCAAAAAGGAGACCCCAAACACAGTAACTTAAGCAGAATGAGAAGACAGAGAAACACACAGCAGATGAAGGAGCAAGGTAAAAACACACCAGACCTTAAAAATGAAGAGGAAATAGGCAGTCTATCTGAAAAAGAATTCAGAGTAATGATAGTAAATATGATCCAAAATCTTGGAAACAGAATGGAGAAAATACAAGAAATGTTTAACAAGGATTTAGAAGAACTAAAGAGCAAACAAACAATGATGAACAATGCAATAAATGAAATGAAAAATTCTCTAGAAGGAATCAATAGCAGAATAATTGAGGCAGAAGAACAGATAAGTGACCTGGAAGATAAAATAGTGGAAATAACTACCACAGAGTAGAATAAAGAAAAAAGAATGGAAAGAATTGAGGACAGTTTGAGAGACCTCTGGGACAACATTGAATGCAACAACACTCGAATTATAGGGGTTCCAGAAGAACAGGAGAGAAAGAAGGGCACTGAGAAAATATCTGAAGAGACTATAGGTGGAAACTTCCCTAACATGGAAAAGTAAATAGTTAATCAAGTCCAGGAAGCACAGAGAGTCCCATACAGGATAAATGCAAGGAGAAACATGCCAAGACACATATTAATCAAACTATCAAAAATTAAATTCAAAGAAAAAATACTAATAGCAGCAAGGGAAAAACAACAAATGACATACAAGGGAAT
Organism: Aethalodelphis obliquidens; assembly: GCF_003676395.1. Taxonomy (NCBI): domain Eukaryota; kingdom Metazoa; phylum Chordata; class Mammalia; order Artiodactyla; family Delphinidae; genus Aethalodelphis; species Aethalodelphis obliquidens. Next base: position 8,242,170 of record NW_020837960.1, read on the forward strand.
CCCCATAAGGTTAAGAGCTGATTTTCCAGCAGAAACTCTGCAAGCCAGAAGAGAGTGGCAGGACATATTTAAAGTGATGAAAGGGAAAACACACAATGAAGATTACTCTACCCAGCAAGGATCTCATTCAGATTTTATGGAAAAATTAAAACCTTTACAAACAAGCAATAGCTAAGAGAATTCAGCACCACCAAACCAGCTTTACAACAAATGCTAAAGGAACTCTAGGGAGGAGACACAAGAAAAGGAAAAGACCTACAATAACAAACCCAAAACAATTAAGAAAATGGTAATAGGAACATACATCTCAATAACTACCTTAAATGTAAATGGATCAAATACTCCAACCAAAACACATAGACTGGCTGAATGGATACAAAAACAAGACCCATATATATGCTGTCTACAAGAGACCCACTTCAGACCTAGGGACACATACAGATGGAAACTGAGGGGATGGAAAAAGATATTCCATGCAAATACAAATCAAAAGAAAGCTGGAGTAGCAATACTCATATCAGACAAAATAGACTTTTAAATAAAGACTTTTAAAAGAGAAATGAAGGACACTACATAATGATCAAGGGATCAATCCAAGAAGAAGATATAAAAATTGTAAGTATTTATACACCCAACATAGGTGCACCTCAATATATAAGGCAAAAACTAACAGCCATAAAAGGAGAAATCAACAGTAACAAAATCAAATAGGGGACTGTAACACCCCACATACACAGATGAACAGATCATTGAAAACGAAAATAAATTAAAAAAAAAAAACTTTAAATGATATGTTAAACAAGATGGACCAAATTGTTATTTATAAGATAATCCATCCAAAAGAAGCAGAACATACTTTCTTCTCAAATGCTCATGGAACATTCTCCAGGATAGATCATATCTTGGGTCACAAATCAAGCCTTGGTAAATTAAAGAAAATTGAAATCATATCAAGTATCTTTTGTGACTGCAATGGTATGAGACTAGATATCAATTACAGGAAAAAAATCTGTAAAAAATACAAGCACATGGAGGCTAAACAATGCACTACTTAATAACCAAGAGATCACTGAAGAAATCAAAGAAGAAAGCAAAAAGTACCTAGAAACAAGTGACAATGAAAACACGACGACCCTAAACCTTAGGGATGCAGCAAAAGCAGTTCTAAGAGGGCAGTTCATAGCAGTACAATCCTACCTTAAGAAACAAGGAACATCTCAAATAAACAACCTAAACTTACACCTAATGCAATTAGAGAAAGAAGAACAAAAATCCCCAAAGTTAGCAGAAGGAAAGAAATCATAAAGATAAGATCAGAAATAAATGAAAAAGAAATGAAGGAAACAATAGCAAAGATCAATAAAAGTAAAGGCTGGTTTTTGAGAAGATAAACAAAATTGAAAAACCATTAGCCAGATTCATCAAGAAAAAGAGAGAGAAGACTCAAATCAATAGAATTAGAAATAAAAAAGAAGTAACAACTGACACTGTAGAAATACAAAGGATCTTGAGAGATTAGTACAAGCAACTATATGTCAATTAAATGGACAACATAGAAGAGATGGACAAATTCGTACAAAAGCACAACTTCCTGAGACTGAACCAGGAAGAAATAGAAAATATAAACAGACCAATCACAAGCACTGAAATTGAGACTGTGATTAAAAATCTTCCAACAAACAAAAGCCCAGCACCAGATGGCTTCACAGGTGAATTCTATCAAACATTTAGAGAAGAGTTAAAACCTATCCTCCTCAAACTCTTCCAAAATATAGCAGAGGGAGGAACACTCCCAAACTCATTCTACGAGGCCAACATCACCCTGATACCAAAATCAGACAAAGATGTCACAAAAAAGACAACTACAGGCTGATATCACTTATGAATATAGATGCAAAGAAGTCAACAAAATAGTAGCAAACAGAATCCAACAGCACATTAAAAGGATCATATACCATGATCGAGTGGGGTTTATCTCAGGAATGCAAGGATTCTTCAATATATGCAAATCAATCAATGTGATACACCATATTAACAAACTGAAGGAGAAAAAACATATGATCATCTCAATAGATGCAGAAAAAGCTTTCGACAAAATTCAACACCATTTTATGATAAAAGCTCTCCAGAAAGTAGGCATAGAGGGAACTTACCTCAATATAATAAAGGCCACATATGAGAAACCCACAGCAAACATTGTCCTTAAGGGTTAAAAACTGAAACCATTTCCACTAAGATCAGGAACAAGACAAGGTTGCCCACTCTCACCACTATTATTCAACATTGTTTTGGAAGTTTTAGCCACAGCAATCAGAGAAGAAAAAGAAATAAAAGGAATCCAAATCAGAAAAGAAGAAGTAAAGCTGTCACTGTTTGCAGATGACATGATACTATATAGAGAATCCTAAAGATGCTACCAGAAAACTACTAGAGCTAATCAATGAATTTGATAAAGTAGCAGGATACAAAATTAATGCACAGAAATCTGTTACATTCCTATACACTAATGATGAAAAATCTGAAAGTGAAATCAAGAAAACACTCCCATTTACCATTGCAACAAAAAGAATAAATTATCTAGGAATAAACCTACCCAAGGAGACAAAAGACCAGTATTCAGAAAATTATAAGACACTGATGAAGGAAATTAAAGATGATACAAATAGATGGGGAGATATACCTTGTTCTTGGATTGGAAGAATCAACATTGTGAAAATGACTATAGTACCCAAAGCAATTTACAGACTCAGTGCAATCCCTATCAAACTACCAATGACATTTTTCACAGAACTAGATCAAAAAATTTCACAATTTGTATGGAAACACAAAAGACCCCGAATAGCCAAAGCAATCATCAGAAAGAAAAACAGAGCTGGAGGAATCAGGCTCTTTGACTTCAGTCTATACTAAAATGCTAGAGTAATCAAGACAGTATGGTACTGGCACAAAAACAGAAATATATATCAATGGAACAGGACAGAAGCCCACAGATAAACCCATGCACATATGGTCACCTTGTCTTTGATAAAGGAGGCAAGAATACATAATGGAGAAAAGACAACCTCTTCAATAAATGGTGCTGGGAAAACTGGACAGCTACATGTAAAAGAATGAATTTAGAACACTCCCTAACACGACACACAAAAGTAAACTCAAAATGAATTAAAGACCTAAATGTAAGGCCAGACACTATCAAACCCTTAGAAGAAAACATAGGCAGAACCCTCCATGACATAAATCACAGCAAGATCCTTTTTGACCCACCTCCTAGAGAAATGGAAATAAAAACATAAAGAAACAAATGTGACCTAATGAAACTTAAAATCTTTTGCACAGCAAAGGAAACCATAAACAACATGAAAAGACAGCCCTCGGAATAGGAGAAACTATTTGCAAATGAAACAACTGACAAAGGATTAATCTCCAAAACTTACAAGCAACTCATGTAGCTCAATATTAAAAAAACAAACAACCCAATCCAAAAATGGGCAGAAGACCTAAACAGATATTTCTCCAAATAAGATATACAGACTGCCAACAAACACATGAAAGAATGCTCAACATTATTAATCATTAGAGAAATGCAAATCAAAACTACATTGAGATATCATCTCACACAAATCAGAATAGCCATCATCAAAAATCTACAAACAATAAATGCTGGAGAGGGTGTGGAGAAAAGGGAACCCTCTTGCACTGTTAGTGGGAATGTAAATTGAAACAGCCACTATGGAGAACAGTATGGAGGTTCCTTAAAAAACTAAAAATAGAACTACCACACAACCCAGCAATCCCACTACTGGGGATATACCCTGAGAAAACCATAACTGAAAAAGAGTCATGTACCACAATGTTCACTGCAGCTCCTTTTATAATAGTCAGGACATGGAAGCAACCTAAGTGTCCATTGACAGATGAATGGATAAAGAAGATGTGGCACATATATACAATGGAATATTACTCAGCCATAAAAGGAAACAAAATTGAGTTATTTGTAGTGAGGTGGATGGACCTATAGTCTGTCATACAGAGTGAAGTAAGTCAGAAAGAGGAAAACAAATACCGTATGCTAACACATATATAAGGAATCTAAAAAAACAAACAAACAAGCAAAAATGGTCATGAACAACCTAGGGGCAGTACAGGAATAAAGATGCAGACCTACTAGAGAACGGACTTGAGGACACGGTGAGGGGGAAGGGTATGCTGGGACGAAGTGAAAGAGTGACATGGACATGTATACACTACCAAATGTAAAATAGATAGCTAGTGGGAAGCAAGCACATGGCACAGGGAGATCAGCTCGGTGCTTTGTGCCCACATAGAGGGGTGGGATAGGGACGGTTGGAGGGAGGGAGATGCAAGAGGGAAGAGATATGTGGACATATATGTATAGCTGATTCACTTTGTTATAAAGCAGAAACTAACACAACATTGTAAAGTAATTATACTCCAATAAAGATATTAAAAAAAAAAGAAATAGCCCATATGTCCATTAACTCATGAATGGATAAAGAAATGATAACACAACCATATTATGGAATACTACTCAGTAATATAAAGGTAGTTAACTAATACAAGCAACAACCTGGACGAAACTCAAACCATTATACTCAGTGAAAAAAGCCAGACACAAAATACAACCTTATGAATAATTTCATTTATGAAGTTCTAGAATGGGCTGGAAAGTGACATGAGGGACCTCTTTGGGGTGACAGAAGTGTTCTACTAGGGTGGTAGTTGCAAGCATGTATTAATCTGTCTAAACACATCAAACATTATATTTAAATCTGATCAGTTTGCTGTTTTTAAATTACACTTCAATAAAATTAAGTTTAAGAAAAAGATCACATGTAAACATGTGAAGTAAAATTGGCATATAATATTAAAGTTAGAAGAAAATTCATAGAACGTATTGCAGTTAAGAAAATTGAATCTACAAGAATTGAAGTGATAAAATTAACAATGGTTTTAGCTATCATTTATTAAGTGCCTTCTCTGTACCAAGTGCTGTTCTATGCTTTTTTCAACATGATCCTTTTTAATCCTGATAATGAAAATGACACTAGTGGTCCTCTACCCCATTGTTTCCCTACCAGAATTCTGATTTTGTATAAGTCCGCAGCACTCTCCCACAGAGCCATGTGCTTCAGGGGATCTGATCCCCTTCACTTTCACCTGGTGGGCCAAGGTTTATATGATTCTCCTTGACAGGTATTGGTTCAAGAATGGGTAAGTGATCAATTCTGACCAATGAGATATAAAGGAAAATCTAAAGAGAAGCTTTGGGGAAAGTGCTTTTACGGTAAACCAAGCCATGTGAAATCATCATGCCTCTTCTTCCTCTTGATATTGTCATGCCTGGATGCAATGCTTAGAATTGCCGCAGCCATCATGCCATCTTGAAGCCATTGGGTAGTTATCTGTACCTAAAAACAGCCTAAATGACAGAATTATTCGTAGTTCCTCCTTTACAAATGAAGACATTTGATAACTTGCCTGAGGTGACACAGTAAGTGGTAAAATCAGGCTATGTCTCTGGATCTACTTCATTCTGAAATTAATGTTCTCCAACACTCCTTATTGCCTCTACTTAAGCTTATTAGAGCGACCATAAACTTCATGTGTTCCTAAAGCTTTACAAATCTCAGTCCACTGTTTATTTTACTACCTTATTGTGTAAAATATTCATGTTATTGCATTTGGGTAAGGGTAAGATTAACTTGCAGCTGCTATTCTTGTCTTTTCCAGAAGGTCCATCTTTTAATATTCTCTCTTTGTATGATCAGAGAGCCTCAGGTGAAATGCCAGTCTTTCTCTGGCTCTGCAGACTGTATTAAGCTTCTCTTTTTTGTCCTCCTTGCCTCAAATACATGCCTGCCTTATGAGCTGCTGTTCTTGTCCTCTTTTATTCCAGTACATAGTGCCATGCCTGGTGCAGCAAACATGATTAATGACCATGGAGAAGTCCTTGCGCGAACTGTGGAAGGAAGGAAGGAGGGAGAGAGGGAAGGAGAAAGGAAGGTAGGAAGGAAGGCAGGAGGGAGGGATAGAGGGATCGAGGGAGGGAGGAAGGAAGGAAATGGTACATGTATCACACTAAAGTCTAACCCTATTGAAATTTCAAAAAGACAGCTTGACATTGTTATGCCCTCATCCTTCAAGCCTCAAAGACCTTTTGTTCCTTTCTTATTGCATCCACATTCTGCTTTGTCTTAAGTTAATTATCTACACTTACTTTCTTCCTTATCCATAAACTCTTTGAGTTTGGGATCTGTCAACTCCACTGATGACCCACAGCCCCTAGCATTGTGCCTTTCACTTAATAAAAGCATATGAACTGCATAAATCAGTGTAGGGATCTTGTCAGTAACAGGAGAGGTGTGGAGTAGTCAGCATTTTAAGGATGGTATCATTGAAATATCGTGAGATTTTTCTGAACTTTATTCATGATAGAGAAAGGCTCATGCCCTTCTCAGCTTGGTATCTCCATAACATTATTGGAATTGCTATAGTCCTTAGCACCTGTACTTCAATATAGAATACTTGTTTACAACAGTTCTGTATGTTTACTGTTTAATAATTGCACTTCTATCTTCCTCGAAAAGGTTGCAAGTCTAAAAGCCTAGAATCCATGATCTCTGGCCCATGCTCCCTTTGAGAGTCTATTTCTCTGTTTCTATTAAAGAACTCCTACATGCGCATTTTATTTTATGATGTCTACAAGGTGCCTGGCTCAGTTAAATATTTGCCAGTCATTTGAATATTTCAAAGAGGAAGTAATGCTCATGTTGTTACACCTTGACATTTTTAATGCCTCAGAAAAGTCATTCTGTAGTGATGGAAATTATGAAAGGGAAATGAGGAGGAAAATTTGGCCAATTTGGTTCATTGCATCACTGGGAAACAGAGGTGAAAGAATGTATGCATTAAGATACAAATTCATGCATAATCCTCCAGAGTTACCGAGAAAATAGTAGTACTAAAAGCATTAAATAGTATTCAAAGTAGTCTTACAGGGATACATTTGACTAAAGAACATAGATAATTTAGGTAGAATGTTTGAAAATAATATTTTTTCCAGATCCCTAAGCACCAGAAAAATAGATAAAGGCCTTGGTGGGGGGGTGGTATAAAAGCTAGGTTTCACTGGACAGCTACCTATTTTTGTAAATTAAGATTTACTGAAACGCAAATATACCCAGTTGTCTATGGCTGCTTTCAAGTGGCAGAACTGAGTAGTAGTTGGAGCAGAGGCCATGTGACCTGAAAGCCTAAACATTTACTATCTGGCCCTTTAAGAAAAATGTTGCAGATCCCTAGTCTAAACTACAGAGAAGTATCAAATTATGATGAGGGTGTTCTATCACAGTGAGGACACATTCTGGAAGAAGTGAAAGAATTATGTTTGACATGATTAGGATTAATTGAAAACTTTTCACTAGCTTTGAGGGACAATTCCAAGGGTGTAGAAAGAGTAGGCAAAGCAAGCATTTATTGAATTACCCAACATGGAAATTTGTCTTTAAAATGCCAAGCGGCCTGTTTTTCTTCATTAGAAAACCGTCGTCGATACATGTACAGTATGGATTCATCACAGCAGCAACATTCTAATTGCACTCTGTGAAGAGTTCTAATTGAAATAAGATTAATGAAGAGCGTGCCAGCCTCCTACAATATCACAATCTGTATGAACACTTAGCTTCTGTGAGTCAACTTCCAAACTCATGGCAACATTTCCGTCCAGATTTCTTTTTATGTCTTGCATCATGTTCCAGGTACGGCACATGAAGCAAGACTCATCTTCTGCCATCAGCTAATGTTATTAAATGTCAGGCATTTAATAAAATTAAAGGGCAAAGATGTTTTAAAGAACTTATTCTGCCTGGCAATCAGCCCTCGAGAAGGCTCGGAAAAACTCTCTCCTTTATTGACAGATTAAGACATTTTCTTATCAGGTTCTGAAAACATAACCCAATGCCCTTATTCTAAATCTCTATGAAGAATGTCCATATATGCATATGTATGTATGTTTGCATTTGATGGCACATATGTATTTTTGAAATATCATAATAAGTGTTCTCGTGTATACACCAAGTGTGGATTTTATGTGATAGCAAAATGGGTTAAATTCAGGTGTTTGAGAGCCAGGGCACAATTCCTAAAAAGAGGTCTTGAGGTGTCCCAGTTGCCCAAACAAGAAGTACTTTCTGTGTTGGCCAAAGGGATGGAAGACAGCAGAGCTATGACAACTCCGCAAACTGGGATGAGGGGTCTGTCCTTGGTGATTCTCCAGTGTTCTTTAGGAGGGAATCCCCTCAGTCTGCCTTCTTTTTCTGCCACTGGACTCGGAGATGAAAAGAGGAGGTTTATCTCATTTTATTGCCTCAGTTTCCTCTTTAAGTATGTTGTGAGGCAGAGGAAACTGTTGCAAACTGAGGAGAAAAGAACAATTTGAAAATGCATCTTAGAGCATAAAAAAATCATATTTGCTAAGAAAAGGTGGTAGGAAGTATTGGTAATGTCAAGTCCCTACCCTGATTGAGTTCCCACTCTAAGACAGACATTAGAGCACTCCAGCAGAGGTATATGGATAGTGAAAGTTTAATCCTGTGGGTGCCTTCTTGTTTTCAGTATACACTATTGGACTGATGTCTCTGTTAGCTGTCTTAAAATAATTTCTTCAAGGAAAGGGCTGATTTTAATGAAATATGTATGGTGAATGAAACAGCAGTGCTGAGTACCCTTCTACTCTAGAAGGAAATTGTAAAAGAAAAAATATACACACACACACACACACACACACACACACACACACACACACACACAAGTATATACAGAGAGAACGAGCAAGAGCTGTTTTTAAAACTTCCAGAGCAAGGTGCCACAAGCCTGAGAAATTGTTTCCTCTGATCTCTTGGGTTTTAATGACTAGTTGGCAGCATTCTGTTACAAACTGGCCATTAACAAGAAATCTAATTGCTATTAGCAGAAAGGTAAACAACTCATATTGACATCACAAAGTGCATGGAGGGCCATTTTAGAGTATCAAATGAAATGAAGGTTTCCTTAAGAAAAAAATAAATAATTCTGCATTTATTAAATAATATTGCCCCTCCATTCCACATACGTAGAAATATACGAATAGATGTAAACAATGGTGATGAACTATGACACCTTTTTTTTTTAATACATGCAAATAAAGCTGCTAAATAAGCCACAAATCCCATTCGGTAAGCATTAAATCTTTACCATCATTTAGGGTTTCAAAAACTTAAGCCACAGGCTTCCCTGGTGGCGCAGTGGTTGAGAGTCCGCCTGCCGATGCAGGGGGGCGAGATTTCGTGCCCCGGTCCGAGAGGATCCCACGTGCCGTGGAGCGGCTGGGCCGGTGAGCCATGGCCGCTGGACCTGCGCATCCGGAGCCTGTGCTCCGTGACGGGAGAGGGCGCGGCAGTGAGAGCCCCACGTACCGCAAAAACAAAAACAAAAACAAAAACAAAACAAAAAAACTTAAGCCACTATTAGAAACTCGGCTTTTGACCAGAGGTGATCAGGAAAGAGTTTCCTTATGATTATGTTATTTTTAAAATGGATATGCATATAGTTATTAAGTTACATTTGTTAAATAGGTATTATATACTAGGTAACTTTATTAAACCAGGGAAAAAGGAAAGGATAAAAAATATGTATGGAGAAATGTGAGTTTAAGATAACAAAAGACTCTGTTTTATTTTAATACAGTTTCAAATTCTCACCTTCTTTGAAAAGGTTCATTTTGGTTACTTTGACCAGAGTGCCAAAGTTACTCTTTACCTACGTGGAGTCACCCAGGTGATTTTTCATCACTTTATGGTCTATCAATTAGAGCTTAAAAACACACACACCTACAAAATCACCAAACACATTCCAGAATCTTTTCCTCTCTAAGTTGGAAGAGTTACAGCTGTTTCAACCTACAAAGAGATCTTATCCTAAAAAATCTTTAGTAAAACAAAAAAGAGATTTATTATTACAAGAACTTTATCTGCATATCACCCCCATATCATAGATGACCAGGAGGCAGGATAGACATACTGGAAGTTCACTAGTAATAATTCAAGACTCCTATGGCATTTTTCTGTAATTGTGAATGTTAGAAATTGAGTCTTAGTGAAGAAAATGTATCTATTAAAGTCTGTTATCAATGTCATTATCAGGTTTGGAAAAACTGAATTTTACCTGGAATTATTTTTTTTTAATAAACTTCTAAGTATTAAAGGGGATCTGGAAGTGACTGTAAAAGTCATGTAATGCCAAAACCATCTCAAATGTGCTCGTGGTGGGCCTCCCTGGTGGCGCAGTGGTTGAGAGTCCGCCTGCCAATGCAGGGGACGCGGGTTCGTGCCCCAGTCTGGGAAGATCCCACGTGCCGCGGAGCGGCTGGGCCCATGAGCCATGGCCGCTGAGCTTGCGCGTCCGGAGCCTGTGCTCCACAACGGGAGAGGCCGCAACAGTGAGAGTCCCGCGTATCGCACACACAAAAAAAATAAAAAATAAAAAAATGTGCTTGTGGTAATTGTGTCCTCAATACTGTAGACCTTTGGCCCAGAGGTAGAGGAGTGGACCAGATGACATTCACTGCAAACCTCAGTTTAGAAAAGTCTACAGTACCCCCCAAACCCATTACCTCTCTTCGAATAAAATAGTCCCCTGTGGTTAAGAAAATATATAATAATCTTGTTCTCTCTTGTCTCCAGTCTAAGTCCGTGCCACTTTGCAAATTCATTTTCTCTTGTTTTTCTCTTTGGAGACAGTGAACAGCTGGTTGTCATCTTCCAATACTGTAACAATCCCTCATACACTGAAGATAGTAATTAAGTCATCCTCTCAGTCTTCTCTTTTGAGAAACTCAAATTTCTTTTTAACACAGATTATCGAAAAATTGCCACAGCCTTGGACATGAAAATTGTTACTGCTTAGACTTCCTCTGTAAACCCCACTTGTTTCTATAAATACTCTTTCTCCGGAAAAAAACATTGCCTCCGTGAAGTTGAGTCCCTGCCTTCGGTCAGGATTTATCCTTTTTACATGACTTCACTGGTGAACTTGGGTTCTCCCTTAACCTCCCACAAACACTTCCCTGTTCTCAGGTAGACTTCTGTGACTCTTACCTCCCAGTCACCTTTCACTCTTTGCCTCCACCCCCTCACATTCTAAAACGAGAAAAAGTCAAGAAGAGCAAGTTTCTCCGCAGCCATGAAAAGAGTAGGGCTCCTATGTGACATTCCCAGTTGGGAAAGTTTTCTCCATAAGGTATTGTTTTAGTATGGTAATAAGATTTTAAAAGAAACAAAGCTTTCCCTTTAGCCATAGCCATGTGAAAAAAATAGCACTCATCACATGGAGATCTGAAAGAAAAGAAAAAACAGATTTACTGACTGTGTGATTTGAGGTAAATTATTTAATCTCACATGTTCTTCATCTGCAAAATGGGAATATAGTAGCTCACAGAGTTGTTACTGACCAGGGTTCTCGGCCTCCTTAATCAGTAGAAACTGATCAGAGGCCAGACAAGAAATTCAGGCAAAGCTTCCTTGGGAGCCCCTGCTGCAGCAGGGGGCAGCAAGAACAAGTTAACAGGTCTCCTTGCTTGCTTGCTTGCTCAAGGCAGGGGGCAAGCTGGTTCTTTATATGGAGTGAGGCAGAGAGGTAGCTTAGGTGGTTTGTTCATACCTTTGGTGGTGCTGTGTGCAGGGGACATGCACAGCCCCGGTTTTTGCTCCTGACACCCTGCTTTTGTTCCCAGCTCTTCAGAAGTGGCCATTGGGTTTTTGGGTTCTTTGTATCTTGTTGTCCATAATTTGCCCCAACTGTGCATGCATGCAGTTATTTTTAGTCCCTTATAGTTTCTTTGTATTTTATTGCTGGAGATGTTTGTCCAGGTGTAAGGACTGCAGTAAAGGGTCCCAGGTCCCAGGTCCCAGCCTGTCTCAGAGTTGTGTTGAAGAATGAATGAAATCATATGTTACCCACTGACTTGCCTGATAAAACTCCTTTCTCCAGCACTTGTGTGACATTTTCATCAAGTGTACTGTTCTCTATGAAAATACAGTGGGTAAATGAATCAGTTATTTTCAGTCACATATTTGGTTTTAAATAGGGGCTTCCTGGAGTTTTAACCACAAAAACCCAAAATGACTCTAAAAATAAGCATTCCAGTTAGCAAGTCAGCCTTGAGGAAGGAATACCTCCTGAATAAAGCAAAATAGCTCACAGGTGTGTGATTTCATCTCATATGTGAGGCATAAGCATGTTTATTTAAAGACAAATATGCTCATTGAGATCACATCTCAATGATCCTGAGTTGCTTATAATAAGATTTTCTCTGAAATACCAAACTATATATTTTACTCCATATTATTTCACTGATAAAGAGGACAACCCTAATCTTGGGAAGATTTGACATGCCAATTTATTCACAATATATATCTAGAATGTTAATGCACCAAACTTTCACTTCATTTTGCTTTGAATAAAATAAGAGTTACTTTGCTTAAGGGTAGAATATTTCATGTGTGAAAAAGTTGAAAATAGTTATATTTTTCTTACATGACCATAATTTAGCTGTTCATTTTCTCCCTCTCCCTTCTCCCCCACTCTATACAGCCAGGAAAAGAAAACTTAAACAGGTAGAACGAAGATCTACACTCCATAAATATTTTAATAAATAATCGTTTGAGAAAGGCTTGATCATCTACTTACTGAAATTAATGGATGATTCTTAGAATTTCATAATTTCATGATTTACGTGTTTCCTAGTGCCCATAGATAATGATTGATGATCTGCCCAGTAATTAATTTCACTTAAGTCTAGGGATTATAGAAAGGAGGTAGGAGGGAAGGAGTCTCAGGCAAGAAACAGTTATTTCTGTTAGAAAAAAGAGAGCAATTTTCTAAGCAGCCAAGCTAAATGGCTCAATCAGCCACCCGACAAAACGCTTCCTTACCTAATATAAGCCTCTTAAATGTCAACCAATTAAAGTCATCACTTACCTAGAAAGTTTATCTTTTCTGTGTTTAAAAGAAAGCTACCTGACTATTTATATACCCAGAAATGTGGATGTGTGTGTGTGTCATGTTTGTGAGGTGAGGGTGTGTGGAGGGATTATACATATTTAAAGCTACTTCTGCTCTTCTTTAAATGGCTGTATTAATGTGCTATTTGGTGACTCATTTTATAAGGTGATTCATTCTCACCCACAGACACATTTCTATTTTTGAAAAGACATATGCCAATATGCCAGTAGTGTTGAAACAAGTTGTGTGTTGTTTATGAAATATTCTACCCTGAAATGGCCATTGTGGGCCATCAACCTAACAGGGCTGTCCTGAAATGAATGAGCACAAATGGTACAAAAGTCTTGATGTGAAGAGTGAAAGAGGAGCACCTCTTCTAAGTACTTCAGTAGCATTTTACCATTCTCATTGATACCTCTTATTCCATTACAAAAACATTTTTAAAGGAGCTAATTTGTTATTTGATTAAAGTTCAAGCAAGTTCAATAGAATCCTGCCTTTGCAAGGGTTGTGAAATGTTCCCCTGGGAAAATGTGAAACCCTTGTGTTCATTTCCTCCTTGGCATCTCCAGAACTGTGTGGAGGAGACAGACAACTGGGACCCCATTTAACAGCTAGTCAAGATGGCTGGACAGAGGAAGTTTAGGATTTCAGAAGGTCAAACTATCTAGTCAGCAAAGTAGGTAAAGAAGAGTGGTGGATTTGTTAATGTAACTTCAACACTCCTCTAAGTAGCAACTCGACAATTTCTTTTGTTTGGTCATCTTTTTCATTAATAATGTCTGAAGGCTCTATTCTACTTCCCCTCCAGAGTTCTCTCTCCCATTCCATCCCTCCTCAGTCTGGTTTGTACCATTGATTGATTTTTAAATATTACACATAATTTAGTTATTTCAAAGGTTACAGTAGCAGGAAAAATTATCTCCTGGACTTCCAACATCATCTTCTATGACTTATTTTCAAAAGTCATTTTTTTTAACATCCTCACTTGATCCACATGCCTTTCCTTCCTAGTTGTCTACTCTCTCAGGTTTTGCTTTCCTCAATAAGATTTTTTTCTTCTGTTTATCTGACTCCTCAATTTCCACTTTTTATCCCACCACTTTTCCTTGCTAAATAGATTTCACAAACCATTACAACGTATTAGAGCCGTACTGGCCAGTAAGGAAGCAAGCCACAGGTTTACTTACCAAGAAAGCTCATGAATAATTTCCATACATGCACATCAGCCACAGTCCACACAGCACTACTCCAGCAGAGTAGACCAGCTTCCCCAACACCCACACTCCTGAAAATGTTATACTAATATGTTTCCCAATACTCTTCCCAAGAGAAAAAGAAGGAGATGGAAGATAGAAGAGAATCAGTCCCTGTATGTCAGCATAGTAGTGAAGCAGATAAAGCCTAGTGAAGAGGAGAAACCATGAACACAATAGCCAAGTGCTTTGAAGGAAAGTGATTAACAGGAGTCATGTGTCCAGCTAAAGGATAAGCAGTGTGTAAAACGGTGAGTTTCTTAAAGAGATAGTACTTATGCCCAAAAGTCAAGAGAACAAACCTAAGCTGAAGTACACAGAGTTAGTCAGCAACTCACTTTGCAAATTGTTTGAAAAGAGGCAAAGGTAAATAGAAATCTTCCTAAGCAAGCAAAGGAGAAAGAAGAAAGAGGAAAGTTCAGTTGAAAAAAAGGTAAAAGTGAACAAATATGAGAAATTTTAAAGGACACGTTCTTAATCAGGAGAAGAAAATTAAAAATCTCGAATTATTTTATGGTATAATTACCATGAACAAAAATATACATGTGTGTATATATGGAAGGGATAAGAAAGTAGAACTTTTTAAATCATTGTATACACAATGTGGGTTACTATCTCAATAAATTTTGTAGAATGTATACATTCAGGCTGTAAGAAAACTCAAATTCATGACTTGATGGAATGGTGGATTACTACCAATATGTGATATTGAATTGTTTTAAAATTATTTTTATATTTAGATAGTCTTGCAAAAATACATGAATGCATAAGTACCAGAAGTAAATTAGTGCATGTGAACAAATCTGTCATGACCTTGTTATTACAGTGTACAGGCAAAGATCTCATTGCATGAAACATATGTCCAATTCAGCACAGTCCTTTCAAATCCACAATCCTGAATTTTCCTAAGCAACACTTCTCACAAAGAGCTTTAATTTCTGCAAGAGTTACATCAACCAAAATGTTAAACTTGGAAGAGAATGGTGTAGAGTTTCAAAAATAAAGGGATAATTAGGTATAATATTCAGAAATACTTAGAAATGTTACTTCTTGCAAGCAATGGTTTTTCCAAATAAAAGCTCAGTGTGAATTAATTGTTGTCAAATAAATACACAATCAAGCAAATAACATTTTATAATTCTGAAACAAGCACATAATAGATACATTTCAAAGATGCCTAATCCAAGGGAACTTGAAGTAGATTTGTGAATTAGCAAACGTGATGATCTGGCAGTCAACATCTCCGGTTCCCAGTGTTTGAATGCAAACTATAGAATGAGTGTAAAGCACACAGGAAATTAAATATACGCAGTGTATGAAAAATTAAACAGGTGGAGGAACAGAGAAGGGGAATGAGTGAATGAATCTAGAGGGAAATAGGAAAGCAGGGAAACTGAAGAAGGAAGAGAAGGAAATGAAAAATATGGGGCTATTCAGAAAATCATTTATCTTCTTTGTTCAACATCTTCTATTGATCACCAACAGTGTTGTCAAGTAGCTTGAAGTTGTGATCCTGAATTGATATTTAATTAAAATCCACTTCTATTTTAATAATATGGTAAACACATAACAATTCTGTATGTAAATAACATCAGCAGATGAAGGATAAAAGAAGAATCAAAACTAAGAGCTAGGAAGTTTACAAAGAAGGCAAAGAGCGAATCATGCAGAGAAAAACAATAACTAAACTCTGCTTCCAATTGATTGTTATTGTGGCTTTTATTAAGATTCTGTTTTAGTCCAAACGTCATTTCCTTTCTGTATTATTTGTCTTGCAAGAGAGGAAAATAAACACAGACTGCATTTTATTCCTCTTATCTATAAAATTATAGCCAAGTTTGGCCTTCACAACTTATTCCCAACTTTCCATGGGCTGAGTTAGCTTCTTGATCATTACCTTTAACTTCCTCTGAGGAAATTTTTTCCCCAAACTCTCACTCTTGATTACACTAAAATACCAGTTAATGGGGGTTTTATGTGTTTATCTAGGGAATGATTTGACATTTGAGATAGATTCCACTAGTCAACCCACCCAACTTCTTTGAAAACCACTTAGATTTATAAGCAACCTCACAGATGGTACTTCATAAGTAAGCTATATTCCTCTGGGACCCATTGCCATGCATATATGTTCATATTTACACAGATATTCCTCTACTAACAATAGGGTTATATCCAATAAACCTGTCATAAGTGAAAATATTGTAAGTCAAAAAGTGCATTTAATGCTCCTAACCTACTGAACTTCATAGCTTAGCCCAGCCTACCTTAAACATGCTCAGAATACTTAGAGTTGGGCAAAATCATCTAACACAAAGTCTATTTTATAATAAAGTATTGAATATCTCATGCAATTTATTGAATACCGTACTGAAAGTGAAAGAACAGAATGGTTGTCTGAGTACAGAATAGTTGTAAATGTATTGCCTGTTTGCCTTCATGATCTTGTGGCCAGCTGGGAGCTGTGGCCCCTGCCCAGCATCACAAGAGAGTATGTACAACATATCATGAGCCCAGGAAAAGTTCAAAAGTAAAAAATTCAAAGTACGGTTTCTACTCAGTGTGTGTGGATTTCACACCATTGTGAAGTTGAAAAATCATAAGTTGGGGACCTTCTGTATATTTACACATGTGTAAAATGAGAAAATGCTTATGAGATTTCTTTGTAATTTGGAAAGTGCTTTCTAAATTCAAAATAATTTTTTAATTATAATGGTTAGTCGGTGTCATAAATCTTTGTGCTTCACCAAAAAGTTGGCTAAATTGTGATTCCTTAGTGGCCTGGCATAGTTACAGCTATAATGAACTTTAGGCTCTCCTAGTAGGGAAGTGCCTTAATTCCTTTGGGGTACTATAACAAAATGCCATACACTGGCTGGCTTAAACAACAAACATTTATTTCTTAAAGTTCTGGAGGCCAATTCCATGTCTGATAAGGGCCTGATTTCAGGAGGGCTGTCTTCACTGTGTTCTCACAGGGTAGAAGGAGCAAGGATCTCTTACAGGCCTTTTTCATAAGGGCACTAATTGCATTTATGAGGAGTCACCCTCAAGACCTAATCACCTCCCAAGACTCCTCATCCAAACACCATCATTTTAGGCATTAGGGTTCAACAAATGAATTTTAGAAGACACAAATAACCAATGCATCACAGGAAGACTTACTAAAGACCATATTTGTTCCTTCCTTTCCCGAGAATTGGAAGAAGTTCTGATCTCATGAAATAGAATCACTGAAATTTCTATTTCATTTCATCTTCCCATTGATCCATGGTACCTCAGTTCCAGAGTGATACATGGCAAGCAAATGGAAATATCAAATGGATAACCTCCTGTAGAATCAGCGTTGAAAGGACAGGTAAACATGTCTCCCAATCAGGTCAGTAAAGGAGAGGAAATGCAAGTTTCTTGAAAGAGCACTGCCAATCCATCTGGTCCCACATGTCCACCTCACCTGAGCCTCCCATCAGGCACAGCAAAGACTTTACAGGTGCCTCCATGGGTCTTGCAGGGCTCGGGGGAGGTGGATGGGAAGCAGCTGTCCCTCCTCTACTGAGACTCCCATCCCTTCCAGGAACATAGCACACTTGTGTGCATCATTATTGTGTTCTAAAATAAACAAATCTTAGACACCTAATATTGGTCCAGGTGATTCTCAAGGTGAAAGGAATCACCTATATCCCTTGCACACATCTCAGATCTGTGTGTAGCAAGGGCCTGCACAGGTAGTAGGAATTGTTCAATAGGTTTAGTTATTCTATTCTTGAAGAAGCCAAAAATTCAGAAAGAATATCGAAGGGGCCAAAAGGGAGGATTTTCTTTTTTCCAAGACTAGCTAAGAAGAAAAGTGAAGCCAAGCCTACATCAGCTCAGCAGTGAGGTGCACTCTAATGATTTGAATGGGAAGAGATGTACCAATGCCAGGAACATAAAACAGACAGAATTAATTCAAAGATTTGAGACAAGGATGTGATTTGGCTAAATATTATATCTGCCTTTCTCTCCTTCCAACCCACTTTAATTCAAGCAGCTCACATCTGGTATTTTATGTGAAGTCAAGGGGAAAACCTCTGTGAACCCATGCTGAGCAGCACTAGGCTGGGAACTTGGCCTGTGAGCTCATGGGGCTGGAGAAACATCACACAGCAGACCCACCTGCCAATCTCCAGGTTTCAGAGTGCAGGCTTTGTACAAGCACCTTCATTTCAGTTAGAAGTAATAGAGGAAGGAAAGGTAAAATAGTTAAGATACAGTCAACTAGAAGTAAAAATCATGCTGTACCGACTCTAAACCACTCTAAACCATAAGTGGGACATAATTTTCCCAGAAAAATCTTAATCTTCAATTGTGTGTGTATTCTAAATCAAAATATGTAAATTCCTCCACTTGGAAGAAGATTTTCTTAACATGAAAAGAATACAATGACCTCATTGCTCTGCTGTGATATCCAGCTCATCTATAAATAGCAAATTAAGATGCTACTTTCTATATTCTTTTAGAATATCCCTTATTTTTGAACTCAAAGTTATTAGTTTATTAAAAAGTTGAATTTTTTAAGTCATAAAACTTTCAAGTTTTTAATCACAATATTAGACTTGAGATATTCTACATACTGCCTAAGTCTGTAGGTCAAAAATAATAAATAAATAAAACCACTGTGAAGCTTGGCCCACTGTACTCAGGACATATGTGTTAAAAGGAGTTCCGATGGCCTGTACTGTCAGCCTGATCTCTCCTCCATGATAGAGGTGAGTAACCCCACCAGGAACATATTCAGTTCTTCTGAACCTCATTCAAACAGTGGGAATAACATCCGACTTATAGGGTTATTGTGAAGATGGTGATAATAAAAGGGTCTAGAACTAGCATAATACTGGCACAGTACGGGTGCTCGACAAATAATAGTGTCCTTTGCTTTCTTATGGCACCATGGGTCTCCTCTAATGTGCAAAGCTGTCAAGCTAACAAAATAACTGAGAAAAGGGACTATACTCCCAATAACATTTAAAAAAATCTGGGTGCATAATTTGAAAAATGAGATTGATGCACAGTCATCCCCCAGTAACTAAAAGGAGCATTTCTCACCTAGGAAATACCAGCTCTACTAATCTTGCTCAGAAGAATTCCTGCCAATATCTTGTATTTCTCTGTCCAAGTTTTATTCCCATTTATAAATGAATATTTCAAGGTGATTTATCAGAAGCTCCTTAATGCTGATCTGATAATATAGGCACCATAAATTTGTAAGGACTCCTGGGATATTTCCCAGTTTAGCCTGGTTTCTAGTGGAGATCCCTTTGTGTGTTAGCTCTCATTATTTTGCTCAGTTCTGAGGGATCAGTTGGAGCTTCAGTTCTTATTGTTTATATTCCTCTTAGAGGAGCTCTGAGATATGCCAGACTGCTGCTCTCTGCTTTCCCAAATTTCAAAAATATGCCACAGAATTTTTACTCTCTTCAGGATATCAGTGTTGTATACACATCTGGGCAAGTTTGGGGAAACATCTCGTATTTTGCATCAGGGTGCTTTTCTATAAACAGGGGTCATCTGCTCTCATTTCCCCCCATAGCCTGAACAGTATGTAGAGTTGTTGCCAAAAATGGGCAGAGGTTTCTGTGATCAGGGGACTAGTCAAGGTGTGGACTGGGAGGTGAGGAAACATGGATCAAACTTGAAGAATGGGCAGGAGAATAAATATGAAGGTGAACTAAATTAGGTGCATATATTTGGTGTGCCAGGGGTAAGAAGCATTGCAGTAAATGCAGGGCCAGGTGAAGGGGTTGCAGAGGGAGCAAGTAAGCACAAAGGGTAACATAAGGAGTATTAAATTGCATAATGCATTGGTCAGGTGATTCACACAGATAAAGGATATATATCCACAAACAAGGGATATATATTGTGGTATTTCTTCATGAAAAGCAAGTTACCAGTGAAACACATCTCCCTAAAGATGCCAACAATGGCTGGACAATCTGCAAAATTACAGACCAAAATACAGACATGCATGCCTCCTATTCATCACCAATTCAATCTCATAAGATGCACCTTTATGTTTTACCTTCATGTTCCACTAAAACTCTGGAGTCTTTAGGAGTTTTCAATTCTTAGAGTATGAAAAATATTTTTTTCTTTGAAAACTTACAATACACAAAAAGACATTCACTTTAGCACTTGTCTTGCATCCTATTTACTAATGACAGAAAAGCAGCCAGATATTACTGAAAATATGACCATGACCTTAACTGAATTAAATCAGCATAATTCAACAACATAGAATATATACCCTGTGGCTACAAACATGAGCATCTTTCTTTACAGCTCCATTAGTTTGCACCTGAGCTTCAGCCCTTTGAAAATGTCAGTACACATAGGTTTTGGAGATAGTCAAATCCTTATCCTTCGTTCGTTAATATGATTGCAGTCACTGAATTGGTTTGAATTCACATCCAAAGGCACTATGCACCAGCACACTTTCCAAGGATGAAGACAGAAATAGAGATGAGATGGAGATAGAGATAGAAATTGTAGATAGATTATATTGATAAACTATTATAGATAAATGCAATATAATTCTTATATCATCTCACACACCTATCACAGCAAAGGATGCTTTTTAAACAAGACCATGAATAGCTCATTAATGAAATGTTTTTGGTATTCTCCTAAAGAAAGCATTCCTCAAACCACTTTTAATTGCACTGTAACCTATACAGTATATGTGGTTGATTCTATTCTAGACTCGGTATTTGTTTGGGGTTACCTTTAGAAAATAAAATTGCTGAAAGGTGATTGTCAAGCCCTAACATCAAGTGTAAACTCTCAGAGCTTGAAAGAGCAGATGCAGGTTTTCATTCTTTTCATGGATATAAAAGCTGCAGAGTACTATACACGACTTTGTTCAGTGTTAATTGCATAGAACAAAAACAGGGGGGAAACATCTGAACAGGCTATGAAAAAAAGGAGAGACCAAAATGTCAACTCAGAAGGAAAAAGGGAAATTAAATACTTCAAAAAGATATATATGATAGAAAATTGAGAAATCGAAACTAAAATGTACAAGAAAAAAGATCATTTTTCCTGTCACTTTAAACATTCTTTTGTTCTGACACATCTACCATGCTATCAATGCTATCTTGCTATATTTAAATTTTCAAGTACACTGAAGCTTGAGAGTTGATTGTTTAAAAATGAAAGAAAAGTTAAGCAAAATGACCAAACATTGAAAAGAGATTTCAGTTCAATTTAGAATAGAACCTAATTCATCCCTGCTGATTTTTCCATTCATGTTGGCAAGATTAATTTGTGTCCTACATTATTTCACTCTTTCTACTCATTACTTTTGCAAGGAAATAAAAATAAATTCAATCTCACTTTAAAGAGTGATAATTATGTTACCACTGCTTATGTGAAAGATCTTAGTAACTCCCTCCTGCCTGAGACTTTTTGAGTTATGGGTCTTTTACCTTCCTAACAGAAATATAATAACCATACTTCACAGGTGAGGCATCCTGAGGTTGTAAATGGGAAGATGAAGTTCCAGCTCCTCTTGGAAAAACAGCCTCCACTGGAGGGTGGAAGAATCAGATCTGAATCGTTCAAGGTGCTGATTCCTTAGGTAGATATTCTTTGTCCCACATAGCTGTTTGGGGATTAAGAAACCCAAGAATCTTATGAGCATGGAAAACACACACACATACACACACATACATGTGTATATATAACATCTACTTTATATATTATAATTTATATATGTATGCATATATAAATACATTTATGTGCATTTATGTGTGTGTGTGTGTTTCAGTCATGGTGCTATACAAAGCAATTAACTGTGGCCTCGTACTGGGCCATATATAAACAGCATAATGTTTTTCTTCATGATAGGTTTCCAAAGAGTTGATGATAGCTATCTTAATATGCTCATAATGGATCATATAACTTTATAATTATTTATTGGGGATACCTGAGCTATTGCTTACTATATATATTTATCAGTTCAAGTGAAACACAACTGTCACTCATCAGTTTAAGCTGCTTTCTTCTTTTTTCCCCTTGAATCCACTAGCCAGTAGTTGAGAAAAAGAACAGATTCATCTTGATATTAACACAGAAAACCTACAGAATGGACTTTGGCACAAGATGGACATGGCATGAAGGTCCAAAAAACAACTCAGCCAAATTTTCACCTATTTGTCCATGTATTAAATTACTCATATCTCTATGCTTCAGTGTCATCATCTTAGAAATTGGGATTAAAAAATAGGGTTTCTGTAAATCTTACATGAAATTATTTACATATTACAATTTGCAAACTGGCACATAATGACAGAAAACAGTTCATTGTTATATTATTTCTTAAGATAGGGATGACCCTGTTCCATCCCAAAGGTTTCATGAAATTAGACTTTTAGTTATATTTAAAAAGTGATAGACACATGCCTTGTTAGGTCCAAGATGTGCATTGTGAAGCATGGGACAGTCTAAACATTTATGATATGGAAGAAGTCTAAAGAGTCATCTCTATGTACCGAACCATAATAAATATGGGAGTACTTCCCACTATAACTTTGGGTAAAATTTTTTATAGAAAATATAGTTATTGCTCACCAACCATACCGTGTGACCCCTCCCTCCTCCACATTTCCCAGCTTCCCTTGTTTGGACCATGTAATTATGTCTTGCCAATGGTTAGCAACAAAATATGCCATTTCTGGTCCAACAGTTTAAAGAGTGGCTTGAGTTCTCTAAACTCTATATTCCCCAGACCAAGCATAATGAATGTATTCTGTGGAAATAACAGACATGAAATGGAAACAGTCTAGATTCTGCAGTTTTGTTTATAGATTTCAACACCCCTCTCTCAAAAAATGAGAGAAATAATTGACAGAAAATCATTAAGTATGAAGAACGCCTGAGGGACTTTCCTGGTGGCACAGTGGTTAAGAATCCACCTGCCAATGCAGGGGACATGGGTTTGAGCCCTGGTCCAGGAAGATCCCACATGCCGTGGAGCAACTAAGCCTGTGAGCCACAACTACTAAGCCGGTTCTCTAGAACCCATGAGTCACAACTACTGAGCCTGCATGCCACAACTACTGAAGCCTCCGTGCCTAGAGCTCATGCTCTGCAACAAAGAGAAGCCACTGCAATGAGAAGCCCACACACCCCAATGAAGAGTAGCCCTGGCTTACTGCAACTAGAGAAAGCCCATGCACAGCAATGAAGACCCAATATAGACATACATACATACATACATATATACATAAATAAATAAATAAATAAATAAATAAATAAATAAATTTATAAAAAAAAGAATGCTTGAAAAACACTGTCAATTAACTTGACCTAATAGCTCCACCTAATAGCAGAAGAATATAGAGTCCTTTAATACACATGGAATATTTACCAAGCTAGACAACTCTCTGGGCCATAAAACAGGTCTAAGTAACTTAAAAAGTGTGCAAACCACTTATGTTCCTTGATGACAATAGAACTAAATTAGAAATCAATATCAAATAAAAATGTGGCCAATCCCTAAATATTTAGAAGTGAAACAATACGTTTCTAAATAACCAATGGGTAAAAAGTAAAATTACAAAAATGAAATAAAATTATAAAGTATTTTGAATGAAATTCAAATGAAAGCATAACATATCAAAATCTGAGTGTGCAACAAAAGTAGTACTTAAATGGCAATAATAACATTTATTTAATAGCACTGAGTAAACCATATTACAATAGAAAACAGGTCTCATATCAATAACCTTAATTCTCACCTTAAAAAACTCAAAACAGAGCAAATTAAAATAAAGGAAAGAAAAAGGAAAAATAAAGATTAGAGCAGAAATTAATGAAATAAAAAACAGAAAACCAACAAAAATAGCAAAATACGGTTATTTGAGATCCATGAAATTGATATATACCTAAACAGACTGATCAGAAATAAAAAATATGATGCTCAACAGACTCCCTCTTGCAAGAGCACCAGAATCACAACTAATTGCTAAACAATCATCAACAGGAAGACACTGAAACTCACCAAAAATGATACCCCACATCCAAAGACAAAGGAGAAGGTACAATGAGACAGTAGGAAGGGTGCAATCACAATAAAATCAAATCCCATAACTGCTGGGTGGGTGACACAAACTGGAAAACACTTATACCACAGAAGTCCACCCACTGGAGTGAAGGTCCTGAGCCCCATGTCAGGCATCTCAACATGGGGGTCCAGCAATGGGAGAAGGAATTCCTAGAGAACCAGACTTTGAAGGCTAGCAGGATTTGACTGTAGGACTTTGGCAGGACTGGGGGAACAGAGACTCCACACTTGGAGGGCACACACAAAGTAGTGTGTGCATTGGGACCGAGGGGAAGGAGCAGTGACCCCATAGGAGACTGAACCAGACCTACCTGCTACTGTTGGAGGGTATCCTGCAGAGGCAGGGGTTGTCTGTGTCTCACCGTGAGGACAAGGAAACTGGCAGCAGAAGTTCTGGGAAGTACTTCTTGGTATGAGCCCTTCCAGAGTCCACCATTAGCCCCACCAAAGAGCCTGGGTAGGCTCCAGTGTTGGGTCGCCTCAGGCCAAACCACCAACTGGGAGGGAACCCAGCCCAACCCATCAGCAGACAAGTGAATTAAAATCTTCCTGAGCTCTGCCCACCAGAACAACAGCCAGCTCTACCCACCACCAATGCCTCCCATTAGGAAACTTGCACAAGCCTCTTAGATAGCCTCATCCAACAGAGGGCAGAAAACAGAAGCAAGAACTACAATCTTACAGCCTGTGGAACAAAAAACACATTCACAGAAAGATAGACAAGATGAAAAGGCAGAAGGCTATGTACTAGATGAAGAAACAAGATAAAACCCCAGAAAATAAATAAATAAATAAATGAAGTGGAGATAGGCAAGCTTCCAGAAAAAGAATTCAAAATAATGATAATGAAGATGATCTGTGCCTCAGAAAAAGAATGGAGGCAAAGATCGAGAAGATGCAAGAAAGGATTAACAAAGACCTAGAAGAATTAAAGAACAAACAAACAGAGATGAACAATACAATAACTGAAATGAAAAATACACTAGAAGGAATCAATAACAGAATAACTGAGGCAGAAGAACGGGTAAGTGACCTGGAAGACAGAATGGCAGAATTCACTGCTGCGGTACAGAATAAAGAAAAAATAATGAAAAGAAATGAAGACAGCCTAAGAGATCTCTGGGACAACATTAAACACACCAACATTCTCATTATAGGGGTCCCAGAAGGAGAAGAGACAGAGAAAGGACCAAAGAAAATATTTGAAGAGATTATAGTCAAAAACTTCCCTAACCTGGGAAAGGAAATAGCCACCCTAGTCCAGGAAGCACAGAGAGTCCCATACTGGAAAAACCCAAGGAGAAACATGCCAAGACACATAGTAATCAAATTGGCAAAAATTAAAGAAAAAGAAAAATTTTTGAAAGTAGGAAGGACAAAAGGACAAATAACATACAAGGGAACTCCCATAAGGTTAACAGTTGACTTCTCAGCAGAAACTCTACAAGCCAGAAGGGAGTGGCATGACATATTTAAAGTGATGAAAGGGAAGAACCTACAACCAAGATTACTCTACCCAACAAGGATTTCATTCAGATTCAACAAAGAAATCAAAAGCTTTACAGACAAGCAAAAGCTAAAAGAATTCAGCACTACCAAACCAGCTCTACAACAAAAGCTAAAGGAAGTTCTCAAAGTGGGAAAAAAAAAGGGAAGAAAAGGACCTACAAAAACAAACCCGTAACAATTAAGAAAATAATAATAGGAACATACATATCGATAATTACCTTAAACGTGAATGGATTAAATGCTCCAACCAAAAGACACAGGCTCGCTGAATGGATACAAAAACAAGATGCATATATATGCTGGCTACAAGAGACCCACTTCAGACACAGGGACACATAAAGGATGAAAGTGAGGGGATGGAAAAAGATATTCTATGCAAATGGAAATCAAAAGAAAGCAGGAGTAGCAATACTCATATCAGATAACATAGACTTTAAAATAAAGAATGCTACACAAGACAAGGAAGGACAGTACATAATGATCAAGGGATCAATCCAAGAAGAAGATATAACAATTATAAATATATATGCACCCAACATAAGAGCACCTCAATACATAAGGCAACTGCTAACAGCTCTACAAGAGGAAATTGGGCTTCCCTGGTGACGCAGCGGTTGAGAGTCCACCTGCTGATGCAGGGGACACGGGTTCGTGCCCGGTCCGGGAGGATCCCACATGCCACGGAGCAGCTGGGCCCGTGAGCCATGGCCGCTGAGCCTGCTCGTCTGGAACCTGTGCTCCGCAATGGGAGAGGCCACAACAGTGAGAGGCCCGCATACCGAAAAAAAAAAAAAAAAAGAGGAAATTGATAGTAACACAATAATAGTAGGGGACTTTTACACCTCACTTACACAAATGGACAGATCATCCAAACAGAAAATTAATAAGGAAACACAAGCTATAAATGACACAATAGACCAGATAGATTTAATTGATATTTATAGGACATTCCATCCAAAAACAGCAGATTACACTTTGTTCTCAAGTGTGCACGGAACATTCTCCAGGATAGAACACATGTTGGGTCACAAATCAAGCCTCAGTAAATTTCAGAAAATTGAAATCACATGAAGCATCTTTTCTGACCACAATGTTATGAGATTAGAAATGAATTACAGGGGAAAAAACATAAAAAAATACAAACACATGGAGGCTAAACAATACGTTACTAAATAACCAAGAGATCACTGAAGAAATCAAGAAGAAATAAAAAATAATATCTAGATACAAATGACAATGAAAACACGACGATCCAAAACCTACGGGATGCAGCAAAAGCATTTCTAAGACTGAAGTTTATACCAATGCAATCCTAACTCAAGAAACAAGAAAAATCTCAAATAAACAATCTAAATTTACACCTGAAAGAACTAGAGAAAGAAGAACAAACAAAACCCCAAGTTATTAAAAGGAAAGAAATCATAAAGATCAGAGCAGAAATAAATGAAATAGAAACAAAGAAAACAATTGCAAAGATCAAAATAATGAAATGCTGGTTCCTTGAAAAGACAAACAAAATTGATAAACCATTATGCAGACTCATCAAGAAAAAGACACAGAGGACTCAAATCAATAAAATTAGAAATGAAAAAGGAGGAGTTACAACAGACATGGCATGAATACAAAGCATCCTAAGAGACTACTACAAGCAACGCTATGCCAATAAAATGGACAACTTGGAAGAAATGGACAAATCCTTAGAAAGGTACAACCTTCCAAGACTGAACCAGGAAGAAATAGAAAATATGAACAGACCAATCACAAGTAATGAAATTGAAGCTGTGATTAAAAATCTTCCAACAAACAAAAGTCCAGGAACAGATGGCTTCACAGGTGAATTCTATCAAACTTTTAGAGAAGAGCTAACACCCATCCTCTCAAACTCTTCCAAAAAATTGCAGAGGAAGGAACACTCCCAAATTCGTTCTAAAAACCAGACAATGATACTAAAAATAAAATAAAATACAAAATAAAATTACAAACCAATAACACTGATGAATATAGAGGCAAAAATCCTCAACAGTATACTAGCAAACAGAATCCAACAACACATTAAAAGGATCATACACCATCATCAAGGTGGATTTATCCCAGGGATGCAAGGATTCTTCAACATACACAAATCAATCAATGTGATAAACTATATCAAAAAATTGAAGAAGAAAAACCATATGATCATCTCAATAGATGCAGAAAGAGCTTTTGACAAAGTTCAACACCCATTTATGATAAAAACTCTCTAGAAAGTGGGCATAGAGGGAACCTATGTCAACTTAATAAAGGCCATATATGACAAACCCACAGCAAACATCATTCCCAATGGTGAAAAACTGAAAGCATTTCCTCTAAGTTCAGGAACAAGACAAGGAAGTCCACTCTCACCACTATTATGCCACATAGTTTTGGAAGTCATAGCCATGGTAATCAGAGGAGAAAAAGAAATAAAAGGAATACAAATTGGAAAAGAAGAAGTAAAACTGTCACTGTTTGCAGATGACATGATACTATACATAGAAAATCCTAAAGATGCCACCAGAAAACTACTAGAGCTAATCAATGAATTCAATAGAGTTGCAAGAATCAAAATTAATGCACAGAAATCTCTTGCATTCCTATACACTAACGATGAAAAATCTGAAAGAGAAATTAAGGAAACACTCCCATTTACCATTGCAACAAAAGGAATAAAATACCTAGGAAGAAACCTACCTAGGGAGACAAAAAACCTGTATGCAGAAAAGTATAAGACACTGTTGAAAGAAATTAAAGATGATACCAACAGATGGAGAGATATACCATGTTATTGGATTGGAAGAATCAATATTGTGAAAATGACTATACATACCCAAAGCAATCTACAAATTCAATGCAATCCCTATCAAATTATCAATGACATTTTTTACAGAACTAAAACAAAAAAATCTTAAAATTTGTATGGAGACACAAAAGACCCCAAGTAGCCAAAGCATTCTTGAGGCAAAAAAACAGAGCTGGAGGAGTCAGACTCCCTGACTTCAGACTATACTACAAAGCTACAGTAATCAAGATATGATACTGGCACAAAAACAGAAATATAGATCAATGGAACAGGATAGAAAGCCCAGAGATAAACCCATGCACCTATGAGCAACTAATCTGTGACAAAGGAGGCAAAGATATACAATGGAGAAAAGACAGTCTCTTCAATAAGTGGTGCTGGGAAATTGGACAGCTACATGTAAAAGAATGAAATTAGGACACTCCCTAACACCATACACAAAAATAAACTCAAAATGGATTCGAGACCTAACTATAAGGTCAGACACCATAAAACACTTAGAGGAAAACATAAGAAGAACACTTTTTGACATAAATCACAGCAAGATCCTTTCTGACCCACCTCCTAGAGTAATGGAAATAAAAACAAAAATAAACAAATGGGACCTAATGAAACTTCAAAGCTTTTGCACTGCAAAGGAAACGATAAACAAGACCAAAAGACAACCCTCAGAATGGGAGAAAATATTTGCAAATGAAGCAACTGACAAAGGCTTAATCTCCAAAATTTACAAGCAGCTCATGCAGCTCAATAACAAAAAAACAAGCAACCCAAACCAAAAATGGGCAGAAGACCTAAATAGACATTTCTCCAAAGAAGATATACAGACTGCCAACAAACACATGAAAGAATGCTCAACATCATTAATCATTAGAGAAATGCAAATCAAAACTACAATGAGATATCATCTCACACCAGTCAGAATGGCCATCATCAAAAAATCTAGAAACAATAAATGCTGGAGAGGGTGTGGAGAAAAGGGAACACTCTTGCACTGCTGGTGGGAATGTGAATTGGTTCAGCCACTATGGAGAACAGTATGGAGGTTCCTTAAAAAACTACACATAGAACTACCATATGACCCAGCAATCCCACTACTGGGCATATACCCTGAGAAAACCAAAATTCAAAAAGAGTCATGTACCAAAATGTTCATTACAGCTCTATTTACAATAGCCCGGAGATGGAAACAACCTATGTGCCCATCATTGGATGAATGGATAAAGAAGATGTGGCACATATATACAATGGAATATTACTCAGCCATAAAAAGAAATGAAATTGAGCTATTTATAATGAGGTGGATAGACCTAGAGTCTGTCATACAGAGTGAAGTAAGTCAGAAAGAAAAAGACAAATACCGTATGCTAACACATATATATATGGAATTTAAGAAAAAAAATATGTCATGAAGAACCTAGGGATAAGACTGGAATAAAGACACAGACCTACTGGAGAACAGACTTGAGGATATGGGGAGGGGGAAGGGTGAGCTGTGACAGGGCGAGAGAGAGTCATGGACATACACACACTAACAAACGTAAGGTAGATAGCTAGTGGGAAGCAGCCACATGGCACAGGGATATCGGCTCGGTGCTTTGTGACAGCCTGGAGGGGTGGGATAGGGAGGGTGGGAGGGAGGGAGACGCAAGATGGAAGAGATATGGGAACATATGTATATGTATAACTGATTCACTTTGTTATAAAGCAGAAACTAACACACCATTGTAAAGCAATTATACCCCAAAAAAGATGTTAAAGAAAAAAAACACAAGAGTTTCAAACAGTATCAAATTTATAGGGATAAATCTGACAAAGATGTACAAAACTTATGTAGTGAAAACTACAAAACATTCCTCAGAGAAATCAAAGAACACACTTTAAAATAGAGAGATAAACCATGTTCATGGATCAGAAGATTAATTATGGTTATTATTTTTCCCCATTTGATCTATAGATTCAATGCAATCTCAATCAAAATTGAGCAGCCTCTTCTTCAGGAATTGACATGCTGATTCTAAAACTCATATGTAATGATAAAGAACTTGAAATAGCCAAATCATCTTTGAAGGAGAGAATAACAAAATTCTGTGAAAGAGAACAGGTTTTTCAAAGATGTTTCAATGAAGAAAAGATAGTCTTTCCAACAAATGTGGGTGAAACAATTGGATAATCATATGCCAAAAAAAAAGAAAAGGAAAAAGAACTTTGATCTATACAAAAATTAACCGTCAAACTGTGTCATATGCCTGATTGTAAAACCTAAAGCTGTAAAATGTCCAATAGAGCAAATAGCAGGAAATTTTTGAGACTTTTTGTTAAGCAAAGTTTTCTTTCAACATCAAAAGCACAATCCATAAAATTAGAAAATAATAAAATTAATAATTTGATTTCTCTAAATTAAGAAGTTTCTCTCTTTGAAAGGCACTGCCAAGAAAAAGAAAAGATAAACCACAGACTGGCAGAAAATATTTGCAAACACATATGTGATGAAGGACTAGTAATCGCAAACTCAATAATATTTAAAAAATCTATAAAAATAAACAAAAGCAAAAGATTTGAATAGATACTTTGTAAGGAGAATATACAGATAATAATAAATACATGAAAAAATTCCTAACATCACTGCAGCACCAAGCCATATTGGAATCTGAAACAGAAGGAAAAGTCAGTAATATTAATGCTGTCTTTATTTAAATTTTTGATACTGTGTTCACTATGGGTATTTTTCAGTATTTTTCTATTTTTTAAATATTATTTATTTTGATTACTGAGTTTCTTGGCATCCCCTCAAATTTTGTGCCCAGGATGAGTGTCTCACTCATTTTATCATATTATTGACTCTGCTTCATATCATTAGTAATTAATAAAAGGAAATTAAAATCATCATAAAATACACTTATACACCTATTAGAATGTCTAAGATTAAAATACGATTGATCATTCCTAGTGTTGGTGAGGATGTGGAATCCCTGAAACTCTCATACACTGGAGGTGGGAATGTAAATAGTACAACCACTTTGAAAAGCATACTCCTACCATATGACAAAGTCATTCCACTCTTAGATATTTATGCAAGAGAAATGAAAGCATATCTCCACAGAAAGGCTTGTACACAAATGTTAATAGCTTTATTTGTAATAGCCAAAAACTAGAAACAATCCAAATGTGCATTAATGGTTAAAACAGATTAACACGTTATAGTGTATTCATACCATGGAATACTAATCAGCAATAAAAAGGAATGAGCTACTGATAGATGCAAAAACATGGATAAGCCTCAAAATAATTATGCTTTATGAAAGAAACCAGAAAAAAAGAGAGTGCCTACTATATGATACCGTTTACATAAAATATTAGAAAATGCCAACTAGTTTATAGTGATAGAAACTAAAACAGTGATTTCCAGTGGCCAGGCAGGGGTAGTTACAGGGAGTAGAGGCAAGATGGGATTACATGGGGCACAAAGACATTTTGAGAGGGAATTATATAAGCACTATCTTGATTGTGGTAATGGTTTTACAGGCCAGTGCATCCGCCAAAACTTATGGAATTGGACATTTAAAATTTGTACAATTTACTGTAGGTCAATTATACTTCAATAAAGCTGATTAAGAAATATATGGTTGTAAAAAAAGAAGTCATGTCAATCTATTACTTGATAGATATCACTTAAAAATGCCAAGGGAGGGGGCTTCCCTGGTGGCGCAGTGGTTGAGAGTCCGCCTGCTGATGCAGGGGACGCGGGTTCGTGCCCTGGTCTGGGAGGATCCCACATGCCGCAGAGCGGCTGGGTCCGTGGGCCATGGCTGCTGAGCCTGCGCGGCGGGAGCCCGTGCTCCGCAACGGGAGAGGCCACGGCAGTGAGAGGCCCGCGTACCGCAAACCCCCGCCTCCCCAACAAAAATGCGAAGGGAAATGGCTGGAAGAATCCAGTATTTGTCCCTGGGGAGTACTGGAGTTCGAAGTCCAGGAAAAAAGACTGCTACTTTTTGTTATAAGCCTTTTATATCTTTTGATTTCAAAACTACATATAGTGCATTGTTTTGATAAAAATTAAAATCACTATTAAAAAGGGAAAAAGCAGGAGGAATTTTGATGAATGCAAAGGTTAAAAAAACACAGGAATGTCCATAATAATACTAATAAATAGTGGATAGCAGTGTGGAAAAGACGTTAAACTACATTATTTTATTCTCAGGGCCACTGATTATTGCCCCTGTTGCTTATCTGGAATTCTCTAGATGTTAAAGAAATATTATCCTTGTCTTCCCAAAAATAATATTTCCTGAAATATTAAGAAACTGCCACCATCTCTCCAAGAACTTACAATCTCTTGTTGGAAAGCCACGTTTTTATGCTTCCTGAGAGGTCCCTAAATATAAGAACTACTTTATCACTTTACTTCTTTAGATCACACATTTTCTTATATATTAGAAGACAGAAGGAATTTCACTATGGAGAAAAATGATAGTATGTTGTGATAACTATATAAGCCAGGTTCAGAACAGTCATTAGCAGTGACCTCTAAAACCTGGCTTGTCACCTTCATGTACCAGAGTGCCGTGTAATCAAGGACAATTCATTTAGTTTCTTTGAGCCGTACTTTCTCAAATACAAAGTTAGGAAGCTAGACTATAGTAGTTCTCCAAATCTCCTGGCTCTAGATATATTTAGTTCTATGAAATGATGGCTAAATGCTGTATTTTATTGAACCAAAAATGCCATTGATTGTAAGATGTACTATTATTTAATAATATATCTTTAATAGTACATAATTATTTAATGATTTCTAGCAAGCATGCCTCTTACATATACTAAGGTATTAACATTTAAATATACAATTTCTATTTCTCTCATCATACTGATATCATACCTTCTCTCAAGAGTCAGCTATCTCTAATGGAAAAATTGCCACTTGATTCCTGCTTCCCAGTGGCCTCTGTTTTTGGTCTGGTCAGATGGATTTAATCATATCTTATTACTTGAATGGGTGTTGGTTCCCCTCAGGAGAAAATATGACCTGTCTCCTCCAAGAATTAGAAAAGCAAAGCGTTGCAGGGTCATTAGTACTATTATTGGGGAAGGGGAGGCGGTAAATAGGAAATAAATAGACATGGGTCCTCATGACTTTTACTGAAAATAGATAGGCAGGAAAAATACCCAGCTGATCAGTAAGAAAATATGTATTTACTTTTGCTTGGTCAAGCTTGGGAATGAGTACAGAAGCAAGCTAGCTCTGGGACCAATTTCTTTCTGCCCTTGCTGCCCTGCAAATGACATTCTTACCAGACCATTAAGAATACTGTTATAACTTCTAGTGAGACCACCTGCTAGGTCTCAGTAGTGGGACGATTACATCTATCGGAAATAATGACCCATAACTAGAATAAAACACATTAATAACATCACATTTACCCAACATAATGCATTTCACCATTTTATATTACAGAGACCAAGTTAATCAGTAAAAGCATTCCCAAAAAACGGGAGCAACTAACAGGGACAGAGTAGATAATGAATATAAAAGCAGAATGTGCAGGCTCGGTTTTTTCTTTTTTTTTCCTTTAAAACTGAGAAGATATATAATGGGCAGTAATAGTTGGAGCACTAGTTTGGGAATGGGTGATTCTACCTTCCGTCTGTGGGCTCATCTGCTAAAAGGCAGAGCAGAAGTGACTTCCTCTGGACATAAGAGAAAACCTGAGGTTGTGAGGTTTGATAGAAAGAGCTCCAGATTAGGATTAGAAGAGCAGCTGTGCTGTTAATGAGCTGTGTGACCTTGAGCAACTCACTTCACCTCTCTGAGCTTCAATTTCTTATCTGCAAAATGAACAGCTTAGACTAGGTGATTTCTGAAATCCCCTCCAATTCTCATATCTTGTGATTTGAAGCAGAATGTCAACCTGACATGGGGATGCTGTGAAAAGTAATAAAAAGGCCTATAAAATTTTGGAGCTCCATGATCTTCAGAACTGCAGGCAGAAAGGATCAGATTGCAATGGCATTTCAGAGACTGCTTTGACACGATGGATGGAGGCCCAGGTAAAACTCAGGAACTTTAGAGAATGCAGCATCAGGACCAAAATAACATAAGGCTGTGGTTCTTCGATTATTTTCTGTCTTGGGCAAATGCTTAGGTTGACTATAATTTATTTCAGGAATTTCAATACCTATAGCAACAGGAAAAAAACTAGTCATAAATAAGGCAGGTTAGACAAGATAAATAAACCCTAATTCTTAAGATATATAACACACCTAAAAGTTCAACCTTACAGTTCAGTCGTTTTAGAAGTTAAGGGAACATGAGAGTAGAAAATTAGTTAAATGTCTTAGAGTTTTCAAAGTCTCATAATTTTTGGCTTTTTTTTCCATGACTGAGCACTTTTGTTTGAGAAAACACATTTCCTAACACCACCACATCATTTCCACGTGACTAGAAACAATCATAGGAAAATATTTATAATAAAACACGAAATAATGAAACATGAAGCTCCAAAAATCTTGAGACCAATGCCATGGTATGTATCTTACCTCCTACACCCTGGTTTGCAGATGCTCCATTCTTATGACTCTTGTCAGTATTTTGGAAGAAAAAAACCTACAGTGACCTTTTCATTTTAATCAAGACACAAAGTATTGAGTTGATTTTAGGGAAAAAGCAGAAGTGGGTACAGTACCTGCTGGCATTTTGCATGCAGAACCCCACTGACACCTGTACACCAAACCCTCTGGGACATGAAAACTCTAATCTTGCTACATAATGCTGTTCCATTTTAGCCTCACATTATTACTTGAATTGAATTTTAAATTAGTCTACTTACAGAACAAATTACCAAAAGTTTAATTTTCCTTTTCCACAAATCCCACTGCAAGCACCAGCCACCTGAAGCCAAGAGAGTTGTAGGTTTTGTCCAAATGCAGGTA
Organism: Aethalodelphis obliquidens; assembly: GCF_003676395.1. Lineage (NCBI taxonomy): Eukaryota > Metazoa > Chordata > Mammalia > Artiodactyla > Delphinidae > Aethalodelphis > Aethalodelphis obliquidens. The sequence continues at coordinate 8,277,841 of NW_020837960.1, forward strand.
AATATCAAAACCAACTAATTCTCTTGCAAAATAAATATGCAACCCATTTATACTAACAATCTTTGGTCAAGCCAAATTTTAGCCAAACATAATCAGAAATGGTCCTTTAGTCGAACTTTCTTCTTTTTACTCCTAAGTAAAATACAGAAAATAATGGAAAGGCTGTTAGCTTCTTGTAATGAAGGCAAAAGTGATTGAAAAAAAAGATGTAAAAATTGATGATACCTGGCTGACATTATTTAAATAGACAATGGCTCTATCAATAAAAAGAAGGCTTAAGAAATGTGTTTCATGACAGAAATATATTAACCACTTTTCATCATCTGGAACCTTCGTAAATCAATAAGAGATATTTACTCTATCCTGCTGGGGTGGCTTTTTGTATTTCTAAGAGGATTTAATTCTGGTTGCCATAGTTATGACAGAGTTCTAGAATGAATTTTGTTTCATCATAATTGCTGCATGTTAGTATGTAAACAGCTGAACTCTACCTTCAACAGGCAGAACTCAATTGTGAATAAAGAAAACTCCTTATCATAAAGTGGTTGAACTAGAATTCAGAACATACCATTGAGCCCTTGCTCTCCACAGAGAGTTGGCAAATACTTCTCAAACATTTTTAGCATAGTTGTCTCTGAAAGGCACATCAATAGTACAAGAAGAATGCAGAAGAAGATTTAAAATGTTTAAAGTGATGTGGAGATTTACAGAAGTTAAAATAATTTATTCTTGGTCTGTACCATAAGTCATAAGGAAAATTTTGACCTTTGGGCTATTGATCTATCTTTTTACCAAATACCTGTCACTTCATGTAGATATTAAATTTGAAATGTGTTATTTCCCAGCCAGTTCAATGCCAATTGGTTCAATATCAGTTTATCCACTAAAAAAAGAAAAAGAAAAACAATCCAGGGAAATTACTCTTAAGCCTGATATGTTTTAGCATTAATTTCAAAGGCCGCGACGTAAAAGAAGGAAAAGGAAAGCATGTAGCCTCTTGTTACTTCTTTGAGGTGCAAATATCCAGAAAATATGAAATCAAAAAGAATTGGGGCCATCTCCTTTCGGATCTGGGCTACTGCAGCACTAGGGTGTCAGTTGGTCCGGCCAGAACACTTCAGTTCTTCCCTGCAAGGATATATTTAATAACTGATTGGTGTGGTCCTTTAATACAAGAAAAATGGAAATGGAACAGCCAGAGGAAACCTTTCCCAACACCAAAACCAATGGCGAATTTGGTAAACGCCCTGCTGAAGATATGGAAGAGGAGCACGCTTTTAAAGATCTAGAAACACTGATGAGATGGTTGAATTACACATTCTGCTTCAGAGTAAGAATGCTGGGGCAGTGATTGGAAAAGGAGGCAAGAATATTAAGGCTCTCCGTACAGACCACAATGTCACACTGAGTATCAGCGCTGATATTGAAACAGTTGGAGAAATTCTGAAGAAAATCATCCCTACCTTGAAAGAGGGCCTGCAGTTGCCATCACCCACTGCAACCAGCCAGCTTCCGCTGGAATCTGATGCTGTGGAATGCTTAAATTACCAACACTATAAAGGACGCGACTTTGCGAGTTGAGATTGTTGATTCATCAGAGTCTGGCTGGAGGAATTATTGGAGTCAAAGGTGCTAAAATCAAAGAACTTCGAGAGAACACTCAGACAACAATCAAGCTTTTCCAGGAATGTGGTCCTCAATCCGCTGACAGAGTGGTTCTTATTGGAGGAAAACCTGATAGGGTTGTAGAGTGCATAAAGATCATCCTTGATCTTATATCAGAGTCTCCCATCGAAGGACGTGCTCAGCCTTATGATCCCAGTTTTTATGACGAAACCTATGATTACTGTGGTTTTACAATGATGTTTGATGACTGCTGTGGACGTCCCGTGGGATTTCCCATGCAGGGAAGAGGTGGTTTTGACAGAACGCCTCCTGGTCAGGGTGGGAGTCCCATGCTTCCATCCAGAAGAGATTGTGATGATAGGAGCCCTCGTCGAGGACCTCCTCCACCTCCTCCTGGACGAGGGGGCCGGGGTGATGGCAGAGCTCAGAATCTTCCTCCTTCTCCACCACCACCACCTAGAGGAGGGGATCTAATCGCCTATGACAGAAGAGGAAGACCTGGAGACCATTATGATGGCATGGGTGGTTTCAGTGCTGATGAAACCTGGGACTCTGCAGTAGATACATGGAGCCCATCAGAGCCACAGATGGCTTATGAACCACAGAGTGGCTCTGGATATGATTATTCTTATGCAGGGGGTCGTGGCTCATATGGCGATCTTGGTGGACCTATTATTACTACACAAGTAACTGCTCCCAAAGATCTGGCTCGATCTATTATTGGCAAAGGTGGTCAGCAGATTAAACAAATCCGTCATGAGTCAGGAGCATCGATCAAAATTGATGAGCCTTTAGAAGGGTCCAAAGATTGGATCATTACCATTACAGGAACACAGACCCAGATACAGAATGCACAGGATTTGCTGCAGAACAGTGTGAAGCAATATTCTGGAAAGTTTTTCTAAGACTAGTGAAGAACTGAAGGAGTCCTGCATCTTTTTTTTTTTTTATCTGCTTCTGTGTAAAAAGCCAACATTCCTCTGCTTCATAGGTGTTCTGCATTTGAGGTGTAGTGAAATCTTTGCTGTCACCAGATATAATGTTTCAGTTCCTTACAAACAAGGTTGGGGGTTGGGAGGGAGTATGCAGAAACTAACATTGAATTTTGCAACAGCAGCAGAATGAGTGAATTTTAATTTTTGCTCATTGTTGGTGGTTTAAAAAACAAATCCCCCCATGTAATTATTGCGAACACTTTGCTTTGTGGTCACTGTAATATTTTGGGGGAGGGTGAGACAGGGAGGAAAAGTAACGATAGTCCATATGTCCCTGGCATCTATTCGGAGCAGTGTGCAGAATGTAATGCTCTTTTGTAAGAAATGTTTTATGATTTTTAAAATAAATTTAGTGAACCTCAAAAAAAAAAAAAGAATTGGATCCCACAAACAGGGAAAGAGGTGTTCTTATATGCCCTAAGAAAAACCCAAACACAATTTTCATAGACAAAAGCCCAACAATCTGCCAGTAGCAATTCAAATGTCAGTTCAGTTAAAAAGATAACCCTTTAAACTTTGAAAAACAACATACCTCTGTTAATCACAGAATCTTTTAAAATATGTATTTGTCTGGTAAAATTTGACAATGCTGCCTGTGAAATCCAAAAGGAGAACATGTCATGAGAATATGGAAGCACAAGAAACTTCAACTAAAATTGTCTTTTCCCATATGGCAACTTAAGACAAATAGCCCTAAGCATGTTATTTTGAGAGACACACAATTTTGAAATAACTGGATATACCTCAAGTTATTCTAGAAGTGAAAAGTAGAAAGAAGTTCTTTGGCTTATTCACCTTAGACTTTTCCTGTTTAGTTAGAGGTTGCATTCAATTACCTTCCATTTGAAACTCTTTTGATTATATGTTTGTAGTATTTATTGTTTTGAGGGGGAACCATTTTCATATATATGTTAGATTTGAATCACGACCATTTGCATGACATTTTATTAAAATATATGGTTTGAACATGAATAAGACAGTGTGTTAATTATTCAAGAGATATGAAGATAAATAAGATAATTCTTACCCAACGGAACACATACTAGAAGAACTAAGTAGAAAAGTAGGGAGAAGTGTTAAGATAAATAATACTAGATAATTACATAATATGGGCTGTGTATGAATGGGATAAAAGAAGTAAGAGCAGAGAGTTGTGACAGTAAACCCAGCAAAGACATACGCCCTTCACTAGATCAGAAAAGGTTTCAAGGAGACACTGGCATTTGAGTTGGATGCCATTAAAGGAAGTTCAACAGAGTAGCTTTAGTGAGGCATATTCTAATATTCTGAAAGGCAGGAAAATACTAGCAAAAATAAAAATGATGACCAGGACAGGATATGTGAAAATTTTTTTCCAGAAGCTTGACAAACTTTTAATAGATGTTGGTATAAGCAAATGCAGACTAATTGAAGTACATGTTGTCATTTTTAAAAAGCCACACAATGGTTGTGAAAATTTTAAGTTATTTTTGTATATTGAGAGCAGGGATATTTCCATCATATGGTAGAGCCTAGAAAGAGATATTTTATTTCTTGAGTGATAGAAAGTAGCAGCTGGTGGGGCAAAGAATGGGCTGTAGAAAGAATACTTGCTCTGACTCTTACTAACTGGATGAAACTGGAAAAGGTACTTTACCTTCCATGACTGTTTTCTTAACTAAAGTAGGAATATTTACAGTGCCTACTTCCTAGGTTGTAATGAGTATTAAATGAATTATTAGGTATAAAACACTTGAACTAATGCATGGCAAATAGTAAGCACTCAGTGTTGTATTAGCTCATTTTCATTATGTGGATCAGAGATGAAACTACTTTCATATAGATTTAGGTATTTTTATTTTAATTTTCTTTAGAAAAGATCTGCTTTGGATCATTTAAGAACTTCAGCAATGGAGTGAAAACTAAAGTTAAACTAAACTTGCCAATTAAAGATAACTTTCTTTCAAAAGTCCTTCAAGATTCTTTCTCCTCTTGCAGCGGTTCTAGAATATAGCTACACTTTTTAGTCATACGAAGATTTCTTTAAGATACTAATGCCAGGATCCTACCTCCAGAGATTCTAATTTAATTGGCCTTGGCTGTAAGGAGTTTTAAAAGCTTCCCAGGTGATTTTAATGTACAGCCAATGTTGAGAACCACTGAGCCAATGGGTAAAACGTCTGCCAATTTGAAGTTCAAAATCCCTGTAAGTGCCGATTCATGCCTTCTTTTCAGGTATTTCTGTCCTCGCTTCTGTCCCTCTCACACTGGCACAGGGGGACAGTGTGAATCCTCACAGTGATGGGTCTCTGACTTGGGGCTTCACTAGTCTCCACTGTCATGGAGTGGGCCTACTTTTGTTCCTGGGAGGATTGCACTGCTGTCCACTGAAGAGTGGATCCGGGATGAGCACTAACTGCCTGCCCGGCTACCATCCCAGGTAACACTTGATCCCACCTGGCTTTGTAGGCACTTTGCTGGATGTGCTGCTGAAACCCACCCTCACACAGCTACCTCTGGCTGTGAAGTCCTGTGCCCTGTAGCCTCTTCATCTTTACACCTAGGCTGCTGATGGTCACTGGTCCTCTGGAACCTCCCACTTTTCCCTCAACACCAGGTATGCTGGAATGTCCCATTCAAACCCAGTGCAGGCCATAGGGTTTGGGGTCCTTTTGCAGGTGAATCTATCTAGATATCACGTTCTCTCTGCTCTTGCTCTTCTGCTACTCCTGGACTACACTGGATGCAAAGGATTGTCTGGGACTCTGGTCAGATTTCCATCATCTTGTGGCTGAGACCTAGGAGAGGGGATTTTTGTTTCATACAAGGGACCCAGGGAGCACTTAACCCTAGTTTCTCCTCCTCCAGTGCATGTATACACCTTGGACAGAAATCTGTGCCCTCCTCCTCCAGTTTCTATTATCTTTCCTTAGGTCACATCCTCAACCCTTCCTAGGCTATAGCTTAAGGAAAATTCTGTGACCCAAGTCTCCTTGGCTTGACTCTGGACATGGAAAAGGCAGATTTTTGGAATTCAGAAAAATCTTTCTCTTTTGGAAATCCTAGAATTGTGTCTCACAATGGAGTCAAAAACGTCATTTTTAGCCAAAATTTGAATAGTAAACTTTTTGTTTTTGTCCTCCTGTCCTAATGTTATTGCTTATATCTTTCCTGAGGCAATAGATATACCTGCCATAATCAGGGGACAGCCCCATACAAGGAAGTATAAAAAATAAAAACACAATTTTATATTTCAAACTATATTATTCCCATAATATCTGTAATTGAAAATAATTCCAGCATGAATCTTCCACTCTTCTTAAGCATTTAGCTTGTAACCTAGAAGACAGGGTACACCTGTTTTCAACCCTATGGTTTTGAAACCACCAATTCTTTCCTTCCTTCCTTCTTAGTCCAAACACCATTGCATTTGTGGGGGGTGCGTGTGTGTGTGCGTGTGCCTGTGTGTGTGTGTGTGTGTGTGTGTGCGTGCGCGTAATTCTTGTTTTGCTTACTAGATCCTTTAGGTTTATAAGTTGAAACATTACAATTTATTCTAAGAATTTAAGAGTAGGACTCAAGTCTTGACCAACTGCCACCAAGACTAAGAATGTAGGGCACATACTAAGCATCAAAATATTTCCTCACTACTACTAACAGTCTCTCCTGGACCACCGAGGATAGAGACTTTGAAAGATGCATCTTTCTTTCCCTTTGGCCTCCTCCAATCCTTCATGAAAAAATAAATGCACTAAAATTCTGGCTTCTCTCATTAAGATTGAATCAATATCCAGAGATTCAAGTTTCATACAATGTGCCTCCACCTATACCAAGATGGAGTTAACTCCACCCCACTCCAGCCAGAGAACCCCTTCTCAGATGCAGGCCCTTGTTCCATCAGTTCTGCTCCAGAAAGCTAAAGTTAGGACTTCTTTTTCACCTTCCTCCCCAAATAAATATACTTAGGTTTTTACAATGGCAAAGGAATGTATTTCCATTTAAGAAAAACTAGAAAATTGAGGAAAGGATAAAAAAAAAAAAAACCCACAAATAAACACCCAATAATTACCAATGTTATCATTTTGGTATGCTTCCTTCCATGAGAACAGTATAAATTATAATCAAATAGATAGCTGCCTTTTTCATTTTAGAATATATTATGAATATTTAATAGTCATTCAAAATATTTGTTTCTACTACTTTTACTCATAAGTAAAACTATGCTTAAAATAACAGCAACAGAAAGAGCAAAAAATAATAATATTACTTAAGTGTATAATTGCAATATACTAGGCTAACTCTTTAATATCATGGTATCTCACAGATTTGTCTATCAGTATTAGTATCATGGATAAAGACAATGTGGTATGTATATACAATGGAATATTACTCAGCCATAAGAAAGAACGAAATAATGCCATTTGCAGCAACATGGATGGACCTAGAGATTGTCATACTGAGTGAAGTAAGTCAGACAGAGAAAGACAAATATCATATGATATCACTTATATGTGGAATCTTTAAAAAATCTTTCAGTTGGCCATGGAAATAAGGGCCCTTGTAATAAAGTGATTTGTGTGCATGTGTTCTCACTCACTCTAGGCACAATTATGTACTACTCTTTGAACATGAGAGCTTGATCTTTTCTGTTCAGTAAAACAAGCCAGCAACCCTATCTAAGGGAAGGGCCAGTGGAGTCAAGGCTCAGCTATAGACTGTCTATCAGCACCGCCATATTGGAATACACCTCTCTTTACCTCAAGACACACAGATGGCAGGACCAACCTGAACCAGCAGACGTACCAGGTGACCCACAAAGTGAGCTGCCCCCACTCATTATGCCCACAACAATGAAGAGAAAACTCTTACAACTTTTTATCCTTGGTGTTCTGATGGAGCTTCAGAGAACAGAAGTAAAACAATAGATCTAAGGAAGATAACTGTTCTCCTCAACAGGGTGCTGCTTTCCCCACTCCTCTTATTGCCATCTTATCCTAAGGATATCCTGAATAATTTGCCCCATAACAGGGGTTAACCTACCTGAGATGGTCCTTCCAAGTTGCCAAGTTCTTTCTCCACAAAACCTAACTGTGGATTTTTTAAAATGTTTCTTCCAGCTATTTAAGTATCATCCAACAAAAAAGAAAATCATTAATAAATAATGTAAACAACTGTACATGGGTTTTCACATGCAATTTTACATTTAGGAGAAAATAAGATTTTTAAGCAAAATTACAGTGATTTAACAACATATCTTCAGACTAAGACCTGACTCAATGGAAGCCTTTACAATTAGAGCAGCCATGGATTGTGGCTGAATTAGGTTAGGTCATGTTTAATATTCTCTGCTTCCATTTCTATTCACCAATGATTACCATAAATATTTGATTCTCTCCTAGAATTCTGCTGCCATTTTCTGTACCCTGGCCTCTGACTTAGCCCACCACTGTAAAGTTTGTCTTGGTTCATTAATTCCTATGTAGGCTTCTGACTTGCCTCCCAATCACGGAGAGGATTTGTGGTTCTGTAAGACTCATGGGAGCATCTACTCTGTGAAGGTCTTAGCTGTGCAGGAGTCACCCCTGTCCCCTCAGGGCTGCCTGTTTCCAGAAGTTAAGCTGGCTTTGGTTTTCTCTGGGTCTCAAGGCCAGGCATTGCACAAAACCCAAGACCTTAAAGCTAAGGAAGAAACTGAATCCCTCAGGAATGGAGGGAAGTTTTTAAGCCTTTTTACCTTATTTCCCAGCTCTTCCCTTTCGGGTAGTGAGAGCTACAGCAAACAAAGACCCTTCATCTCTCTTCTCAGTGGGGTTTCTCAACTAACACTAAAGCTGCCTCAAATATGCTAGCTCTTCTATTAATCCTATTTCTGTACCTGTTGTTCATGGCTGTGCTTTCCACTAGTCAGGACAGACCTGTCCACACCGCCAGTACATCTCAGTTCCTTTGTTCAATATTAAATCCCACCTGCCAACTGAGTCAAGGATTTCTCCAAAATGTCACCCAAGTTTCTCTTAATTTACTTGCTTGTCACATGGTCTAATTTATTGAAAAGAACATTAGCTGAATATCTGCAATAGATATGAAAAGAAAAAAACCTATAATCAGACAATAGAAATTTCTTTGTCATCTCATCATCATCATCATCATAATCATCATCCCTAACAATTATATAGTGCCTACTACATGCCAAACACTAATATAACTGCTTTACACAGATTAATTTCTTTGATCCTTACAACCAAATAAGGGTAATGGTATTATGTTCATTTTAAGATAAGGAATCTGAGGCAGAGAGAGAATACATAACTTATGCAAGGTCACAGCTGGCTCCAGATGCCCTGCTCTTAACCCTTACATCATGCCACCTGCCTACAATGACAATCCCCAGGTGGCTTCCAAAATCCACTGTTATCTAATGTAACCAAACAACCTGTCTTCTGTGTTGTCAGTTCACTCCTGAGTGTACCATTAGGATTTACTCTGAAAGAGATAGTCCCTGAAGAATTCTACAAAGCAGGGATGGCTTCACAAGCAGGCAAGTTTAAAACTTTTTTAGTTTTAAAGTTTAAAATGAGCTTGAAATTTCCACAACAAAAATAACAGTTTTGACATTGCATATCTGATATCTAAACTATATCAAAAACTTTTAAGCAATAACATGGAAAGCCTTGCTCCCATCCAATGGTAGAGGAAACTAAAGCTCAGGGAAGTCAAATACCTTGACCATCATCACATGAGTAGAAACTGAGCTGTTTGCCTATAGTGTGTATGTTCTTCCCACTTTAACACACTCTCCATTAAATAAAGATATTCTAATAAGTTGTATAATACCCATAGCGTACTCTAATAAATTACTCTTAAACTTAATTCTAGGAGATTAAAGTTTATCCTAGGGGAAATTCTTTCCAACTTTTAACAACTTGTGGAAAGCAGATCCACCATTTCCATGGCCTTTTCATTGAACTCATTGACCCTCCCAAGACATTCACATGAGAGAAGGGATCAAAGGTAGAGGTGCAGATGGAAGACCCTGCAGACATTACACAGAGATGCCCAACCATCTGTATGTCACAGCCAAACTCATAAGGTTTTCTGAGATTCCACAGCATCTAAAATTGTTTTCTTCAATTCCTATAGTTAGTCCACTCAATGACAGAATACTAAATGGACTTCTCTGCTACATGACAGTTAATCAGTTTACCCAAAAACCATTTGCAAAGAGTAAAGTTTCACTGTCCCCACTCTTCTGAGGCACTGTGGTGTGACATACTGAAAAAGAACAGTTTTAGAGAAACAGCTAGATTCAAATCCAAGTTATGTCATTTATTATTAGTATGGAAAAAATTAACTCCCTGCAGGTTTTAGTTAATTCACTTAGGAAATGATAAGATATTATTACTAATTAGTTTGGATTTGGGAGCAGCAATAGATAACACCCTATCTTCCATTCTTGAGTTTAGAATCTACTAAAAAATAAGATAGAAGAGAAGAGCCGATCCATATCATAGTGCCTGTTGTATTGATAAACCTGACTGGAGACAAGGACTTCAGTTGAGCTCCCTAAATTTCTCCAAAAAATGGACCTGATTATTCTTCCACTTATACACGAAGTAGGATAAACCAAGCCACTGGGACCTAGTCCAAAGCTACCCACATGGAAGACCACTCCTGGATCCTGAACACCTGTGAGCTGTAAAAGAGGGAACCCAAAAGGCCCAGAGTCCAGCATGCTCAGCTCCTTCTACAAGATTTACCAATAAGATAAGTCAGTCTTATCAGTGAGGAGTCAATGAGGATGCAAAAAGAAGTTGGAAGAATTCTTCTCATATTAACCTTTGTGAAGTGGGAATTCTCTCCTCTTTATGGATTCATGAATAACAAGGAGAAAGTGTTCTTCCTAACAGCACCAAAGAGTGATGCCTTCAGCTAAGAATTCTCTTATGCATACCCAATTATATGTTGAAGGCTTCAATTTGGATATAATACAAGTACCTAAATTCAGAAACCTGAAACTGAGTTAATAATCTCATTTTATTTCTTAACATATTCCTCCTCCAGTGTACCCTATCTTGATAAAAGATACCACCGTCCATTCAGTCTCAATCCAGAAATCTAGGTGTTATCCTTGATGCTTCCCCCTCTTCTTTATTAAATTAACCATGAGATCTTATTTAATTATATCTTCTAAATATCTTTCAACTATACTGGAATTCTCCTTTCCCACTATAACCACTTCTTCCAGGACATCACTATTATTGTATTTACTTCCTATTTTACTTCCTTTTACTTTTGCCCTCTACCCCATCATCTACTTGAATGACTCTGCGAACAGTCCTCAAAATCATTTTTGTAATATGCAAATTGAATTCTATTTATCTGACTCCATCTCTTTCACTTACATCAAGTTTCCTCTTAAATCTTGCTCTCTCAGGAAAGTCTTCCTGATCTCTTCTAGACTTATATACAGGAATTCAACAGTTAACTTTCATAGCCTCCTGTAATTCCTCTAGTGACAAGACTCACCACACTTTATTTTAATTGTTTTTTATATCATTCTGCCAAAGTCTATTGTTGTCAAACGTTGAAAGCCAACAATAAAGAGCAAATATTGTAGTCAGCAAGAAAAATTACATTGCATACAGGGGAACAACAATCTGATTAATAGCTGACTTCTCATGAAAACCATGGGAGCCAGGAGAGATTGGAACAATGTCTTTCCAGAGCTGAAACAAAAACTTATCAATCAGGACGTCTTTACCCAGTGAAAATATTCTTCAAAAATGACAAAAAAAGAAGACATATTTGGATAAACAAAAACTAGTATAATTTGCTGTCAACATAACTGTGCTAAAGTTATTGCTAAAGGAAGTTCTTCAGTCTGAAGGGAAAATATTTCAGATGAAAACGTGGATCCTTGAAAAGAAGGAAGAGCATCAGAAATGGTAGATATCTGGTACATGCCAAAGATTTTTTGTTTCTCTTTAATTTGTTTCCCATAAACCATACAACTCTTTAGAGCAAAAATTATAACATTATCTTGTGGAAATTATAAGATATTTAAATGGAGTTCACATTATATTATGTATTAATTTTCTATTGATGCCATAAAAATTACCAATACTTATTAGATTAAACAACAAAAATGTATTGCCTTAAGGTCTGTAGGTCAGAAATCTGACATGGATCTCATTGGGGGTAAGATCAAGGTGTCAGTATGTATTCCTTTCTGGAGGCCTTAAAGACTTGCTCATCTGTGTTGTTGGCAGAATTCAGTTCATTGTATTGATATTTGTAGGATTAGGTCTCATTTCGTTGCTGGCTGTCAGCCCAGTGTCATTCCTAGCTTCTAGAGGTCACCCTCATTCTTTGTCTCATGAACCTCTTTCTCGTCTTCAAAGAAATAACAGGTCAAGTCCCTTTTTGAGTCTTTCCTCCTCCTTCTTTCATCTCATCTCTATGACCCAACTGAGAAAGTCTCTCTTCTTTTAAGGACTCATGTGATTAGATTTGGCTCATCCGTAGTATCAAAGATAAGCTCCCCATGTCAAACATATCTATAGAGTAACTTTTGCCATATAAGATAACATATGCACAGGCTCTGGAGACTAGGGCATGGGCATCTTTGGAAGGTTATAATTCTGCCTCCCACTCAAGAGTATCCTAAAACATGAGGGGAGAGAATATGTATCTATAAGGTTGAAAAATTTTTTAACGTTTTACAGAAAGTGATACAATATAAATTGTAAGTGAAATATGAAAAGTTATGTATTTAATATACTATATATATATACATATATATGACAATGTATATATATATATGTGTATATATATATATATATATTAATACCCAGAACAACCATTAAAAAAACTGTAGAGAAACATAAAAATATAAGATATTAAAATTTATGGAATGCAGGCAAAGCAGTGTCCAGAGAGACGTTTATACCTGTAAATGCCTATGTTAGAAGTAAAGATCTAAAAATTGATTATATGAGTTCTCATCTTTTAAAAAATTAGACAAAAAGAAAAATGTACTCAAATTAAGTGAAAGCAAGAAAATAATAAATGTAAAGGAATAAATCAATGAAACAGGAAACAAGAAAATAATAGACAAAAATCAATAAAACCAAAAACTAGTTATCTCAAACATATGTAAAATTAATCAGCATAACTGCACTAATCAAGAAAAAAAGAGACACACATCAAAATATTAACATTGAAAGAGGGTATAGCACTACAGAGCCTACGTACATGGAAAAGATAATACTGGAATGTTTTGAACAACTTAATATAACAATATATGTAGCTGAAGTGAATAACTTTCTTATAATACAGAAATTTGATCCAAGAAGAAAAACTTGAATATCCTGTATTACTTAAGAACTGAATTTGTAATTAAAAATATTCCCACAAAGAAAACTCCAAGCCCAAATGGCTCCAGTGGTGAATTCTATCACACATTTAAGAAAAAATAATACCAATTCTATGCAAACTCTTTCAGAAAATAGTAGAAGAGAGAATACTTCCAAAATCCCTTTATATGGCCAGTCTTACTCACATACCAATACCAGACACAAACATCACAAGTATAGAAAACCGTAATTCAACATACACTATGAACATTAATGCAACAATCCTGAATAAAATTTAATAAATAAAACCCAGCAATATTAAGAGAGTATATAATACATCATAGTCAGTGGGATTTATCTTAGGAATGGTACATAGGTTTGCCATTTGAGAATCAATGTAATTCACCATATAAATAGTATAAAATAGAAAAACCATATGATCTTTTCAATACATGCAGAAAATTCATTTGACACAAGTTATGATAAAAACTTCAAAAACTAGGAATATGTTTCAGCATATACATGTAAAGAAGCCTAATAACATTTTTAACACAACAGATCAAAGGTCAACAATAGTAACCAATGTGAGGATTACATGGGTCTAAGTACTAACCAGAAAGTTTCCAAAAAGCAGATACCTTTTTCCTCAGAAGATTCCATGGGTAACTAATAAAATGCACGACCTAATCATGTGAGGAACCCAGAATGGTAATAGCACTGAACAAGGACCAGTCTTATCTCCTTACCAACTAGTAGTATGACTTTCAACTTCTGTACCTTAGATTCCCCGTCTGTAAAATACGAAGCTTGACTTAGAAGGATGATACCTCAGCTCCCTATAGCCCCCTTCAGATTTATAACATTAGCAGTAAAAGATTCTCCAGTCTTTTAGTCAATAACTTTTGTTGCCAAGTTCCAACTGGGTATAGCTCCTTGAGGGGAGTGAGAGGTGGTGAGAACAAACAGAAGCTGAGCCTCAGACCTGAAGTCAAGACCATCATGGTGATGCTTCCCCTTGGCAGATAAGTTGTGCAGACCCTGCTGGGACACCGTCTGTCACGGCTGTGTGAAGTCAAAGGAAAAGCTGTGGGAAATGCTCACTAGCTTCAATGGGTCATTTTTCACCAGTTGCAGATGGCTCTGTGGAACAAAACAAAAAGCAGGGGGGGTGCAGTGACTGGCAAACTACACCCAACAACCCGAGATGAATGAACTGTCTGTAACTTGAAAGCTAGGCCTGCAGATTCACTGTGGGGAGAGTCTATCCTCCTCTTTTCTTCCGAACACTCTCCATCCAAACTCCTGTGGTGTTTAGTACAGCACGGCCCTAGGCCCTGGGTACTGGTACTCCATGCATAATGATTAGTGAGGCAGTACAGTGACTCAGATTCAGCCACCCGTTCAGAAGTCCTAAGAAAGTACCAGGGGGTACCTGGCTCACAGTAAGTGCTTGACAAATGCTTATCAAAATATACTGCCTTGAAAAGATATCCCCTTATATCACAGAAAAATCGAGATGGGAGCTTGTTCTGTTACCTCTATCCAGTATTTCCTGAAATTTCTAAATCCAATTCACTCAGATTGTTTCTGTTGTTAAGTCCCCTTGCACTTTCCCAAACTCCTGATTTAATTCTCAGCTAACGGACACTGACCTCTTGTACTTCCCGTCCATTTGGGGGTAACGGGCAATAACAATTAACGATAAATGAGTTAGACCTTAGTACAACTATTAAATGGTTCAATTTGTTTGGGGCATCCAAAACATTTCCTTTCTGCTCAGCCACAAATACCATTAGCTGCTCTCTCTCCCCTTTCAACAAAAACTTGCTTTCAGAAAAGACTCTGATGCCCATCATCTATAGCATAATATGTTTGTCAATGTGATGGGATTCTAAGGAAATTTATATCCTAAGGCATACCTCTAATTGTTTCACGAAGAACTTAGCCACCTGGACAAGCACTGCCGTAATTGGAGGAATTCCGGAGGAGGACCTGTATGTTATATCATAGGGGATACATTATCTAAAAGTAACATTGGCCTTGACTTTTCATGTACTCTCCTCCACGACTTCTTTTGACTTTTCGCTGCCCACACATCTGATTTATTGTGTTACTGCTCTTGCTGCTAAAATGGGAAATGGATAGCTAATGAATTAAAAGAGCTACTGCCAAGGAGTGATTAACAGTCTGGGAAGAGGCAAGCAGAGGCGTCATGTATATGCAAAGAGTTATTGCATTTCCAAAGCTTTCCTCCCTCTAGGAGGATATCCCTCACTTTGAAGTAAAAAAAAAAAAAAAAAATCTAGGTGTGCCTGAAGAGGAATGCTAAAAGACAGGAGGCTGCTTTTAGGAGATATTGAACTTCAGGCCTTAAATGATTTAAATGCAATTCCCATGTGCAGCTGCTAAACCAAAACACCTCACCCCAGGGAAGAGATGAGAAATTTTGAGGGCGATTGAACACTGAGAATTCTCATCGCAGCTTAGCAAGAAGTGACTTAGCACATGTGTTTCAGTGATTATGAAGCATGGGGATGCTCACTGGCTCTGAAAGGCCTAGTCACCAGTGTGACAACTCTGATGCTGGTGAAAGAGGCAGTCAGATGAGGCAGGAATGAACATCTTTCACCTTTGCAATCTGCTAATGCTCCGGCAACTTTTCTTCTGGGAATGCGTGTCTGCCACTCTGTGCATTCATGCCAAGGTTTTTAAGATGAGGTGTGCAGAGCTAATCAGGGGAAGAAGAGGGAGGGAGAATGCTTATTAAGTAGCTACCGTGTAGGCAGCACCTGCTGGGGGCCTGGCATTTTACATGCTTTCTTTAAAAAAAAGTAAAGAAAGAGAAATTTTATTGGGAAATTCTACATCATTACAGAAAATCATAGAAACAGAAAATTCCTCTACAACTCTGCATAGGTCATATAATAGAATATTGCCGAGACCTGGAAGGCTGCTGTATATAGACCTGCATCCAGCCTCAGAACCACCTGCCGCTGTCCTAAAGCTTAGCACCACTATGGCGATACCTTTCTCTCTTTGCTTTGTAGGTTTTTCACATACGCATGCATTTCTAGAGGTTATAGTATATTTGTGCTTGTTTTTGAACTATATACCAATGGGATCATGAAACATTGATTCTTCTGTAATCTGGCTTCTTTCATTCAATTAAAAAGTTATGTTTATGATGTATATGTTTTTGTCTGACACTAGTTTGTTCATTTCATTGCTATCATACTATTACATTACATGACTATATCACTGTTCATTTATCCATTCTATTGCTGAGGATCTTTGGGTTAGAACTATCATGAATAATCTTCTATGAGCACTCTTATGCATGTCTTATGAAGCACATGGGCATGCATTTCTGTCAGTTATATACCTAATGACAGAACTGGGGGTCACCATAACATATATCTTCAACCTAAGTGAATACTGAAAACCTCTTTTCCAAATGATTGTACCAATTCACATTAACAGTGTCAGGTAGTTCCTGTTGCTTCATATTCTTAATAAACTTAGTATATTGCAAGACTTTTTTTTCATTTTAGCCATTCACATAGATGTATGTCATTTGTCATTTTTCTGATTACTAATGAGATTGACATCTTTTCAGATGTGCACTAGGTATTAGGATGTCATATTTTTGAAATGCTTGCTCAAGGTCTTTGTCCATTTTTATAATTCTTTATTGATTTAAATGATACTGCATCATACATATAATTACAAATAGCTTCTCACCCTCTTTACTTACCTTTTTATTTTATTTATTTATTTTTGGCTGTGCCTTGCGGCTTGCAAGATCTTACTTCCCTGACCAGGAATTGAACCCAGGCCCCAGCAGTGAAAGCACAAGACCTAACCACTGGACTGCCAGGGAATTTCCATCTTTTCATTCTCTTAATGTTTCTTCTAAAGAACAGAAATACTTAATTTTAATATAGTCAAATTTATCAATCTTTTTCCATGTGATTATCCTGCCTATCCTGAGGCAATGAAGATACTTTCCTACACTATCTTCTAAAAACTTTATTGTTTTGCCTTCCATATTGAAGTCTACTCTCTATCATATATAATTTTTCCTTATGATGTGAAATAAAGGTCAGCTTTAATTTTTTTTCAGTGTGAATATCCAATTGGTCCAGACCACTAATTAGGGCCATTCTTTCCCACTTATCTCTACTTTTGTCATAAATCAAGTGTTCATAGATGTGTGGGTCTTTTTCTACTCTCTTCCAATGGCCTGTTTGTCTACCCTATGCCAAAAAACTACACCGTCTGCATTGTTATATCTTTAAATCAAGTAGTGATATTTGGAAGTGCAAGTCCTCCTCCACCTTATTTGCTTCAAGAGTGTCTTGGCTACACTTGGTCCTTTTCATTTTCATAAACTTTTAGAATCATACCTCTCTCTCTCTCTCTTTCTCTCTCTCTCACACACACACACACACACACACACACACACTAAACCTGCTTATACTTTTATTGCCATTACATTAAATCTGGATACCAATTTGGAAAGAACTGACACCTTTACAGTCAGTTTCAGAGTCTTCCCATCAATGAACATAATATACCTCTCCCCTTATTTATATCTTCTTTAATTTTTTTCCATTAATGTTTCCTTCATTGAGATCTTGTATGTCCTTTATTAAATTGATTCTTAGTCATTTGTTATTTCTAATAATATCTGAAATGATATTTTTGTCACCTAATTGCTTATTGCTAATATATAATACATTTTTTTAATATCAGCTTCTATTCAGCAAACTTGCAAACTCTCAAAAGATTCTTTTCGGGCTTCCCTGGTGGCGCAGTGGTTGAGCGTCCGACTGCCGATGCAGGGGACACGGGTTCGTGCCCCGGTCCGGGAAGCTCCCACATGCCGCGGAGCAGCTGGGCCCGTGAGCCATGGCCACTGAGCCTGCGCGTCCGGAGGCTGTGCTCCGCAACGGGAGAGGCCACAACAGTGAGAGGCCCGCGTACCGCAAACAAACAAACAAACAAAAAAAAGATTCTTTTGAATATTCTAAAAACACAAGCATATCATCTATGAATAATGACGTTACTATTTTTTTCTTTGCAGCCCTTCATAATTTATCTTTTTTTTTCTGTGTTACTGCATTGGCTAGGAAGCCCAGTACCTGTCAAATAGAACTGGTGGGTACCATTCTTATCTTGTTTCCAGTTTCAAAGAAATGTTTTTTAACATTTCATCATTAAGTATAATGCTTACTGTTGGGTTTCTTTTTTTGATATACTTTATTAGACTAAAGACAGTCCCTGCTATTCTTAGTTTGTTACTTTTTT
Organism: Aethalodelphis obliquidens; assembly: GCF_003676395.1. NCBI lineage: Eukaryota > Metazoa > Chordata > Mammalia > Artiodactyla > Delphinidae > Aethalodelphis > Aethalodelphis obliquidens. The sequence continues at coordinate 8,296,106 of NW_020837960.1, forward strand.
TCATAAAATGTATGATGATTTATCAAACACGCTTCCTATATCTATTGGAATAATCATGAATGAATTTTGTATTCTCTTAATGAAATATATATTTATATATTCTAGATTCTATAATATTTTAATATGTAATGTTTTAATATATTTTACATATTGTTACTAATCTCAGTTTTACATGTGGCAAGAATCTCAGTTTGGGCAAGGACAATAGTAAGACTGGGATTCAGGGCAGCTGAGTGTGCTTGATGGATTAGTGAAGTGAGCTTTTCAGGAGTCTATTTCATGAAGATATCCTGGCAATGAATCCATGAAAGGAAAGAAACTAGACAGTTACAAAGCTTCAGTGTCAGAAATGAGGGGCAATTTTGCTGACTACAGGAGTCTGTGTTTCAAATTTTGCCTTTCAAGGAATTCTATAGACATATGTCTGGGTTCTAAGGAAAGAGAGGGAGGAGAATAAAAACCAAACAATTTCACTCCTTGGATATGCCTCTAACAAAGAGTTGTGCAAAAGAGGAGAAAAGCATTCCCCCTCAAAGCGTGTTTGGGCTTCAGAGAACATGGTACAGCTTTGGTACTTCAAAACTAGAGAATACACAGTGATGGGAAAGGGTCCAGCCAGAGCTCAGATAAGGATGCCTGGGGACTGAGGCAGGAATGAGATGGGGGCACAGCTGTACCTCTTCACTCAGTAGCAATCAAAGGAAGTGTTGTGGGCCAAATTGTATCCCCCCAAATATGTTGAGGTCCAAACCCCAGGTACCTGTAAATGTGACCTCATTTGGAAATAGAGTCTTTGCTGGTATTCAATGTCATATGAGGTCATTAGAGTGGGCCCTAAGTCCATTATGATTGTGTCCTTATAAAAAGGAGAATGACATGTGCATAGGGAGAATACCATGTGAAGATTGGAGTTTTGCTGCCACAGCAAAGGAACTATCAGAAGCTAAGAAATAATCTTGGAACAGATCCTTCTCTAGCGCCTTCGGAGAGAGCATGACCTTGATATCAGACTTCTAGCCACCAGAAGTGTGCTACAATACATTTCTGTGGTTTAAGTCACTTAGATTGTGATACTTCATGACAGCAACTCAAGCAAACTAATACAAGAAGTAGCAGGTATTGTTATCTGATGAAGGGATACCCAATAAAAATAGGAGTGGTAGACAAGAGAGAAGCCAGTCCATGCCACATGCCACATGGTAGATGATGGAATTGTTCAAAAGCGCTGTAGACATCCCCTGAAACCCACAGAAATAATTGAAGAGGATGCTTCAGGGTATTAAATGTCCAAATTTAGCAATGGGGAAAGAGAGACAGTATAATGGATTAAGATTCTCAACATAGTCAATATGAAACCCTGGAGTAAACAGAAACAATATAACATTAGGATAGTCATATGGACACAGACAAATACTGTAATCTGTACCATGTACACCATCTAGCTGGTAACATGGAGCTGGAGCTCTGTTCACTCTCCCATGCTGTCTCCATCACTTTTCTTGGCAGCCCCTTTCACCTTCATGATTCTCAGTTTGAGTTGGTTGCGTGGAAACCTTGCTGGGAACTTATATCATGATCAAATAGGGGCGTACGTGGTCAAGGTTATTTACAAGAGTAAATTCAGTAGTTATTGCTACCTATAGACATTTTTTGAAAACTACACATAAGTCGTTTGGAATCAGGAATCGTTCAAAGATTATCCCACATATATTTTATATAATGCACTGTGCTTGACCTACAAATGGGAAAACCCACAAAATGACTAAATCCCCCCCAAAAAATCGTCACTCATTCATGCAACTGTTTTTCCGTGAGTACCAACTATGTTCCACACACTGTGTTAGAAGCCTGCCTTTTCCTCTGTAGAGTAGATCATTCTAATAGAACATGAGAAGTACAGAATCACCACAGTTTATAACTGAATAGGGGTAATATTTAAAGTCATTTATTAAATAAATGAAAAGCAGAATCACGGAGAAGTAAAGGAATTGATTCAATGTCGGCAGAGAGCTGTAGAAGCCTGGTCTCCTTATTCTCAGATCTAGAGAAATCTTTTCTAAGGGTAAAGAGTAGGGTCAAGAAAGGGGAAGTTGCTTCTGAGATTCTACATTTTCTTTCTCTTCCTTTCCAAATCTACCTAGAGGTAAAATTAGGAAGTAGGCAACTGACTGAGGTACAAAGTTTGCTTCTTTTCTCAGTCTCCAAAGACTTTGCCTCTTACATTTTCTACATCTTCCTTCCCCGGGTACTTATTCTAGCAGCCCTGAGATGCCTAACAAACCCAATCCAGCTCTTCTAAAATATACATTCGGCCTTCTCTGCCTCACTCACCATGTTGCCACAGCAGCTTGGCATGAAAGAACCATAGCTGCAAGAGGGTAACACACCTTTCTCAGATCAGTTACAATATTTCTGGCAAATGAGATTTACACAGTCACTTTAGCCTCATTAAATCTAGCTCATTCTGTACTTTTCCCATACCTTTCTCAACAACCTTTGAATGGTTACAATTCAGTGATTTTAGAAGATTCATTTTGACCTATTTTCCTTTTCCTCTTTGAAACATTAGGACAACACTATTTTCTTCCAAGACACCATCAGTACTTTTGGGTTTCTTCGTACTAAGAATTGGAGAGTTCAGGGTGCAATGGTGAAAAGAGCATGGGATTCAGAGGCATAGGTAAAATAAGTGACATATTTCCAGGCTCCTAGGTACACACCACCACCTCTGTCTCAGGGTTGTTACTATTTATAACCCGTTCGGAAAAGAGTTTAGTAAGAAATACTTTAAAATGTTACCCTCAGGAAAAAAAAAATATTACCCCCTTTCTTTTTCATTTTTTTCTTGGATTGAGCTCTGGAAAAAGTCTTCATTCAAGTCTTTTGAATGAAATGACTTCCAGGTCTGGTCAAGCTCTGTATAATTCTGCAGAAATAGTATTGTGCCTACTTCCAATGGCAGGTATAGCCTCTGCGCTAAGTGCACCAATTATGCAAACGAGCATAACTATTTCTGGAAAGATCACATCAAGCTCAGCTTCCCTTGACGACAAATCACCACTTCTTAGAACAATTCTCTCTCTCTGAAATTTATACCTTCCTCTACCTCCCCAACATTTTTTTTTTTAAATATAGAGGCCTCAAAAAGGTACAAGAGAGTCCTTTTTTAATTCTTGGGTCAGAATGTGATGACCCACCACCTACAGTCTCATAAGTTTGTACGCCCTGTAGGAAGAAATCAAAGACAAAATAACAACATACTTAGATAGACTTTTCAGCTCTGGGCTAAGAATCAACATTGGAAAGCCCTGGAAGGTGGCTCATCTTTCTGTGGAAGAACTCAATCAGGGCTCAACCTCCAGCAGAGTTAGATTAGTAGAATGCTTATTTTTGTAAGTGTTCAATTGGGAGTGCTCAAATTCTGATTCATTTTCGTTGGATACTACTTAGCAACTAGCTGACTGCTAGATAGACTGTCACCTTTCCTCTTGACAATTTGCTGAAAATGAGCCCCTCAGTGTTATATGAACATGAGGGAAACGGGTTGGGAGGGTTAGAGCTGAAGATGGGATTTCATTTGGTGCACTTATGTGAGAATTTTTAGTGTGCTGCTGATGTTTAAGGGCTTCGGTAAATGCAAAAGAGGGGAAAAGGTTGGGAATGACAGACAGTGAGTTCCGCTCAGCAGGCATTGACTCTGTAGTCAAAGTATAAATGGATCGAGTTCTTTTCAAATGTTAATAAGCTTTTGCACTGGAAGAGATTTCATATGTAGTTGCTATAATATCTGGCACTGGCCTATTCTGTGGTTGCCGAGATGGATTGGATGTTTGAATTACTATCAATATTAGGTGAAAACCATTCCAAAAGAGGTGTTTTAAATGTTAATACAAAAGGAAAAATTCTTACATTTGGAAAGTAAGCAAAAAATATGAGTATTTATTTCACTCACAGGTGTTTCTTAACTAGTATTATTTTGATATAAAAGAGAATTTCAATCCATCATGGCAATAGCCATGATGGATTGAAATTCTCTTCTATATACTTAGCTTAGTGATAGAAAATGCATGAAATACTTAGCTTAGTGAAAATGCATGAAATACTTAGCTTAGTGATAGAAAATGCATGAAAAGTAAGCATGAGCATGAACTAAGGTAAGTAGCAACTCTATGTTCCAGTGCTTAGAAAAATGGACTTTCCTAAGGATGTAACTGTGACATTCCAGGATTTGGATCTCAAATCTTCATGATGCCTCCCTTAACTTGTTAAATAGCAAATGTGTCAGCAATGAAGTAGCATGAGATCAGGTAGAGTGGTATTAATTTGGACCTAACAGAAATCCCATGACATTTATCTTGGCTTCTAGAGAAAGAATCAAACCCACGTTAGGCAGAGTTTAATACTGGAATGACAACAATATAAAGTTAACCCAATACACCTTTACTCTGTGTATGTTGAGATCTAGATTCTAAGGTCACCCAGGCCCAAAATAGTCCCTATCCAGTCATCTGAGAAGAAAAGAAACAAATAGCCACTGGAGAGAAATTGATTGCACATGTCTAACCCTGTGAGTCCAGCAAAACAGAGGGCAGCCACCCTGATCATTTACCGTAAGACCTTCCTAACAGGGCAATCCTCAGTCTCTGACTGACAGACCTAGAATTTGGGGTATAGGAAACAACTGTCAGGGTAGATAATTCAGTTGTCATGACACAGAAGACAAATTCACTGTGTGGGAAAAAAATGGGAAGGACAGAAAGAGTAAATTATAGGATTATAATAAATTTATAAATTCAGTGAAAAGCAAATAATGGATTTTAAAAACAAAACAGCATACTAAATATCATCTCAAAAACATATATGATACCACAGTTTAAAAGAAACATTGAAGAAGAAGGGACTTTTCCTGCCTAATATTAAAACATATTATATGACTGACAATTAAAACCAATGTAGAAAAGGAGTGGGAATATTCAGTAAAAAGGGATAGTCATGTCTACATGATTCTTCTTTGCATGTTCCAGGGGAAACTGTAAGAGAAATATTAGACTGAGCTTGTTTACAGCTCAATCCAGACCAAGTTAAAGTACCACATGGCCTGCACTTCTCATGTTATTTAAGGCCAAATATATCAGAACCCATTAAAATTGGACATTTATTTTCTGGATGCTCCTTTAAATGTATTTTTAGAGCCAAAGGCCTCATCCACACTTCATGGTCAGAGGGTAAGATGTGCCTGGAAGGGAGTGGATATCTCCCCTCTTCATCACCTGAGGAAGGGCCACATCCTGGGACACAGGTAAAGCTAGTGATCAGGGGAAATTACCTTTTTGGGACTTGTAGCAGGTAGTCATGGATCTCTACTGGAGTCAGGATTATGAAGATAAACATGGAAATATTCCAGAAGGTAGGTCCAGAAGTGGTATTCTATGAGTAAGTGCTGCCCCATAAAAGAAACATGTTGATTGGGGCTTGAACCTGAGAGCTCTGAGAAGGATCACATCTAATGTCAATTTTATGTCCTCTCTATGTCACATCTCCTTTCTGTGTTCCTCAAACAGTTTTTTTAAAGACTTAATAAAAGTTATAGGCTGAGCATATTTATAAGAATGTACAAAAGAATATTTTCTATAACAGTAAGGCTGGAAATGACCCAAATGTCCATCAACAGGAAAATGGATGAATAAATTGTTGTATATTCATACAATAGAGTGTCATACATAAAAAATGATATTGTTAACAGATCCATGTATAAGAGGTAAAACTGTCAAGAAAAGCAAAGGAATGATAAACTCAGAATTTAAACTAGTGATTAACTCCCAGAGTAAAGAAAAGGGATACGGTAAAGATAAGCATAGGGTGAACTTCAACATTAATGGCATTGTTCTGTTTCTTAAATTGGGTAGGAGGTACTCCTGGTGTCTTTTTATTACTACCCTTTATACTGGGATCAGCCAACAACATCCCAGGTGTCAAATCTGGTCAGCAGGATGCTTATGTGTGGCCCAAGAGCTAAGAAATTATTTTTTTACATTTTGTTTGTTTGTTTTTTTGCGGTACACAGGCCTCTCACTGTTGTAGCCTCTCCCGTTGCGGAGCACAGGCTCCGGACGCGCAAGCTCAGCAGCCATGGCTCACGGGCCCAGCCGCTCCGCGGCATGTGGGATCTTCGCGGACCGGGACACGAACCCGTGTTCCCTGCATCGGCAGGCGGACTCTCAACCACTGCGCCACCAGGGAAGCCCTATTTTTTAAACATTTTTAAAGCTTTGTTAAGAAGGAGTTGGGGGAAGGAGGGAGAGGAGGAGGTGTAAACTCTGCAGCAGAGGTATTTGTGGCCTGCAAAGTCTAAAATATCCATTATCCGGACCCTTAACAAAAAACGTTTGCCAACTCCTGATTTACTTACTTTTATATACGGTTTGATATTTTAAAAATATATTTCATAGTACATATTTTAAACTTACTGCCTAGTCTTTACTCTGATGAAGGAAATTAAAGGGAAGGTCCATTACCTGCGTAACAGACGGATCTGAATACTCAACACAGTCATGTGAAATAATGGGTTATCTTTTCCTTCCCCTACCAGCTCCACACAGTGACGGCTAAGAAAGATGACCTACATTCCAAGGACTGGGTCAAAGGCTACATTCCAGGTATGAGATGATAATCATTGGAAATAAAATCTGGCCCCATGATAATTGATTTCTCTTTCCTTTCCAGAGGGGGAATTGAAAGGAGATTGAAAAGGAAAGAGAGAGGCTCAGGGTTTGTGGAGAATGAGAACAAATATCTGCTCCTATTGCTGCTTCTAGCTCACCTAGCATTCGCCTCATCAAACTTTGGTGGTTCCCAAGGGCTGAAAACCATCTTTTTGTTTCCCACTTGCTTCTCATTTGCCCCTCCATGGATGAGGAAGACACAGGATGTGGTGGAGTGGGAAACAGTGGAGAGTGCCAAAGAAAGACTCAGGGATACATTCCTCCCTTCCCTCACCCCCATCTCGAGGCAAAGATGCTTTGCCTTCCTGTACCTCCGGGCCCAGAGTGAGGCAGCAGAGCTTGCTGAGATTCCTGAGGAAGAAATTAACCACCATCGCTGTCCGTGTTCGATGGTTGTCAGGGCAGAACAGGGAGATTCCAGAAGCAAAAATCAGAGAAAGTATACGTGCTGGAAGTGAGGAGGTGGGTGAGGACAGGTCCTGACGTCTTAGGAACACCAGCGAGTGCAGGATGCCATGCAGGCAGCCAGGGTACTTACATTTCCCCCTTTAGAACAGTAGGAGGGGATCTGGAGTAGTCAGAGGGCAGCATGAAAGCCCTGTGCTCTTGAAAAAAATGGAGGCTAATAGGTGGGAAATGAGCAAAAACACCAGACACTCGGCCTGTATATATTCTGTGTATTTAGTTTCTGATTCACAGATGGTTATCTACATAATAATAACAAGCAGTGACCTCATAATACCTAATTATTAATAACAAACTACCCCATGGGAAGAAGTAGACAAACATTACTAATGGGTAAGAAATTACTGTTATGCTCTCTCCTTCTCCTAGGCCAGCCTCTTTTCCACATATAAGTTATACTTTAAATGACTATAGAATTTATATGGAATTTTTTGAGTGTAAAGAATATTTCATGAATAATTTTGCCAGAACAGGTTCTGGCTGGGGCAACCAGAAGGCCATGGTTACCCTAGTAATACCTGAGCCCTTTCTACTTTAACCTGGAAGGCTTTGTAACAATAAAAGCTGTCTTGAAGGAGGGCTTGCAATGCTAGATGCTTTTACCTAGGCTGTCCATTTAATCCTCACAACTACACTATAAAATAGGGATTATTTTCACAACGTTACAGAAGAGGCATCTGAAAATCAGAAAGGTTAAGTAACTCACCTAAGGTCACACATTTCACAAGGGAAGCTTTCATCAAACAAGAGAAACTTTGTTCCAGCCTTTAATAGGTGTTGTCTTTTACTAGCTGTTTCCACGTTTGATGTGTCATGTTAATTCTTAACCTCTGAGAAGAGGATAAGGATACTTTTTACAGATGAAGAAATAGCATTTCAGAGGAGCTTTTAAGTTACTCATATTCAACCGATTCAGGAGTGCTTAAATCCAAGTGAAGCTCAGGGCTCCGTGAATCGAATGTATGAGTTTTCATGCTTCCCATGCCATCCTGCCAGGGCCCGAGAGGGGAAGTTCTGAGTCCTTAGTAACTGAAGCCCAGTTTGGTGAAAACAGAATTAAGGGATAACCAATTATGACATTTACCTGTTTCATTACTTTTATTACTGGAGCTTTGCATCTGCCATTAGATCCATATTTAAGACTCCTAGAGAAAAAAATCCTGCTGAATTATCAGCAACCACAGTGAAGCATAAACCTGTAGCTCTCAGCACTCGAGCAAATCCCACTAAGATGCTACCAAAATTAGAGAGGATTTGTGTTTACGTGCAGTATTCCCAGATGGCCTTCTGCAAGGCACACAGCAAACAAGATGCACTCATCCTTACTGAGGCGAAACCAAGCCTTTCAAACAACTTACATGGGACCAGGGTAACTACACACCTCATCTCTTCCACATTGGTCATGTGACTGCAAATCCTCTTTGAACATCAAATAGGTGAACTGTGTGCATCCATGCCATCTAAATTTGTGGATTTCCAGAAGGGATTGGAGGTGGTCAGTGAGTGAGCAAAAGTTGGCAGAAGAGTGTGTCAGCCTGCTTTCTGAGGTAACCTGAGGGAAAATTTAATAGCGTTTGCTATATACCTCATTGCTATACGTATTAGGGTCAAATCAAGCATGCTATAAAATCCTGATGTAACAGGTAAGATAGTCCTAAAGGAAGGACCAGAAATGATCTAGCAGCAAGTCATCTTATGAGAGAAAAAAGAGATTCTCAGGACAGCTTTGAAGGTAAAGGGCTCTCTCTGAAAATCAATTCACCCTCAGCTTACCCGTCACCTTCTTAAACATGAAATAAGAGTAAAAGGACTATGGGCTTCCATATTAGCAAAGTTAGGTTCAAAGCCTAATTCTGCCATTGGCTAGCCTCGCTCACCCTGGGACCTGTTTATCTTCTCTGAGATTCAGTTGGTTCTCCTGCAAAATATGGCCTTAATACCGACTTCCAGGTATCATATATGCACTTACCATGCCCAGAAGACAACATGGAACCATGCCATAGAGGCCCAGAAAAAGTTAATTTCCCTCACTTTGCTCTAAATGTATGACCTTCTGTGAGTCACTTCATTTCTCACAATTTCAGTTTTCTTATTTCCAAAATGTGGACAATAAAACCTATAGTGAGTATTAATTAAGAAACTATATGGAAAGGACCTATCACAGCTCCAGGCACCAGTGAAGCACTCAGTAAATAAGAGTTCACATTCCTAAAGTGCTGTTTCTAAACACAGACTTTATTTCTCTTTGGCTGCATCATTTAGTTTTTACATAGAAGTTAAAATAATGCCACTGCTCCCCAACAGCCAAAGAAGTGAACGGCATCTGCCTGGTTTTAGCCATCACACCATTAGAACCAACCCAGAGCACGTGGCCCTTGCACCAACACTGGGCCTCCAGTCTGCTTCTCCCACCCAGCTGAGGCCCAGTGACCCACCACACACTGAGGCTCATTGTCACAGACACTGATTCCCCTTGCTGGGCCTCATTAGCAGCTTTCTAGTCACTCACATCATGTTTCTCCTGGCAAATTATATTTGACTTTCAATTTAAAATCCAGGGTTCTCTAAAGCAAAACCTGTGTAATCATGGTGATAGAGCAGTGGCATATGCAGTTTTGACAGGATGGATTTATCTTGTTTGTCATGAAGAGTCTCACTCTGCACATATCCATGCCAGAAGACTGGCGTCCCCTCCGCCACACCCCCTACACCATACACGTGCTGGAGAATGACAGATGATCCACCCATTGAGCTTGAGCTCACAGGGAACTCAGAGCGCTAGGAGGGTTCATTTAGAAGCAGAGTGTTACTGTCCTATGGAAAGTCACGGAGGTCTTAGACTTGGTTCAGTGGGCATGAAATGAAGGAAGTTAGAAACGGGAAGAAAATCCATACCTCAGCAATAAAGTTTTCATCTGATTTAATCAAACACATATTTGCATATTTCTTTGGCAAAGACATCAGGTTCTCCAGTAGACGAGCTAAAGCAAAATCTGTCAAAAGAAATTGTTTCGGTTCTCCCTCCTCGAATAAGAAATATTTAACTCCAATTTTTCAAGGTGAATTTTTGGTGGCTCTTAGTGGCATTTTCAAATTCATTTGGGTGTCTTTTTGGTTATTTAATTCCAGAAACGCAATCTAGGATTCAGGATACTTAGAGGAGGGATACTTAATTTTAATAGGATTATCAATCCCATGAAAGTTTGAAAAGCTTGGTCAACCCCATTTGAGTGGGCAATCCAAAAGTATTTACATTTGGCCCTAGAATGCAATTGTGTACTTACATTTGAATGAGGATGTTGGACCTGTATCGTGTAAAGTACTTGATGCTTTTAGTATCCTGGAATCGGAAACCTTAAAATCAGCCTACCAATTAGGGAATTATTTGAACTTAACTCCTTTCAAGCATTCTTCATGATGCTCCTTCGCATACAATATCGTCATACTGATTAATACATATTCTCTTCCCTTAATACCTTCCAGTTGGAAAGCAAACTAACTGTTGAATAAGCCAAACTAAATTCTGATGCTGAAGATGTTAGAAGTGCTAAAAATATCGAACCCTAAGATAATTCCACTTACCCTTGGAGATATGCAAACTATATTTTAAAACTTAGAGTCTACCAGATATACTCCATAGAAGGCATTCAGTTGCATGGAAAACAGGCATTTATAAATAGGTGACAAATCTCCCTATGCCATAAATTTAAAGACGAGTAGAAGAAACATGGTTTTGCCCCCAATGACAATGTAACCAAGAGAAGGAATTGTGTGATTCGTCCTCAAAAGATCTGGGCAGGGACTTCTCCAGCTGTATCTTTTGTGACCTTACCATTCGCCACCGGTTTCAGTGGTTCCTCTTTTACCCACACCTACTGGTATTCCTAGACCATGATCACTTTTATGGCTTGGGAAGGAGAAACACTGCCTCAACATACAAGAGGTTTCCAGCTTTAGACCTTGAGAGACAACCCCAGGAAAGGACCAAGAGTGGGGATGAAGACAAAAATTACAGAGACTCCCCAGATGTGAGCCTCACCAGTTAATGCCCCGCTCCCGTCAACCTCCCTGTGGCCAGGAGAGATCTGTCTCATCTACCCAAAATGCCATACTGTTCTCAGCCAACTCTTCATCTTAAATACACATCTGGAGACTTCATGGCCTTTATTCACAACTGAACTAATCTGACATGTTTTGTTTCTTATCAATGAAATCATCGTCCTTAGAATTCCTCTTCCAAGCTCTATATTTTCCTCAAGGTCCTCTTTTGGCCAAAAATCCATGGCAAGATAATGGTCAATATCTATTGAATTTATAGTTCATATTAGCTAGTTTCTCAAATGCTTTGAATATTTTAACTCAAAATAACTGTATTATTATCGTTTCTACTTACTCATGAGAAAACACAGATCTCAAGAGGTAAAAGGGTTCAGCATGAACCCTGAAGACTGACTTCAAGGCTTAGTATCTTAACTATTATCCTCACTGTTGTCTGGTGTACATTGTTGTCTGAGAGTGTTTTCTCAGCCTAACATTATTAGTAAGGCCAGGTATTTGGTTCTGAGCTTTTAATCTTCTGATTCCTACTATTTGCCTTGATAGAAACTAATATTTAGCTCTAATTATATTACAATAGGCACTGAAGTAATTACTTCAAGATATATAAAGCCAACAAAGTATCCATCTCCAACTACCATCCTCCACTCTTCATTTGCATCTTTCTTCCACTGATCTTGGATCCTGACTTACCCTGGCTCAGAGGGAAAAGGGATTTGAATTCAGTAGAATGAAGAGTATTGTCCCATTCCTGGAGGCAGAGCTTCACTTTTGGAAGAGAATAATGTCCTGGTATGAGTCCCCTGAAACCACCTAATCAGTCTCATCAGGAATAATTCATGAAAGAACAGAGAGGGTATGTGGTAATAGGAATTTTTAAAGGCACAGTAATATGACCTGAAAGTTAGAAGACACAGAAATCCAATGAATCATAATAATAAACACAACACTCGTTTGTAAAATATCTGCTACATGCCAGCCATATACCAGAGATTGTAATAATGATGATAATAATAATAATGAATGCTTACATAGTGGTCCCTATGTGCAGGGATTCCTCTAAGTTCTCCATATATATTAACAAAGTAAATCTTCACCACAGTCCTATGAGATGTATACTGTTAATACTCACATTCTATAGATAAGAAAGAGAATCTTAGAGAAGGTGAGTAATTTGCTACATGATGGTTCAGGGATGGGTTATAGCAATATCCTCATGTGATAAAAGCTCTCAATTTGCAACATAAGACATAATTTGGTACTGGAAACCCAGAAAACTTGAGTGCCATGATATCAGAACTGTCAGACAAGGATGGGTGAGAATAAGGAGAGAAAGCAAATAGCAATAAAACTACTACTCAGGAGCAGCTAAACAGATATTTCAAAGAACGAGAAGAAACTAACTTTATGGCAGACAGAATACTCATCAAATGGAAGAATTTATGCCTCAAAAAATGAAAATATTAGAGAAACTTGTAAATAATTTTAAAATACATATTTTAAGAACCTGAAAGAGATGAAAAACATAGGATCAAAAACAAGAGGTTATGAAGCAAGAGGCAGGTATGAATCAAATATTAGTAGATATGAAAAATATGTCAATTCAAAAATCAGAAAAAGAAAAGTGTAGCCACTGGAAAAAAGTGTAGTACATGATATAGGTGGTATATATATATTCTATACTGTATATATATATATATATATATATATATATATATATATATATATATTATAGAATTGATGGAATTGAAAGAAAATTATTAAATTGGAAGATATGCCTAATGAATTCATCTAAAATGCAGTGCATAATGATAATAAACTAAAACATATGAAAAAAAAGTGTTACAGTATTAGGAAATTCCAACAAACTATAGATCCAAGAATAAGCAGAAGCAGTATTTGAAGAAATAATGGCTAAGACTTCTTAAGAAAAAATTAAGAACATAAATCTTCAGATTTAAGGAACAGAATACAACCTCAGGGTAATTTAAAAAATAAATCAAACCATAAAGTATGTATTTATTATTTGACCCAGCAATCCCACTACTAGGAATTTATCCTAAGGATATATCTCAATCAAAGCCAACAGTATATGCACAAGTTTATTCATGGTGGACAATTGTCTTATCAAAATATTAGAAACAACCTCATGGCCCATCCATTGGAGACTATTTGAATAAACTAAGGTTCATCTACAAAATAGAATACTATAATGCTATTAAAAAAAGATTGATAAATAAATCTCTATGAACTTATATGGAGTTATTTACTGGGTGTGTTAGGTAGTGAAGAACACAAGAATATAAAGAGTATATACAATGTTTTGTATTAGAAAGACAGAAAAATATGTATACATACATACAAGTTTACTTTTGCAAAAAGAAATACAGGACCGGTTAAAATAGAAATAAACAGTCATAACAAAAGATAACCTAGATGTGTGGATAGGAACAAGGTGAAGAGAGTAAGACTTCTTAGAGTATACAGTGAGGAAAAAATAATAAATATAGAAAGAAAGACTTGGATGAAAGGAACAATGAAGAGTAAATAGTTTGAAAATGTTGGCAGATCTATTAACTAACAACTTTTATTTTAAAAATGTATTATTATTATATTGTGTTGGTCTTGAAATATTGGAAATAAAATCCTGTGATGACAAAAGTTTGAAATGGTAAGTTTTTTGTCTTATTTTTACGGGAGGAAAGAGATGATGAGTACCTTAACCATTGAGAAAAAGATCAAATATGCATGTTAGAAATGTAACCGTAATCACTAAGAAAATTAAGAGTATCTATATATTACAAATGAACAGAGGAAACAAAGAAATCATCAAGAAAATTTTTGTCAATCCAAGATAAGAAAGGAAAAGAAAAAAATGCTAAGTGAAATGAAACCAGTGTAAAATGATTAAAATACATCAGAAATTTTAAAATGTAAACGAATTAAAATCAAGTTAACCTAATTAATTAATTAAAAAGTTAAGAGTAAAGGAAAACAAAAAAATAACTAAAATAATATTTATTCATTATTATAAATATCCAATTAAATAGACTTTAAGAAGAGTATACATATACTTTAAAGTTGAAACCCCTCTTTTGCTGATCCTCTATTCACTTTGCTTCCTCAACAGAAATAAAATTCAACAAGTGATGTTTCTTAAAGTTTAGTTCCAATGTAGTATATGAAACCGTAACAGTGAACATTTTATACTCTGATATGTTAAAACCCATTGTTCTGTCTTGCAATTTGAACAGACCTTTTACCAATGCATGACTCTGTAACATGTATTCGTTACCTGGAAAATCTTGACATTATTCATTATATAATATCAAAAAAATATATCAATTAATATAACTACCATCTCATCAGAAATTTTTAATTACTGTGAAATCGCACCATGGTGAATATATGTTTTCCAAAATTCTAGTTTTCACTGGAAATCTCTATTTTTATAATTGGCAATAAATAATGTCAATTGTTTTTTCCTGAAGAGACATACTCATTTGTTCACTTTTGAGAGAATGTTAGCCAAATATGTCTGAATAACCATAATTCATCTACCAATTGTTCTTTCAAGTAAAAATGGCATTCCATGAAAAAACTACTAGTTCATTTTATAATTCAAACAATGGCACAAGTACTTTTTCTCAAGACAGCCACTGTATTTCAGTATGCAGAAGTACCTTATTCAAATCTGCCATTTTGTCACACAGAATATTAAAAAGACATATATTCAAGGGTCAATAGTTAATCAATTTAATAACCTTTTACTCCTTCCTCAAGGGAATTCTTAACTAAAACTGGTACCTTTTTTTAACTGAAAGTGTGTGCCTGTGGAGAGTATAACGCCGAGTACTGCTTAGTCCCCCTGCCATGCTTTGTGCTAAGGCACCATCAATTTCACCTACCTTTGCTTTTGCACCATCAGTGCAAATATCAACACATATAATACTAAACACTAGTACATATAATACTAAATAACAAGCAAGTATTATTGTGAAAATAGTTTTCACCCCATGGACCAGCTAAAACAATCTCAGGGATGTTTCTGTGAAGACTGCTGCATGATGCCATTCCACTTCTCATAGGTGGGTTTTAGCCAAGTTCCAGAGAAAATAAGAGCCATCTCTCAATCTCTGTCTCCTTTTCTCTCTCTCTCTCTCTCTCTCTCACACACACACACACACACACACTATTGTTCCTGTTAAATGAGTCAGATTTAGCTTTTAGATGTTTTTTAACCTTGCCTATCAACTATCACAGCTTTTCTCTTCCCTTTGTCCATATTGAGTCCCTCTTTCCTGCACCACCTGCTTTTCTAGGATGAAACCCATGTCCTAATTTATGGGAATCTATCATGAATCCCCTGCATATTTCCCAATAATTGCATCTGCTTCATCCCTTGTATCCTGCTGCTGCATTTTAAAAATCTAGTTACTTTAGATATGGGTTCAGAGGTGGATAATTTTCTTCCAAATTTCCAAATATGATGTTTACAAGTTGTTCCCAACTTCTAAACATTGGACATAGAAAAGACTTGCATAAAAGTAGCTGCCAATGCCAGCTCCCCCGTTCTCAGACCTCAGACACTTCCCTTGCTTTTGGAAAAACCACTTTGAAAAAACCATGGGGTATTCAGAGAAACTGTCATCTCAGAATTTAAAGAGGGAAGGTATATATTTTGAACAAACATTATTTGAGCACTTAAGTGTTGTTAAATTGAATTATTAATGAAAATAGAATATTAAAAAATATCAGAGCACCTTAAGAAAAATGAATTTTGGACAATATTCTAGGCAGGAGTGACTTGACTCTGTCCTGAATCCATCTGCCCAAAATAACACACACACACACACACACACACACACACACACACACACACACAACAATTCCTACTTGATCTCATGGCTTAAAATTCTACCAATCAGAGACTCATCTGGATTAAGTATCTAAATGTGCAAACATGTCTCGTTTGATTCACAGACTCTGTTATTCATGGTGGGTAATGGGGTCAGAAAGGGGAGGATTGGGGATTAATAATTTTGAAATATAAAAAAAGGGAAGTGAATATACAGAGAAATGAATGTAATGGGAAATTAGGCAAACTAGATGCAACAAGCAAAGGAGAAAGTGCCAAAGATATTTCATCAACTCAAAAATCTTGCCTTAAGGTCAGACTTAATGTTAAAAAGTTAGGGAAAAATAATCTCTCTCTTTCTTTCTCCTCCTGACTCCTGAACTGCATGGTTCTTGATAACAGATAACAGAACTTTGGTCTCTGCCCTCAGTTCTTCAGTTATGTGAGGGTTAGAGATGCAGCATGTGCCAACGTAGAACCAAATTAACTTATACCAGTGTTTCTGCAAGCAGTCGTGTTATAGGGAGATGCCATAGACTGGGAGAAGATATTGTCAATACATACAACTGACAAAAGATTAATGTTCAGAACGGTGTGATTTCTAAACAACTGGTTTACGAACATAAATTTTGCACACAACTCCTTTGTTGCTTAAGCTTATCCTCCTTAGGATTAAGTTGAGTTCTTTCCTGTTATTTTTCTTTTTTTTTTTTTTTCTTGCGGTACGCGGGCCTCTTACTGCTGTGGCCTCTCCCGTTGCGGAGCACAGGCTCCGGACGTGCAGGCTCAGCGGCCATGGCTCACGGGCCCAGCCGCTCCGCAGCATGTGGGATATTCCCAGACCGGGGCACGAACCCACGTCCCCTGCATCGGCAGGCTGACTCTCAACCACTGTGCCACCAGGGAAACCCTCTTTCTTTCTTTGAAGTGGCAATGCATGCTGGTTACCTTGTTGGGTGCTAGCTTAAACATGGGCAAGTAAAACACATTCCTGTCCTCAAGGAAGCCATCACAGTGTAGCAGAGGAAGTCATTGCTGAGGCAAAAACGACAAGATGAAAGAAAGAGGAAGATGTAAAAGATGTTAAAGAATGAAAATTCAGTTAGATGTGTTTTCTGTCAAATCATTCATCAAGTTTTTCTCATTACTCTCTACTAAAATTCTGACTGTTAAGGACTGAATTTTTGTGCTCCCCGCCCCCATATTCATATGTTGAAATCTTAACTCCCAATGTGATGGTGTTAAGACGTGGGGCCTTTGGGAAGTAATTAGGTCCCGAGGGTGGAGCCCTCATGAATGGGATTAGTGCTCTTACAAGGAAAGTAAGACATGAGAGCTTGCCCCATCTCTCTTCTTTTTCTACCATGTCCTCACAACAGGAAGTCAGCAGTCTGCAACCTGGAAGAGGGTTCTCACCAGAACCTGACCACAAGGGTACCACTGATTTCACACATCAACCTCCAGAACTGGGAGAAATATATTCTACTGTTTATAAGCCACCAAGTCTAAGGTAATTAATTTGTTATAGCAGCCCAAACTAAGACACTAATTTCATTAAGAAAGTCCTCAAAAAATGTTTTAATTCAACCTTATACAAAAGTAATTTTTCAAAGAATGCTGTGTGCCTCCCTCCCCATACCCCTCTCTTAGTGCACAGCAGACAACCAGAATGAGCTGACTTGTCCATATTTATGTATTTTCAGGGTTTGCCCTCTTCACTGTACCAACAAGCCAGGCGCAACCATCAAAGTGTCATCGTTCTGCCCACAATCCATACTCTACTCAGAGACAACACTGTTTGCAGTGTTGGTTGACGTTGCATACTGGCAACTATGCAAAAACGTCAGTCCCCAATGCAGCCTACCTGCCATCCTCCAGAGGTTACACTTGGAGGAGTTCAGGCCGGAACTCATGCTTCCACTGAGTGCTTAAATGCTCTTAGCAGGAAGAGCCGGTAGGATCTGGTCCCCACAGAGAATCTGGAAATAACCAGGTTTGCAAAACATGAAACCTCTCCAGTTGGCAATCTGTGCTGAGCTCTTGACTCAGAGGAATTTGTTAAATTTACTTTCAAACTCTCCACTTTTAAAAGATTTTCTCTGGACTTGTAGAGAGTTGTCTCATTTGATGCATCACTAGCCTCCTCTCCTGCTTTTTTATCAAATGTTGTGTGTTGTACTTAATCTTTCAAATAGAGACTGTCATGGCTACAGTCTTGGCTGGGAACCCACCCAGCGGGGCAGGAACCATGTGCTCCTCTGGTGAAGCTCATCAAACCCATCTTCCACAGGTTTCTCACTTAAAGAAAAAAAGCAACTTTTTGCAAGCTTCTTTCCTTGTGTAGATTCAGCCCAGACGTTGAAGAACATTTGCAAATGATCCCGGATCAATTTCTCTCTTTGGGTTCATCCTCAGGTTTTCCAGATCTGCCTCCCTTCCTGGCTGATTCCTCCCTGGGCCCTTGGAACAATAACTGAGATTCCTACATCCGCATTTACCAAGTGCTTCCACACACAGCAGGAGGCAAAATAAACTAACCACTTGCTACAAGCCAGGCACCGGGCCAGACGCTTAACAAGCATTACTATATCTAATCTTCAAAGCTCTCTGTTGGGTTTTGCTATTCTCATTTTAGACAAGAAGGAAATGAGATATGCATCTCCTAAATGGAAGTTTGCCTCATGATTTTTCTGCACCATAAAGCATGATTCCATCATTCCAGTTGCTGTTTCTTGAGAAGACTTGTGATGTCAAAAACCATCTAGATATTTATGATTATAACTCCATCTTATACAATTATCTTGCTCATAACTAATTCAACATTTTAAAACTAAATTTAGCCACTTGGACTTGATTGAGACTTTTCAAAGCATTCAACTTAATGTTTAAGGAAACAACACTTTTTTTGTTGTTGATGAGCTCATATTTCAATGGTTTACAATAAATTAAAATATGCAAGTGCTGTAGTAAGTTTGAGTGGCATAAATAGGCTTGGGAAGAGCCCAACTGACTCCAGGAGACAAAATTTCCACTGGTGGGGGCAGAAATGTGGGGATGTATTAGAGAATAAATGCTAGCCTCAAGCCTCAGTATGAGTATTTCAGAAAATGGAGGTTAGCACTTTTAATGCTAATTGATGTGTATTGTATGACAATACTCTTTCCTCATAATTGAACAGAACAATTTAAATAGGCAGAGTATCCATCCTTTTAAATTTTTGCAGGTGTACCTGGGTTTGTTTCATATTTAGCTTAATGCATCCTGGGGTAGTTTGGGGGTTTGACAGGGATATGCTGGCAGGAAGGACAGGGTATGATCCCTGGGAATGGCTGTATGTTCAAGTGTTAGACAGAAGCTGTGACCAACAGTTAAGTCTACTAAAGCAGGAGCCAAAGTTCTTTCCTAGTAGATGAAATACAAAACATTACACCCTGGGTGCTTTGCAACAGAAATGCATCCATCACCCAACCATTTATTTGCCGATATTTACTGAGCACCTGCTGTTTTAGGTGAGGAAGATATGATAGTAAACAAAAATTGACATAGTCCCTCTTCTGGTAGTGTTTTCAGTCTTTGATGAAACACTCACAGGAACAAAAGTTAAATTGGAACCACAAAGAGTGACATAAAGGAGAGTTACTTGGTGCTTCCATTTAATGTGATCAAGAAGGTCAGAGGAGGATTTCTGGGAAATGACATGAGATCAGAAGAACCCATAGGAATCAGCTAGGTGACAAGGAGAAAGAAGAGCATTCAGGAAGAGGAAACAACATGCAAAAGGACTTTGTTATGGGAGCAAACAAAGTAATTTCAAGGGAATAAAATTATCAATAAAGAGAATAGAGTATCTTCAGCTAGAGGAATATCCCCTGAAGAAATTGTGGACTTGCTAACAGGTAGTTGACGCGTTGAAAGGGGAACTTGTAGATTTTCCTTTGGTGATTCCAGAGCATCTAAAGAAAGCAGTGGCATCAAATGCCCTGATATTAAAAGAACTAACTCAGGCAATCAAATTCCCAGGGTATAGAATTTAGAGGTGGCAGGTGTGCAGGGAATAAGAATGGCCAGATACATCTATGGAAAGGCCACTAGTCTGCATGTCAGGAGACCTGGGTCATAGCCCTAGCTCTGCTAAATAGCAGGTGTGTGATGTTTGGAAAGTCGTTATTTTCTCGAGAGACTGGGAATCCCAGTCTTGGGTCTAAATCCTGACTCTGCCTCTTATTAGCATATAACCTTGGGCTAATTAAACAACTAATCTCAACCTCAGTTTTTCTCTTTGAACAAAGAGAGATAGCAATGGCTTCCTCATAGAACTGTAAGGATCAAATGAGATAGTAAATATAAAAGGCTTAGTTGTATCAGATGTTGTTGGTACTCCACCCATCTCCCTCATCGCTGCCAGTATGCCCTGACAGACTTCCAATTGACAGTGCCTTCATCTCATGTCGGAAGAGTTTCTTTCCAACATCTTGGAAAGTCACTTTGCCTATGCAAATTTTATACATCTCTGCCTTCTCCAGCAGTCCTCAATTCCAGAGCTGAGCATAAATGTGTCAGCGTCTTCACCCTTTAAATAAAATAATTCTGAGATTTGGGTTTTATTCCTTTGACTAGCTTTTCCTGGGAGATTAAGTTTCACCCGTCTTGTGCTTCTTGGAATAAACCACTTGCACTCAGATCTTTATCTCAGGGTCCACTTCTGGAAGAACCCAAACTACGACACAGTGCAACATCTATCATATACTAAGCACTCAATAAATATTTCATGAATTAATAATTTACAATGAAAACGATTATACCTATTAAAGAAAATAAGTTGTCCAGGAGAACTCTAATGATTGCTCCAGTTTCTGAGAGAAGTCTAAAGATTGTTCCAGCATAAAACTTGGAAGAGATAGGATTCATCATTTTTTTTCTGGTATAAAAAAAAAAAAAGGAAAGTAGCTATCTGAGTAAAGTGAAAAGTAACTGGATTTAAAGCAAAAGTCTTCTGGACGGTTAAGAAAACCAAGCAAAGACTAGAAGATAGCAGCAGATGTTATCTATAAATTATTTGAAGCAGCTTAAAGAAGCTGCAGAAAGCCAAATGCTGATGCTTCCTCTAGGACAAAAGCCCAGACTCCTGTTGGTACTCCAGACCTAGTAAAAACTGGCCTCTCCTTATTTCAGGATAGTCAGCCATATAAAGATACAACATATTATGTAGGTTCACGGATAGAATTCTGGGGCACTCATAGCAGTGAGTAGGCCTATGGACGGCTTGGCTATGGGATTATAAGGGTTTTTCAAGACTATAAGAAGTCGGTTTAACTATGTTCACAACCAGCTCCCTTGGCAACATCAAGCCTACCTTTTGGGGATAGGCTTGACTGTTGGTAATGGTAGCAGACTCCAGCTAATAAGGATATAATGCAAAAAAGAGGTGGCCATTCCAGCCATAAACCACACAATTCATTTCATCCCAGTACCCTCGTCATGGAACTCAAGCTAAGGATCACAATTATACTACTTTCAATAAAAACTAGTACTACTTTAATAATAAAAATCTTTTAGGAAAACTGTGGTCAGAGGGCTTTCAAAACAGATTGAGAACACTGAGCTATCTAGTCAAAAATGTTTCCCAGTATTTTTTGTGCACATTCAAGCCAAGAAAAGAAAACTAACTTTCAGATTTTAACTTGACCTTCAAAAATAATAATTTTCATTGTTTACTATGTGGTAGTCACTGAGTGTAGTGTTTTGCATGCATTATTTATTCATCCTCATAACCATCCTTCAATGTTAGCTGTGAATGCATAAATTTAAAAACATAGTGTCTTAACACAACAACCACTTATTATTTCCCATGAGTCTAGGGCCAAGCTATTCTGGACCAGCTGATCTCAGCTGGACTCACTCACATGCATGGGGCCTTGGCTGGGACAACTGGGCTGAGCTGGCTCTGTTCCACATGGTGTCTCATTCTCTAGGAGGCTAGTCCAGGCTTGATGTGATGCAGGCAGGGTTCCAAGAGAATGGAATCATGGGCTTGGAACTAACACATCTTTTCTTCCGCTACAATATGTTGCCAAAGCAGGTTAGCCCTGATTCAGGAGGTTGGGGGAAAGATTCCATTTCTTGATGGGAAGAACTTCAAAGTCCCATTGCAAAGAGCATGAGTTCTGGGAAGGGTGAAAAATTGTGATCCTTTTTTCATTCAGTCCAGGACATCTGGTAACTGGTATGATAGGTTCACTGATACTGTGGAGAGAATAAAATATAGCAGATCTTCGGAAATCTTAAGGTCTGCAACTGTTTGCATGTAATTAGGGAAGGGAAGGATAAGGTTAGAATTCCTTAAAATACTCTTCATCCAACTCTTCATTTTACTAATTAGGTGTCCCCACTGTTCCTCTGGGAATCCTCCTCCACTTAACCCCTGAAGGCCCTTATACATTCCTATAGGACACTTGAATTCTTCTATCATAGCTCTTATCATATTGCAGTGTATTTCTTTGTTCAATTCTGACTTTCTTTAGAAGACAGGTTTCCGAGAGCAGGAATTGTCTTTTCATCATTATGCACATCAACTGGCAAAGAATGGGGCAATGAATCGCCGCACAATAAATATTACATTGTTTCAGAAATGAATGAAAATTCAGAAAACTATGAATAAAAATAATAAGGAAAGCCACTGTGTGACTAAGAGTACACAGACACATGATGACTCTCATTATTATTCACGTGAAGAGATAGGAATTCCCTGTGACAGAGAAATCTCAGCACTAGATGCTGGGTAGCACACAGCAAGCTTCCTCTTGCTCTTTTCCCTTGGGTAACTCTCTACTCATTAGAGGACCATACCTTTTAACACCATAAAAAAAGCAGTCAGTCATTTGTCTGCAGGCTCTTGTGCAACTGAAAGCTAAAAGTCTGTTAGAGGGTTCTAAACAAGGGTGCATTTCTTGATTGGATTTCTGTCTACCACAAAGCTTGGAAATAAAGTGTCCCCAGTTTCTGGTGAGATATACAGATCTGCTGAGCCCTTTGCTTTTCAGCTATGTTTCCAACCACTAACTAATTATTTTTTCCAATTTGTACCTAATAAAATTTTATTTGGATCAAAATTAAATAGTCTTGGTTATGTGAAGCTAGATCTGGAAAATATTGGGTGTTTGAGAAAATATGAGAAATAACAGAGTTGCCTTGTTGGACATGATTAGCCTACACAATTAGTTGCAGCTAAAAATATACCAAAATTTAAAGTATTTTTTTTTTAAAAAGAACAGCAAAATAAATAAAGCTACTCTTTTCTGCAACCACTTTTCTAATAGTAGTTTAAAGTTGAAAAGAAAAGCTAGGTTACATGTGATTTGCTAAAATTTTTAAATAAGCCTCAGTAAAACAGAATTTTTGATTATAAGCTTTGTGAAATCAAATTTGATATAAGCTTCATCACGTTCAGAAAGTAAGCAAATTTATCAAGCAATTCAATGCTGAGAAATTAAAGATGCCATAGAAATAAAATGAGTAAACACGCATAACATTTGACCAACAGTTAAACCTATAGATATTAATTTTACAGGTATCCTTTAATATGTTCACAAAAAATGCACATTCAAGAACACTTATTGTAGTATTTTATAATAACACATTAGGAACAATTTAAAAACTCAGTAGAAAGCTAGTTGAATACACCCAATAAATGGATATAAATAATGGAATGTTATGTGGCAGTTAAAATGGACAAGACGGCATATCTGTGTACCAACATGGAGATTTCTCCAAGATATATTGTTCAGTAGAGAAGAAAAACAAGGTACTGAACGATGTGTATGCATACTAAAATTTGTATTTACTATTTAAAAAGTGGTACAAGTGTTGTATTTTCTGGAAGCATACATTAAACACAAACAAGAATGATTGGCTCCTAGATGAGAAACTGTTGGTAGAAAAAAATATATATATTGTTGGTAGAACAATAATGAAAGTTACCTTTCACTTTATTTGTTTTATATCTTTTAAATGTTTTATATTATACTTGCATTATCTAATCAAGAGCATAATAATAATGCTGAAAATAACAAATAAAGGAAAATCTATGTGTATAGAGTAGAAATTAATGTAACTCTTAATTATAATCATTATTTCAAATAGAGGTAAACCAGGAGTTGAAAAGAATTGACACTGATGTATACAAATTACAAAGACAAATATAAGTGTACTTAAGGTATCTGATTAGGACTCAAGAATAAGTTTCAGTGAAAAATTACACTTGCTCCTAGGTCAATTATATAGTTTAAAGCTTACCCTAAAAAAAAGCTTCCATCCTAACCAAGAACATATAAAAGGACACACACATGCACACACGTGTGCACACACACACACAGAGTAGTGGGCCACCCTAAAGCAGAAAAGTGTCACATATTTAATAAAATGGATTTATTTCTGGTCTATTTTGGAGAAGTGAGATATCTGAGATTCTCAAATGGGGATGGTGTAGTTTGAAGAAGAGAGACCAAAAACATAAACACTGCGTAGAGTAACTTACTTTTGAAATAGAAATAGTAGTTTGCACTTCAGAATAGGACTTCCACTTCTAATTCTGACAGAGTAGATTGTATCCAATTAATTCTTCTGCTGGGAAGCACTATAAAAGCTGAATAAAATATAAAACAAACCTAAATAGCTCTGTGAGGGAATCAGTGAGCCGATAGGCAGGCAAGGCCAAATTCGCTGGGATCCCATAAAGGATACTGCATTGAACTGAACCCAAATTCTCAGCCACTTTCTCTCCTTTAGGCTGTTTTCTTAGTAGCAGAGACAAGGTTTCTAAGCAGAAGGCAGTGGCTCAGAGTTTCAGTCCTTCTTTTGTGCTTGGGCAAAATAATTGAATTTCATTGTTCCTAAAACAACCAGGAATAGAGGAGCCAAGACAAGAGAGAAAAGATAACCTCAGAGAAGTGAGGACATCATTCTTTTCCCCCGCAAGCCATTTGCAATCCTTAATTTGTGATAGTGATGGACCACTGAACCAAGCAGTTCAGTGTGATCAGCTGGTAAGCCGAATGTTTTGGGGGGGAGGGGGGGAGACGCAAGGGGGAAGAGATATGGGAACATATGTATATGT
>NW_020837960.1:8321418-8421688 GCF_003676395.1 Aethalodelphis obliquidens
AGGGTGGGAGGGAGGGAGACGCAAGGGGGAAGAGATATGGGAACATATGTATATGTATAACTGATTCACTTTGTTATAAAGTAGAAGCTAACACACCATTGTAAAGCAATTATACTCCAATAAAGATGTTAAAAAAAAAAAAAAAGCTAACCTAGAGCTTTTTCAGAAGACTCATAGTGGTGGGAGATGGAAACTGGAGGTCAGAATCCACCATTAATAGGGGACCCTAGTAACCACCCAGGTTTTCAATTAAAAATAGTGAAGGCTAAGCCCAGGAAAAAGGGTAAACAGGAAATAGACAGGTGCTCACAAAGGCTAAACCTACCTCAAATTACTGCAATTCCTGATTACAGCAAGGTGACCTGCCCCTACTCTAATAGTCATTTAATTTTAACAGAAATTAAATACCCTCTGGAGAAAAATAGCAACTAGAGTTTCTGAAATGTTCATTCACTAGGTCCAATATTTGATTTTAAAAAGTACCAGAAATGCCAAGAAACAAGGCTAAAGGGCTAAAAATTTTTAAATGCAGACAAAAGAAAAGAGAAAATTATATATATATTATATATTTATATTTTATTACTATGAATGTATATAATTATATTATATATATGATTCTATAGCTACTAAAGAACTTGAATGTACAATGTACAATATTATATATTCTTACCAAAACAAATCAGTACCAGATAGCTTCACTGTCAACTTCTTGTGATACCTTTAAGTAGCATCTTCACATTTGGTCAGTTATAGACCACCAAGGAGACTGTGTTTGCAAACCATTCAATTCTCCATGGAGAGTTTCCAGGGAAATGTCCTCTTTTTGTCAGGCTACCTTTCCCAGATGACAAATCATTTCACTGTCACCCCTGTGCACACATAGTTTGAATTGTTACACTTGGACAAATGACAGTGTTCTTCTTTCTTTCTTTTTTTTTTTTTTTTTACCATCTTTTTTAGAGTATAAGTGCTTTAGAATTGTGTGTTAGTTTCTGTTTCATAACAAAGTGAATCAGCTATACGTATACAGATATCTCCATATCTCTTCCCTCTTGGATCTCCCTTCCTCCCACCCTCCCTATCCCACCCCTCTAGGTGGTCACAAAGCACCGAGCTGATCTCCCTGTGCTATGTGGCTGCTTCCCACTAGCTATAGGTTTTACATTTGGTAGTGTATATATGTCCATGCCACTCTCTCACTTTGTCCTAGCTTACCCTTCACCCTCCCCGTGTCCTCAAGTCCATTCTCTAGTAGGTCTGAGTCTTTATTCCCGTCCTGCCCCTAGGTGCTTCATGACAATTTTTTTTTTTTTTTAGATTCCATATATATAGTGTTCTCATTTCTTTCATGCAGTTTTAAGTTGAGTGTATTCCCATTCCCTAAAATGACCTAAAAGTTAAGAGACAGACAATACCAAGTGTTGACAAGAATGTGGAACTACCAGAACTCTCATGATCTGCTGGCAGGAATGGAAACTGATACAAATTATTTTGAAAATGCTGGGCGGGACTGCCTAAAGTTGAGATTAAGAATCTGCTCTGACCCTGCATTTGCACTCCTTCATATATACCCAAGATAAATGAGTGTTTACATCCACCGGAAGACACGTGCAAGAATGTTCACAGCAGAATTATTTTTTCCCAAAACCTCAAACTGGAAACAACCCAAATATCTATCAACAATAAAATAAATAAATAAATACAAATTTTAAAGTTCATTCCTATCATGAAATTACTATATAGAATACAGAACAAATTACAGCTACATATAACATAGATTAAGAATGTTCTTTTGAAAAAGCCAGAAAATATGAGTGTACATGTTGAATGATTCCACTTATGTGAAGTTCAAAAATCAATCCAAACATATCTATGGTTGTAATAAGCTAGCAAAGTGCACAGGTAACAGGTACAGTCCCCACAAGACTGCCCTCAGTCAAGGGTCAGCCACAAGCTCAGGGTCTCCAGGGCCATCTTCACTTCAGACCAGCTGGCTGCTAATCCCAGTCTCTACCAATTACTGTCAAGTTCTATAATTTTCTAGAAAGACTCATGGAACTCAGAAAGCACTCAACTTATGATTACAGTTTTATTATAGTAAAAGGATACAAGTTAGAATCAGCAAAGGGAGAAGCATAGAGAAGAATCTGGAAGGGTTCCCAATGTGATGCTTCCTTGTCCACAGGATTTGCCTCTCCTGGAGTAGGTGTGTCACAATACACGTGGAGTAACTGCCAACTAGGGAAGTTCACTGGAGACACTGGTGTTTAGAGTTTATATTGGGACTTGATAGCATATTGCCTGCATGGTTGACCTTTAGTCTCAGCCCCTCCTGTAGGTCTGGGCTAATACATTTAGTCTCCAGATTCTCCAGAGATCAGATATGACAAGACAAACCTCAAAGCCCTCATCATAAGTCACATGGTTAGACTTTCCAGGGACCAAAGCACCCAGGCAAATAAAGACATTGCTCTCAGGCTGGACATTCAGGGGCCTAGAGATCCCCTCTCAGTACCCAAGAACAAAGTTCAGACCTCTCTTTGGGTAAGATGTATTCCTTACTATACAATTACTGATGGCACCAGAATAGCAGTTACATTTAAGATCCTGTAACAGCCAGGGAGAGTAGAGTGATGACTTCTAGGGTGCAAGTAATGTTCTGTTTCTTGACCTGGTGGTAGTTACACAGTTCTGTTTACTTTGTAACATTCATTTTTCAGCTCTGTTTTTTTATGATTCGTGTGTTTTTCGTTATGTGTGTTACACTTAAATAAAAATATATACTTAGGGGAAAAACATTGAAAACCAGAGCTGCTGCCCAGCCAGAGAAGATATTTAATAGTGTGAAACAGGGAGTGTTATACAATCCATGGCTTCTACCCAGTAGGGAAGCACTTTTCATGTTGAACTCAACACAGAAGCTACACTCTTCCTGCCAAAGAAGCAGCTGCAGTAAAACCCTTCCTGCTGCTAAGGTGCTGAAAGACCATTCCAACCCCAGATGGCAGAGGTCATGAATGATGTGTGGCCCAGAATATATCAATGAGGGATGCCGAGTCAGCTTGAGGAAGAAAAGTGGAGGGAGAAAGAAAAGGAGGAGGGGAAGAAGGAAAAAAGTAGAAAGAAGACCAAATAGAAATATTTCTTTAGCTGAATATCTTAGGGTTTCCCAGAATAGTCTCTGAGGTGAAGGTTTGCATGCATGTGTGTCATTAAGAAAAGGCTCCTTGGTGAAACAGCAAGGGAGTAAGGGAAGTAGGTCAGTGGAAGTCAACCAGCCAAGCAAGGTTATAATTTTAGGTGAAGTCCCAGCCTCAGCCTGATCCCAAGGGAAGCTCTGGAGTATAAATTATGCCTTAAAGTCTGTCTCCTCTTGGGGCAA
Organism: Aethalodelphis obliquidens; assembly: GCF_003676395.1. Classification (NCBI taxonomy): domain Eukaryota; kingdom Metazoa; phylum Chordata; class Mammalia; order Artiodactyla; family Delphinidae; genus Aethalodelphis; species Aethalodelphis obliquidens. The sequence continues at coordinate 8,324,801 of NW_020837960.1, forward strand.
GCCAGCTGGGTTTCCGTGCTTCTGTGACAGTTAATAATTTGCTTGGGGCCACATCAAGAGGGGTGTAAGCTCCCAGGCATCTCCAGCTCTTGGCAAGTGTAGACAAAGCTGCTCTAGGATTCTGAGGACAGTCCTCCAAAGAGAGTTGCCTACAGGCATGAGTTATAGGAAGTTAAAGTATATAGAAGTCAAGAGAAACACCTTGAATGATAGAAAGTATCCAAGGGGTTTAATGTGGAGCAGTAACCATATTTACTACACCTGGTGAAATTGATATAAAAATATGCTATATATTATTTGCACTTTGTTATATACATCCTTGTTTAAGTTAAACATTTAGAATATTGTATTCAGTTGTCCTGGCATGAGAAGAGTTATTCTCAGTCAACCTTTTATAATGTCCCAAGTTAAATCATCTTTTCAATTACTGTTTAAGACATTTACTCAAATGGGATGAATTCCAGCCAATAATTTCAGGCACTATTTTAGAGCTCAGGAAAGGAAGACAGGGATAGAAACTGTCTGGAAAATACCTAGAAAGCACTTAGAAAAAAATCATAGGCCTGTCAGGGTAGTCTGTGAATTATGTGATCATTCTTTTAAAGAATAGTGAGTGAGGAAGACATTGTGCAAAGTTCTAGTGATACAGAGATAGACATATGTAGACCTTGCCCTTGAAGAACCCATATTCTAAAGAAGAAGACAGTCAAATTACAACTTATAAGACATTATGGTAAATGCTACCATGAAAATATGAAAACCAAATGTTGCAGAGAAGTAACACATTTGAGCAGTTGCAGAAAAGTAACACATTTGAACAAAACTTGGCAAAGCAACTTAAGCATTTTCATCCTTCGACACACTTTTTTGTCACCATATTGTTCTGTGTCCTGTGAACATATTATCACATTTCAAATAGGTGAGGAAGAGAGATATTTTCAAATGAAGAAACTGAAGTTGTGGCAAAAACAAGGCTCAAACCACTTATTAATGGTTAATTTGGATGTTTCCTAAACCTCATCCAGCAGAAACTATTCAAGAGCAATGTTTCATTTTTCTCAGTTCTAAGTAGGATGTGTGATATTATACCACAGGGATCAGCAAACTGGTACCCACAAGCCACATCCAGCCCAATGTTTGTTTCTGTCAGTAAAGTTTTATTGGAACACATCCAAGCTCATCATTTGCATATGGTCTATGGCTGCTTTCCTGCTCCAGGGCAGAGAGGAGATGTGACAGAGATCACATGGTTTACAAAGCCTAAAATATTTATTGCCTAGCCCTTTTAAGAAAAATTTGCTGACCACTGTTACATCACATTAGTCATAAATTATGAAAATTGAGCATATCTGCTCATAACGTACTTGTAGCTTTAAAAGAATGCTATTATGCCTCTACCCTCTTAGGAGCTGCATATTTGTGTCCTTTCCTATCTGATGTGGTAAAATCCCAGAGGCAGAGGTGATGACTATTTGCATTCACTTACCACTTTTAATGAAGAAATTCAAAATCAAGTACTTGAAAATAAAACTTTGAGATGATGCTGCTTCAGCCTTTCTGTTAGCAGTAAATGCAATAGACAGTCCATAATCGCTTATTAGGTAAATTGTCACCATGGTTTTCTGTGGACTTTCTAGCTTTTAAAAAAGTTTTTAAAGAAATCTTTAGACAAATATGTAGTTCTCCATTCAAGTGGAAAGGCTTTCCATTGCCTTCCCCAGATTGTTGAGGTTTGTTGGTCAATCTAAAGGCAGTAATAAAATTAAATAACCACCAGCCCATAAAATGGCTAAGATAGTTATTAATATTCAAGAATGATATATAGAGTACAAAAAAAGAATGAGATAGTTTTGATGTTGCCCATGTTCTAATCGAGTGTAAATTTATAAAGGATGGAGTTAGAGGAAAACATTATACAATCACCTTCTTTAAAAGAATCCATGAGAAAAATAAGAGTAAGTTAAATGTATTAATAGATGATCCAAAATTTAGAAGGTTGTAAAATCCTCATATATTTCACAAACATGCACACAAATTTAAATCTATAGGTTACTGTTACATAAAGCTCATAAAGAAGGGATTCAAACATGAAGGTAAATGAGGTTTTATAAGCAGGAAAAAAGCAATTCAATGACTAGACTGATAAAGTTTTGGCCTGGTTTATATAATTCTAAACTTATTTTTAAAATTCCAGAATCAACTTTATGTCTTAAAAAAAGGAGTACCTGTTTTTTACCACAGTGATACTTATGTTTACATTTCTGAAGAACTTCATGGTTCAGGTGGCATGCCAATCATATATCTGGTTCTGTAGTTTCTCTCAAATTCTGCTATGATTTGCTTCCAAGTGGATTTGTCCATAACCTTACTGTAGTTCAGCAAATGTGTCTGTCCCCATTGAGAACTGATTTGTAGAAAGGTCTTTGGCTTCCTGCTGTCAGTAAAGAGAACATACAAGCTCCAAGAATGATTAAGGTAAAGGCTTAGGTAAGTTTCTTACTTTAGAAAAATATCAAAACTCTTCTGAGACTGTGCTTCCTGAAATCTGGCAACTTGGACTATCTAACTCAATGGCTAATAATTAGAACATTTGCAAAGTTTCCAAGTAAGTTGAGGTTACATTGAAACATCTGACTCCCAAGATAAGAATACGGGCTCACCTTTCCATGACTACGCTTCCTGAATTTCTTGGACATTTTTGCTTTACTTTCTGTTTACTTGGATACAGAATTTTATTTTAAAACCAAACTTTTCCATTAAGCGTTTCTTGAGTTAGTTTTGTTTTGAGCCTAAGTAGCCTTCAGCATGGAGTATATAGACTTCCACTCTTATTTCAAAGCCCAACCAAGAGTGTTGGAAAGTACTACCCTGAGGATTTAGTAATGAAAGCAAATCCTTGAAAGCTTCAGCCCCATTCATTAGCATAAATCCAAACCCCCTGCAAGTAGCTGCAGGGCCAACTCTAAGCTGGCTCCCTTTCTAGTCAATATCTAAATAGGAAGGAGGTCTGTACCTACAGAATTTGAATTATTACAGCAGGAAACTGAGTTCAAGCCATAAATAAAATAAATAGCTTGCTCCTCATAAAGTTGATCTTAGGTAGGAAATCAATTTCTCTCTCTGCAGAAAACGACCAGTCTTCCACCACCTGGAAGGTTTGTTTGGAACAATGCCAGTCACCTAATGGGTGCTCGATAAATACATCTCAGATTATGCCAGTCAAATCCATTACAGTCTTTTCAGGAGAAGTCAGTGTATCATCATGACATTTGACGTTGTTCTCTTGGGGTCTTTCCTGCTTCTATAGAGCAAAGATTGTATCCTTAATTATTCTAAACTTTGGCTTTAGTGCTTTCTTCTGACTTGGCAGTTCATCTCAAAAATTCTTTCAATAAAACAGGTCTTGCTTAGCAGATCTTTTATAACTGGACAGGGAGACACATCTGACCAAAAGAATTATGCGCTGTCTTTACAGAAGGTCAGAGACCCAAAGTAAATATATTTTTATTGTCCTTCCTTATAGTCCTGTGAGTTTCTGATTTAAAATCTAGACATAAAGTTAATGTTCTACAAAAAACTTTTTCTGAATGGGCCCTTCAGCAGTCCAGTCATAATCACTCTGTACAGAGGTTCTGGTTTTGTGTTTTAAGAGGTATCCCTTACAAAAAAAAAAAAAAAAAAAAAAAAAAGGGAAATAATTTCTCTTTTTAACTAGCAAAGTTTAATCCCTGTCTTCTTATCCATTGTTCACAATTTTTATATTCCTTTTCTCACCCCTGACCTCGAGTCCAGCAGCATTGTGTTGTTACTGAGTCCAGACTCATACTACTCATCACACAAGACTGGCCAATAAATGAAGAGACAAGTTGTTGGGGCAAGGAATGGTGACTTTATTCAGAAAACCAGCAGACCAAGAAGATGGTGGACTAGTGTCCCAAAGAACCATTTAATCTGAGTTAGAATTCAGCCTTCTTTTATATTAAAAGGGGAGGGGAGCTTCCTTGGTGGCGTAGTGGTTAAGAATCCTCCTGTCAATACAGAGGACGTAGGTTCGAGCCCTGGTCCGGGAAGATCCCACATGCCATGGAGCAACTAAGCCCATGTGCCACAAGTACTGAGCCTGCGCTCTAGAGCCCATGAGCCACAACTACTGAAGCCCATGTGCCAAGAGCCAGTGCTGTGCAACAAAGAGAAGCCACTGCAATGAGAAACCTGCGCACGCAACAAAGAGTAGCCCCAGCTCACCGCAACTACAGACAGCCCATGCACAGCAATGGAGACCCAACACAGACAAAAATAAATTAAATAATTTTTTTAAAAATGGGGGGAGGGGATGTGGTTGGTTGTTGCAAACTTCTTGGTGTCTGAATCCTTTGTCCTTGTAGCTGTCCACATAGGTCAAGTCATGAGGTTCCTGTAAGCCTCCAACAAGACAAATGTTATTCTCTATTCTGCAACTTTTTATCTCTACATGAATGGAAAAGTATTATATCTTTAAAGGGCAGAGCCTTGAGAATGGGCTATCCTGTATATTTCAGGCTATAAGCAATATTCTTTTTTTTTTTTTTTTTTTGCGGTACGCGGGCCTCTCACTGTTGTGGCCTCTCCCATTGCGGAGCACAGGCTCTGGACGCGCAGGCTCAGTGGCCATGGCTCACGGGCCCAGCCACTCCGCAGCATGTGGGATCTTCCCAGACCGGGGCATGAACCCATGTCCCCTGCATCAGCAGGCAGACTCTCAACCACTGCACCACCAGGGAAGCCCCTCCTTTATTTTTTTTTAATGTTTATTTTTTATTTATTTATTTTTTTCTTATTAGTCGTCCATTTTATACACATCAGTGTATACATGTCAATCCCAATCTCCCAATTCATCACACCACAACCCCCACCCCCACCGCTTTCCCCCCTTGGTGTCTATACGTTTTTTTCTCTACTTCTGTGTCTCAATTTCTGCTCTGCAAACTGGTTCATCTGTACCATTTTCTAGCTTCCACTTATATGCATTAATATACAATATTTGTTTTTCTCTTTCTGACTTACCTTGCTCTGTATGACAGTCTCTAGATGCATCCACATCTTTAATAATGACCCAATTTCTTTCCTTTTTATGGCTGAGTAATATTCCATTGACCACATTATCTTTATCCATTCATCTGTCGATGGGCATTTAGGTTGCTTCATGACCTGGCTACTGTAAATAGTGCTGCAGTGAATATTGGGGTGCATGTGTCTTTTTGAATTATGGTTTTCTCTGGGTATATGCCCAGTAGTCTGATTGCTAAGTCATATGGTAATTCTATTTTTAGTTCTTTAAGGAACCTCCATACTGTCCTCCATGGTGGCTGTATCCATTTACATTCCCACCAACACTGCAAGAGGGTTCCCTTTTCTCCACACCCTCTCCAGCATTTGTTGTTTGTAGATTTTCTGATGATGCCCATTCTAACTGGTGTGAGGTGATACCTCATTGTACTTCTGATTGCATTTCTCTAATAATGAGTGATGTTGAGCAATTTTTCATGTGCATCTTGGCCATCTGTATGTCATCTTTGGAGAAATGTCTATTTAGGTCTTCTGCACATTTTTGGATCAGGTTGTTTGTTTTTTTTAATATTGAGCTGCATGAGTTGTTTATATATTTTGGAGATTAATCCTTTGTCTGATGATTCATTTGCAAATATTTTCTCCCATTCTGAGGGTTGTCTTTTCATCTTGTTTATGGTTTCCTTTGCTGTGCAAAAGCTTTTAGGTTTCATTAGGTCCCATTTTTTTATTTTTGTTTTTATTTCCATTACTCTAAGAGGTTGATCAAAAAAGATCTTGCTGTGATTTAGGTCTAAGAGTGTTCTTCCTATGTTTTCCTCTAAGAATTTCATAGTGCCTGGTCTTACATTTAAGTCTCTAATCCATTTTAAGTTTATTTTTGTGTATGGTGTTAGGGAGTGTTCTAATTTCATTCTTTTACGTGGAGCTGTCCAATGTTCCCAGCACCACTTATTCAAGTGACTGTCTTTTCTCCATTGTATATCCTTGCCTCCTTTGTCATAGATTAATTGACCATAGGTGCATGGGTTTATCTCTGGGCTTTCTATCCTGTTCCATTGATCAATATTTCTGTTTTGGAGCCAGTACCATATTGTCTTGATGACTGTAGCTTTGTAGTATACTCTGAAGTCAAGGAGTATGATTCCTCCAGCTCTGTTTTTTTCCCTCAAGTCTGCTTTGGCTATTTGGGGTCTTTTGTGTCTCCATACAAATTTTAAGATTTTTTGTTCTAGTTCTGTAAAATATGCCATTGATAATTTGATAGGGATTGCATTGAATCTGTAGATTGCTTTGGATAGTATAGTCATTTTCACAATATTGATTCTTCCAATCCAATAACATGGCATATCTCTCCATCTGTTGGTATCATCTTTAATTTCTTTCAACAGTGTCTTGTACTTTTCTGCATAGAGGTCTTTTGTCTCCCTAGGTAAGTTTATTCCTAGGTATTTTATTCCTTTTTTTGCAATTGTAAATGGGAGTGTTTCCTTAATTTCTCTTTCAGATTTTTCATCATTAGTGTATAGGAATGCAAGAGATTTCTGTGCATTAATTTTGATTCCTGCAACTTTACCAAATTCATTAATTACTTCTAGTAGTTTTCTGGTGGAATCTTTAGGATTCTCTATGTATAGTATCATGTCATCTGCAAACAGTGACAGTTTTACTTCTTCTTTCCCAATTATTATTCCTTTTATTTCTTTTTCTTCTCTGATGGCCGTGGCTAGGACTTCCAAAACTATGTTGTATTATAGTGGTGAGAGTGGAAATCCTTGTCTTGTTCCTGACCTTAAAGGAAATGCTTTCAGTTTTTCACCATTGAGAATGACGTTTGCTGTGGGTTTGTCAATATGGCCTTTATTATATTGAAGTACGTTCCCTCTATGCCCACTTCCTGGAGAGTTTTTATAAATCAGTGTTGAATTTTGTCAAAAGATTTTTGTACATCTATTGAGGTGATCATATGGTTTTTATTCTTCAATTTTTTAATATGATGTATCACACTGTTTGATTTGCATATATTGAAGAATCCTTGCATGTCTGGGATAAATCCCCCTTGATGATGGTGTATGATCCTTTTAATGTGTTGTTGGATTCTGTTTGCTAGTATTTTTTGAGGATTTTTGCATCTATATTCATTATTGATATTGGTCTGTAATTTTCTTTTTTTGTAGTATCTTTTTCTGGTTTAGGTATCAGGGTGATTGTGGACTCATAGAATGAGTTTGGGAGATTTCCTTCCTCAGCAATTTTTTGGAAGAGTTTGAGAAGGATGGGTGTTAGCTCTTCTCTAAATGTTTGACAGAATTCCTCTGTGAAGACATATGGTCCTGGACTTTTGTTTGTTGGAATATTTTTAGTCACAATTTCAATTTCTTTACTTCTGATTGGTCTGTTCATATTTTCTATTTCTTCCTGGTTCAGTCTTAGAAGGTTATACCTTTCTAAGAATTTGTCCATTTCTTCCACGTTGTCCATTTTATTGGCATAGAGTTGCTTGTAGTAGTCTCTTAGGATGCTTTGTATTCATGCCATGTCTGTTGTAACTTCTCCTTTTTCATTTCTAATTTTATTGATTTGAGTTCTCTGTGTCTTTTTCTTGATGAGTCTGCATAATGGTTTATCAATTTTGTTGGTCTTCTCAAGGAACCAGCATGTCATTTTATTGATCTTTGCAATTGTTTTCTTTGTTTCTATTTCATTTATTTCTGCTCTGATCTTTATGATTTCTTTCCTTTTACTATCTTGGGGTTTTGTTCATTCTTCTTCTCTAGTTCCTTCAGGTGTAAATTTAGATTGTTTATTTGAGATTTTTCTTGTTTCTTGAGGTAAGATTGTATTGCTATAAACTTCCCTCTCAGAACTGCTTTTGCTGCATCTTATAGGTTTGGGATCGTCATGTTTTCATTGTCATTTGTCTCTAGGTATTTTTTGATTTCCTCTCTGATTTCTTCAGTGATCTCTTAGTTATTTAGTAACGTATTATTTAGCCTCCATGTGTTTGTGTTTTTTTCGGTTTTTTCCCTGTAATTTATTTCTAATCTCATAGCTTTGTGGTCAGAAAAGATGCTTGAAATGATTTCAATTTTCTGAAATTTACTGAGACTTGATTTGTGACCCAAGATGTGATCTATCCTGAAGAATGTTCTGTGTGCAGTTGAGAAAAAAGTTAATCTGCTGTTTTTGGAAGGAATGTCCTATATATAACAATTAAATCTATCTGGTCTATTGTGTCATTTAAGGCTTGTGTTTCCTTAATTTTCTGTTTGGATGATCTGTCCATTGTTGTAAGTGAGGTGTTAATGTCCCCCACTATTATTATGTTACTGTTGATTTCCTCTTTTAGAGCTGTTAGCAGTTGCCTTATATATTGAGGTGCTCCTATGTTGGGTGCGTATATATTTATAATTGTTATATCTTCTTCTTGGATTGATCCCTTGATCATTACATAGTGTCCTTCCTGGTCTCATGTAACATTCTTTATTTTAAAGACTATTTTATATGATATGAGTATTGCTACTCCTGCTTTGTTTTGATTTCCATTTGCGTGGAATATCTTTTTCCATCCCCTCACTTTCAGCCTGTATGTGTCCCTGTGTCTGAAGTGGGTCTCTTGTAGACAGCATAAATATGCGTCTTGTTTTTGTATCCATTCAGCAAGCCCGTGTCTTTTGGTTGGAGCATTTAATCTACTCACGTTTAAGATAATTATCGATATGTATGTTCCTATTACCATTTTCTTAATTGTTTTGGGTTTGTTTTTGTAGGTCCTTTTCTTCTCTTGTGTTTCCCACTTAGAGAAGTCCCTTTAGCATTTGTTGTAGAGCTGGTTTGGTGGTGCTGAATTATTTTAGCTTTTGCGTGTCTGTAAAGCTTTTGATTTCTCCATCGAATCTGAATGAGATCCTTGATGGGTAGTGTAATCTTGGTTGTATGTTTTTCCCTTTCATTCCTTTAAGTATATCATGCTACTCCCTTCTGGCTCGTACAGTTTCTGCTGAGAAATCAGCTGTTAACATTATGGGAGTTCCCTTGTATGTTATTTGTCTTTTTTCCCTCACTGTCTTCAATAATTTTTCTTTGTCTTTAATTTTTGCCAGTTTCATTACTATGTGTCTTGGCATGTTTCCCCTTGGGTTTATCCTGTATGACACTCTCTGCACTTCCTGGACTTGGGTGGCTATTTCCTTTCGCATGTTAGGGAAGTTTTCAACTATAATCTCTTCAAATATTATCTCTGGTCCTTTCTCTCTCTCTTCTCCTTCTGGGACCCCTATAATGCGAATGTTGTTGCCCTTAATGTTGTCCTAGAGATCTCTTAGGCTGTCTTCATTTCTCTTCATTCCTTTTCTTTATTCTTTTCCATGGTAGTGAATTTCACCATTCTGTCTCCGAGGTCACTTATGCATTCTTCTGCCTCAGTTATTCTGCTATTGATTCCTTCTTGTGTATTTTTCATTTCAGTATTATACTGTTCATCTCTGTTTGTTTGTTCTTTAATTCTTCTAGAGCTTTGGTAAACATTTCCTGCATCTTCTCCATCTTTGCCTCCATTCTTTTTCCAAGGTCCTGAATCATCTTCACTATCATTATTCTGAATTCTTTTTCTGGAAGATTGCCTGTCTCCAGTTCATTTAATTGTTTTTCTGGGGTTTTATCTTGTTCCGTCAGCTGGTACATAGCCCTCTGCAATTTCATCTTGTTTATCTTTCTGTGACTGTGGTTTTTGTTCCACAGGCTGCAGGGTTCTAGTTCTTGCTTCTGCTGTCTTCCCTCTGGTGGATCAGGCTATGTAAGGGACTTGTGGAAGTTTCCTATTGGAAGGGACTGGTGGTCGGTATAGCTGGTTGTTGTTCTGGTAGGAAGAGCTCAGTAAAACTTTAATCCGCTTGTCTGCTGATTGTTGGGGTTCGGTTTCCTCCCTGTTGGTTGTTTGACGTGAGGCGACCCAACACTGGAGCCTACCCGGTCTCTTTGGTGGGGCTAATGTTGGACTCTGGGAAGGCTCACATCAAGGAGTACTTTCCAGAACTTCTGCTGCCAGTGTCCTTGTCCCTTGGTTAGCCACAGCTGCTCCCCACCTCTGCAGGAGACCCCCCAACACTTGCAGGTAGGTCTGGTTCAGTCTCCTTCCTCTGGGTCCTGATGCACACACTACTTTTTGTGTTCCCTCCAAGAGTGGAGTCTCTGTTTCCCCAGTCCTGCCGAAGTCCTGCAGTCAAATCCCACTAGTCTTCAAAGTCTGATTCTCTAAGAATTCCTCCTCCCATTGCCAGACCCCCAGGTTGGGAAGCCTGACATGTGGCTCAAAACCTTCACTCCAGTGGGTGGACTTCTGTGGTATAAGTGTTCTCCAGTTTGTGAATCACCCACCCAGCAGTTATGGGTTTGATTTTATTGTGATTGCACCTCTCCTACAGTCTCATTGTGGCTTCTCCTTTGTCGTTGCATGTGGGGTATCTTTTTTGGTGAGTTCCAGTTCTTCCTGTCAATGATTGTTCAGCAGTTATTTGTGATTTCGGTGTTCTCGAAAGAGGGAGTGAGAGCATGTCCTTTTATTCCGCCATCTTGAACCAATCTCCCTCTCCTTTTACATTGTTAATGTTTGCTTTAGGGGTTTCCCTTGTGGTGCAGTGGTTAAGAATCCACCTGCCAATGCAGGGGATATGGGTTCAATCCCTGGTCCGGGAAGATCCCACATGCCACAGAGCAACTAAGACCATGCGGCACAACTACTGAGCCTGCACTCTACAGCCCATGAGCCACACCTACTGAAGTCCAAGTGCCCTAGAGCCCACATGCTGCAACTACTAAGCCCACACACTGCAACTACTGTAGCCCATGTTCTTAGAGCCCATGCTCTGCAACAAGAAAATCCACTGCAATTAGAAGGCCACATACCACAATGAAGAGTAGCCCCCCACCGCCACTGCAACTAGAGAAAGCCTGTGCACAGCAATGAAGACCCAAAGCAGCCTAAATAAATAAATAAATGATTTTTTGAAATTTGCATTATGTATTTAGATGCTCCTATGTTGTTTGCACATATATTTATAATTGTTATATCTTCTTTTTGGAATGATCCCTTGATTTTTGCATAAAGTCCTTCTTTGTCCTTGTTACAGTCTTTGTTTTAAAGTCTATTTAGTCTGATGTAAGTATTGCTACCCCAGCTCTTTTTTTAAAATTTCCATTTATATGGAATACCTTTTTCCATCCCCTCACTTTCAGTCTGTGTGTGTCTTTAGATCTGAAGTGAGTCTCATGTAGGCAACGTATATCAGTTTCATTTTTGTATCCATTCAGCCACTCTATGTTGTTCGATTTGAGCATTTATTTCATTTACATTTAAAGTAATTATTGATATGTATGTACTTATTGCCATTTTGTTAATTGTTTTGGGGTTGTTTCTGTAGTTGTTTTTGTAGTTGCTATTTCTTTCTTCTTTTTTTGTTCTCTTCACTTGTGATTTGAGGACTAAGAATCTTTAGTGTTAAGTTTGGATTCCTTTCTCTTTTTTGTGTGTATATCTATTAAAAAACTTTTCATTTATATGTAGCAATATATATCATTATTTTAAGTTGTTGATTTCTTAAGTTCAAATGCATTTTAACAAATCTGTATTTTTATTCCTCTTCCTATATGCTTACTGTTTTGACATCATATTTTACATCTTTTTGTTTGTGTATCCTTAACTACTTATTGCATATATAGATGATTTTACTGCTTTTGTCTTTTAACCTTCCTAGTATCTTTACATAAAGATACTTCCTAGTATCTTTATCTTTGATTTACTAACTTTACTATATATTTGTCTTTGCCAATGAGATTTTCTTTTCCTTTCATAATTTTTATGTTTCTAGTTGTGGCTTTTTCTTTTTCACTTAGATAAGTCCCTTTAACATTTCTTGTAAAGCTGGTGTTGCTTAACTCTTTTGGCTTTTACTTGTCTATAAAACTTTTGCTCTCTCCATCAAATCTTAATGACAGCTTTGCTGCTTAGAGAATTCTTGGTTGTAGGTTTTTCCCATTCATCACTTTAAATTTACCATGCCACTCCCTTCTGCTCTTCAGAGTTTCTGCTGAAAAGTCAGACCATAATCTTATATGAATCCCCTTGTATGTAACTTTTTGCTTTTTCCTTTCTGCTTTTAATATTCTCTATCTTTAACTTCTGCCATTTTAATTACAATGTGTCTTGATGTGATCCTCTTTGGGTTGATCCTGTTTGGAACTCTCTGTGCTTCCTATACCAGGATGTCTGTTTCCTTTCCCAGGTTAGGGAAGATCAGTTATTATTCTTCACGTATATTCTCTGCCCCTTTCTCTCTCTCTTCTCCTTCTGAGATCCCTATAATATGAATGTTAGTATGCCTGATGTTGTCCCAAAGACTCTTAAACTATCCTTGTTTCTTTTTACTATTTTTCTGTTCAACTTTAGTAATTTTCACTACTCTGTCTTCCAGCTCACTGATCTGCTTCTCTGTATCATCTAATCTACTGTTAATTCCTTCTAATGTATTTTTCATTTCAGTGATTATATTCTTCATCTCTATTCAATTCTTCTTTATATTTTATAACTCTTTGTTAAAAACTTCTAATTTCTCACTCTTAGTTTAATCTTCCACCAAGTTCTTTGAACATCTTTATGATCATTATCAGGTAGGTTGCCTATCTCCACTTCATTTAGTTCTTCTGGGGTTTTATCTTGTTCCCTCATTGGGAACATATTCTTCTATCATCTCATTTTATCTGAATTTGTTTTTACTTTTATGTATTTGGTAAAATGGTTACATTTTCCAACTTTAAATAAATGTCCTTATGTAGAGATGCCCTATGTGTCCCAGCAGCACATTCCTCTCTGGTTATCAGAGCTGTATGCTTTAGGATATTCCCTATGTGGGTTGCATGTATACTCCTGTTGTGGTAGACTGACTACTGTGGGCAGTCTGTCATTGATGGCTCCATTCCAGTTGGTTCCCAGGTCCTTCCTTGTGCTGAGGCTGCAGATGCTGGTTGGTGGGACTGGGTCATGAGGTAGCTGGCTGCAGAGCTCCTGGGGGTCCTAGAGTTAGTGCTGCCCCACTGGTATACAGGTCCAGGTCCTAGGCCTTCTGGTGAACAGGGTCATGTCCTGGGGTGGCTGTAGGCTCAGGGCATCTTAAGGCAGCAAGTCTCTGGCAAGTGGGGCTGTGTCTCCACCTGGCTAGTTGCTTGGCCTGAGGCATCCCAGTACTGGTGTTTACCAGCTGGTGGGTGGGCCCAGGTCATACACTAATAAGCTAGAGAGAATATTCAAAAATAGTGCTTGCCATCACCAGTGTCCATGTGGTAGAATGAGCTCCCCAAAATGACTGCCGCCAGTGTCTATGTCCTCCAGGCTGATCTGACCCAGACTCCTTTCAAATTGCTGCTTCTGCCCAGCAGTGTGTGAAATTCTGTGTGCACTCTTAGGAGTGACCTCTGTTTCCCATAGCCCTCTGGCTTTTCCAAAAGTAAGCCCTGCTTGCCTTCAAGCCAACCATTCTGGGAGTTCATCTTCCCTGTGCAGAATTTCTGGGCTGGGTAGCCCAATGTGGGGCTCAGACCACTTGTTCCTTGAGGACAATCTCTGCAATTGTAATAATCCTCCGGTTTATGGGCTACCTACCTGGGGGTATAGGTCTTGACTAAATCGCATCTCCATCCTCTTATACATCTTTTTGTGGTTCCTTCTTTGTATCTTTAGTTGTAGAAGACCTTCTCTACTCATTTTCCAGTCTTTCTCATCAATAGTTGCTCTGTTAATAGTTGTAATTTTGGTGTGCTCATGAGAGGAGGTGAGTTCAGGGTCTTTCTGCTCTGCCATCTTGGCCACTCCCTCTTGATTTTGCTCTTTAACTTTTATTGAGAATTTAGTATATATCCATCATGTCAAAACCTTACATACCATTGGAATTCAAATCACATATATATGAAACATAACAAAGTTAAAATTAATTATTAAACATATAAATAAGTAATAAATAGAGGATCTACTTTGGATAAGAAAAATATTAGCAGGGCAAGATATCTCCATTCTAATTTTCCCTCAGGTCATAATGTATGGATATGAGTCATTCATTTGGCTTTTATATCTCTTTGTATAATTAACTTTTATATCTGTTTTCTATATTTCCTGAACTAGACTTTACTTCCTTGAAGACAGGGCTCACATTTTTGGGCTTTTGTATCCTACACAGCGTACTGAGAAGATTTGGTAAAACATAATGTTCAATTAATATGTATTTAATCTCTGGGTAGAAAGAATGGGGCCATGTTATTAAAAGATCATAATGAGGCAATTCAGCCTAATCCCAATCACAAGGAAAAATCTCTGAACACTTTTGAGCAGAGGGAAGTTTTGTTTGTTTGTTTTTATTTTTTAACTATAGGTCATTGTTGGTTGTCTGTTTTAAATATGGCGGTGTGTACATGTCAATCCTAAACTCCCAATCTATCCAGAGGGAATTTTTCATGACACTAGTGTTTTATTAAGATTTAATAGAGGGCAGTGGGAAAGTGGACAAGGGCAAGAAAGACTAGATCCAGAAAAATTAGTATGGAAGCTTCAGTAACAACTCAAAAGAGGGTAGAAGTGGGAGCAGAAAGAGAAAGAGAGGGAAAAAATATTTGCAGGTAGAACTGAAAGGACTCAGTGACTGAGTTGTGAGATCAAGCTAAGACAAGTCATTAGTCAAAGATATCTTCAAGGTTCCAAACTAGGGGAATGCTTGGTCATTTCCAAGAATAAGAAATTAGGGAAGTCTGTCAAGTTGGAATGTCAAAAAGATAAAGAGCTGTGCTTTAAGATGAGAGAAATAGTCATGACACTATGTAGTAATAGTTGAACCTGATCTTGAAAGAAAAACCAGATTAGAGATATAGATTTAGTAGTGAGCCACATAAAGCTGATAACCAAAGCCATGAATCAGGAGATTAGATTATTATACTCTGCATAAATGCAATACATATTTTCTTTTAAATAACTACTAATTTCTGAATAATTTGATAATATTCTGTTATCTAACTAATGTACTTATAAAATTGTCAGATCTTGTAGTACCCCCATGTTTGTGCAAGTTAATGTTCTTTAAAATGAACTCAGAACTTTAAAACACTGAATTTTGTAGAACTTTTAAGGTTTCTTCTTTCTTAGAAATTATTTATAGTGTAGTTTTTTGAGTCTTATGTTATATTCTAAAAACCCTAAATGCTGCACTGTGCCAGTTGGAACTGTGTTTCATTTCTGTTTTTTATTTCTCTTAAACATTGTTAATATGATTAATGAACCAGATCAAAAAAAAAAAATCAGAGTGGTGGGCTTTTTTTCCCTACCTCCTAAGGATGTGAATGCAAAAGGTACTTTACAAAAACATTTCTTTATTCCCCTCCTTCCACCCTAGGGAAGAAATGTACATTTCTCTTTCTAAATTACACGTCCTTCCTGGCACCAGATTTATTCCCTGAAAATTTTCAATTCAAAAAACAATGTGTTTCTGTGCAAATCACATAACCAACCTAAATTTTAATAGCACCTATATTGTGACTTTCCCATGTCTACTGCAGTATACGAATACAAGGATGACCTTTAGAGATTCCTACTTCTTCTGGAACTCATCTCTCATTCATTGAGAAAAACTGTGCCCCTTTGTCAGGTATTTTCAAATGATTCTGCATGACTTCCATTATCTTTCGTTATAGATTCAGGGATTGTTTACATTGTTTCTATCTTTTCAAAAGTCATTTATCAAGCACTGGCTATCCAGCTGTTAACCACTGAAACCCATCTTAATGGGATGCTCTTTTAATATTAAAATCAAGAAATATTGTTAGTGGTGTAATTAAAAGGGATCAGAAATAACGGCATAAACATGAGCTCATAGAGCACACATGTTCTATGTTATATTTAAGAGATAGACTTTGGTGGAGATACATAATTTTGAATTGAACATGCATTCTGTCCTTTGAAGAGAAGTTCTGTTTTCTTGCAATGAGAGAAACACATATCTCTTTCTGATGAGAGAGATTTTTGGAAGGGCAGAAATGAAGAGTGTGGAAAATTAGCTGTATTTGAGTAAAAGCCAAATGATATTCAGAGAGTATCTTCAGAGGACCCAGACAATCTACCCAGACTTAGTGGTGGTATCTGGCAACTACCTGCCCAAGGGAGAGTGACTATTATGGTCTGGCTGTATATACATAAAAGTACAAAAGAAACTCATGAGAGTATTTGTGCATATGTTTTGTTTTCTAAACTATATCCCCCCAAAATGGTACTTTGTAAAAGGATTCTGACAAGAAGTTTGGCCTAGGATGGGATTATTTGTGTTTAGGAAAACAGCGTTAAATACACACACAGGCACAAACACTAGAACCGCCTTTTTGTCCATCTCCTGGTTGAAGATGAATGAAAACATCTATTATCATATCCAAGATCAAGATTCAGGTATTAATTTTGGCAACATAAGATGTTTGAGTAAACTTATCAATATGACCTAAATTTCATTAATTCTTTCTGATTCCCGGAGACACTGGCTTATTTCTCTGTAGTGTCTCAGTAATATCATCTGTCTCATTGAAGAATTCTAGAAATTAAGTGTAATCCTTCAGTTAGAGATATTCTTTGGTGTGTGTGTGTGTGTGTGTGTATGTGTGTGTGTGTGTGTTTCCAGCATCATGATTTAATTAAAGGAGCATATTCATTGTAGAGAATATATTGATGACTGTAAATGTGACTCCTCATTACAGCCTTAAAATTTTTGAAACACCAAGGCACAAAGATGTCAATTATATATCCGAACTACAGGTACAAAACAAGTTCATGTATTTTCCATGCTCCAAAACTGAGTACACACTGTACTGTCATAGGGAAGGGGTTTACTAATGAAGACTTCACAATAATAGTACTCAAGATTGATATACCAAAATAAAATATAAAATAGGAGTTTATAAAACAAGTTTGACAATAGCAGAGAGGACCCTTTTCATTTCTGAGCAAAAGTGCATTTCATTATACATACAGTAAGAGATATTCTTGACAAAAAGATTAAAGGTTGGTTTGTGTGTAGAGTGTGTGAGAAGGGAGCATGTTTCCTTTAGCCATAATCCTGAGAAGAAATTCTGGTATCACCTCTCCATTAGCAAATCTCTTAATTTGGAATCTACTCTCAAATTTGAATCTATATTTGCTTAATGTAGCAAAAACAAAAGGCATTAAAACCCAAGATCATTTAGTAATCATTGCTCTGTTACAGACAAAATATAGGATCCCAAAGATTCTTGAAGAGTCGAAGTGCCTGGATCAGGAATGCTTCTGGACACGGAGATCAGTCTGTGAAAGTCTCCTAGGATATTTTGCAACACATCCTGCTGTTTTTGCATCATCTGAAAGTTATGTCTCATCTCATCATTCCTCACTAGCGTGGAGGAGGGCTCCCCTCATGATCTGCCCACGTGGTCCACTGTGTTCAGGCATGTGCCTTTTCCTGGCTATTCAATGACTGCCATCTCTCCCTGCACACATTGAATAGCAGTAAAAGAACTCTAAATGTTTCCACCTCAACATGTCAGAGCTTACTGCTCCTCTAAGCAGTGCTCACAGCTCTTGCAACAAAGGTGCCAGGTCAGGGACGCATTCACTCTTCCTGAAATGCATGTCCTCAGGTTTCTACCTAATTTAGTGCAGTACACAGAGCTTCTCCTGGAGGGAGGGCTTTCATTATGGCTGCTCACAAAGTTGTGCCATCCTTGTTTCAGTGTTTCACCTCTCCTCTCAGCTTTAGCAAAACACTAATTCTTCTCAAATAAGATTGTTAGTCACCCTGGTCACCAGGCATTCCTATCTGTCCACCAAAGGAGATAACACATCCTGTGTCTTTTCTCCCTACTGATCTGGGAGCTGGTAAGGTTGTAATTTCCAATTTATCAAGATCTCAATTCAAGAAAAGCTATTGTGCTACATAAAATTGAAGAATAAATGCCCTGAAGACTTCTTTCCTTCTCTATGAACTACTTCTTACAGGTGACACATTTTGAAAATTAAGAGCAACTACTGAAGATGTAAAGAATTTTTGAAAATTGCAAGAGATTATGATAAATGCCAAATGAGCTTTATAGGAAGAGTGCTAGTATTAGCTTTCATTACTTTAAGATGCAGGAACAAACAGCTCCCAAATTTCAGTGTTTTACAAAATCACTCAGATTATTGCAACAGGTTCACTGTGGCTCTGTTCTGGGATCCAGGACAAAAAAGCAACAACCATATAACTCACGCTATCCTGTGCCAGAAGGAAAAGAACAACAGCAGAACTAAGCAATGGCTGTTAAAGCTTTCATTGATCAAACCAGTTCACATGGCCAAGATTGATGTCAGCAGAGTGGAGAGGTATAATCTTCTTAAAGAAGTGATGAGGAAATAATTGGGAACAGTGACACAATCTACCACAGTGCTATATAGTGTGAAGTGCCCTACGTGACTTTATCCATTTAGTATATAGTACACAGTCTCACGTGTCCACATGACCTAATAAACAACATAAGTGAGTTAAGAGAATGAGGTGTAAGGAAATGGGATCTATCTGCCTGACAGATTATTTCATTCCAGGCCCCAAGCATCACTTATGGGTTAGTGGAAAACTTTCTAGTAGGACTCCAATTAATTCTCAGCTTTGCAAATTCTCAAAATTCAACACTTATCTGTTCACTTGAGAATGAACAGGTTTTGTTCATTGACCCACGTTATCCATTCCTACAAGAGAATTATTGATAATTCAAGATATTATTCTAAAGAGTATTGATCAATAGGATATAAATATAAAGTGGAAGTGAAACAATTAAGCCTTAAATCTAGACACCCACAAGCAGTATCAAAGGCTGTGGAAAGCCAAACTGGTGATCTGAAGGTGTTTTGTTAAAGCAAAAATCAAAACAAAAGGAATTGACTAGTAAAACAGGATGTATAATTTTTATTATATTTGAGATTTCAGGGTTTGCCTTTCTCGTTATTTCTATTGAATAATGTCTACCTCACTTCTGAATAATTCAAGAGTTATTTCTGACATGGCTTCACCCTCCACTTTTCATTATAGTAAATACCATTAAGATAGATGATTTTTTTGCATTTGTAATTAAGTCACTTCCCTTCATTTCTCATACTATATTATAATTCCAAGTTTGTAGATGATGTGAAACTGATTATATTTTAGGTGAGTTGCTTCCTGGTAACAGAGATAAGAGGATCCTTAACTCATCAGGAAAATATTCTTATTCTACATTTTGCAGTGGATGATTTCTGATGATTTACTGAGACTGTTTGTTCAACTTGCCTTGAAAGATGAAGCAACTCTCCTTATTAGACTGTCCATATGTGATTCCTGTTTCATTTTAATTTTCTCTGATAATTTTAAGATTCATCCTCTTAATTACAACTCATGGAATGCATTTGATTTACAGATTGGTTCCACAAAGTACTAACTACTCAGTTCAAAGGTAGAAAATCACTGGGACCACCTGAATCTGCCTGTCAATCAATCAGGATATATTTGATTGCCTATAAACATACACAAAAGTAGGGAAGATATAGTCCCTGCCCTCAGAGAATTTACAAAAGAGTATGTGAAAGAAATACATAAAAAGCTAACATGGCATGGTTTTAGAGGAAATGTCAAATAAATCCAACATTCCGTAGAGGACTAGAGGAATCAGAAAAGCTTCTCTGAAGATGTTGTCTTTGAAGAATGAGTATGATTTTGATGGGTAGAGTTGGGCAAAAACACATTCCAGATACAATTACTTTTTCTTCTGGCTTCAGGCAGTTCCATGTCTTTTTCTCTTATCAAAGTCAAGTTCTCAAATGTCTTACCGATTTTTATGTTTTTATTCATTCTATTTACTTGATTGATGCCAAATTCTAGTGATATTTGCATATCCATCACTTATTAATTACTCTCAATGTATATTGACCCAAATGACAATATTATGATTTTCCATGGAAAATTTTTCAATTATTTTATTCTAAGTGGGGTCAGTGTTTCTCTGCAAATTGTCAGTTTTCTGAATATAAGGCATAGCACAAAGAATACTGCCTTAGAATTAATGGAATAATTTTGAGTAGAGCTGCTCAAGGTTCTACCAAGAAAAAAAAAGGAAAACTTTATATGTAAAGGCTGATTGTTGTGCAATTGCTTTGGATATTGTAGGCTAATCCATCAGTTCCTTTGTAAAGCTCTTTCTACTTCCTGAGGATGAATATATACTTAGTCTGTAAGATCGAGCTTTGGACATTGAACTCTAAATCTAGACCTCCGCTGTTTAAATTCCAGTTCCCATACTTCAGATCTATAACCTGAGGCAAGTTACTTAACCTTCCTTAGTTACTCTATCAATAAAATGAGGATAGTAAGAGTAGCAACATCACAGTGCTACATGGATTAAATGAGTTAATACATGTAGATTTCTCAAAACAGCACCTGGCACACCATAAGTTATCAATAATTGATGCTAAAACCTAAATTTAGCACAGAATAAGCATCATAAAATGTTTTCTCTTATAATTGTGATTGCTATAAATGTTATATACATTGAAGAAAAGAGAAAGCCAAATGACAAGAGCCAAAACTGACACGGCAGAGGGTTAAGTGGATGGAAGAATGCAACGTATTTATTATCAGCTTGTCAGACGAAGACAGTTTCAGGGGAATAAAACTTTAAATGGGGTTGATTCTGTAAGTCAGAAATTTACAAGTGGTCTATGGCTCATTAATGAAGCACTAAATTGAACAATCAGCATTAATGGGAATTGCACCGTAAAAGTGCTGCCAGTCAAGCTGAGACTGTGGACTAAATGTGTAATCATACACTTCAGCAATTCACTTCCAAGCGTTCTTTGTGTCATCCTTCAGACTAGATAGATGGGTAGATAATCTTTATTTGTAGAGGATATTTTATTTTTTTCTTTATTAATTACATCTTACCTCCTTCAAAGAAAGAATTACAAAAAAATAATAGAATAGTTAGAATAGCTGAAAAAATATGTGATGGCACGGAGGCAGAATAAAATTTGTCCAAAAAGTAGATTGATAGAGTTATTTTAATTGCCTATAAAATTGAGTTCAAAACTTCCTGGTCATCAGGAATAAGAGCAAGTGCTTAACATTATGGGTAACTACCTTAACAAGAAATAGTTCAAAATCTATTTCTTTTGTATCTCTGACATGCTTTTTTTTCTGTTCAATATGTAGGAAATTCTCTAAACACCCCACATCCATTACCTCACTGCTTTAAAGTTTTGTTTCCCCTTTTTTTAATATGAGGAACTGGCCATTTATGGCAGAGGTTTCTTTATCATGTCTCCTAGGAAACCTATCTAATCCTGAAGCAAATACACCTATTTTTATGATGGCCTTAACTCCCAGAGTCCCTGTGAGAGATGAAAGTAGCAGTCTGCAAACTACCCATCCTTTAGTAGCTAGCCTTTTGCTTGTGTGATCAGACATCTGAAATATATCTCACTTTCCTTTTATAGCTTATATTTCCTGGACAGATGATTGACATGACACCTCACAGTTTAGCATCATGGAGCAGCTAAATTCGACTCCATTACCTGTCAAATTTAGTTTCTTAATCCCAAACACAATATGCACACAACTTAGCCCTAGCCAGCTTTTATTTAAAGCCCATGTCATGCTGCTTTATGCGGAGTCAAGCAATATTAAATGGTGTGGAGTGAAGCAAGTGGAAAGATTAATTTTGCAATGTGACACTAAAGGGAACACTTAAAACAGGAATTAGGGGCTGGGTCTGCTCAGGAAAAATACTGAAACATATCTATTATAAGCACCAATACCTCAATCTACTGCCATGAGAAAACCCAGCTTTATAAGCATAAATTTACATTCTTAGGGAAAAAACTCACCTAAAAAGGGACTAAAAAGTTAA
This sequence comes from Aethalodelphis obliquidens, assembly GCF_003676395.1. Classification (NCBI taxonomy): domain Eukaryota; kingdom Metazoa; phylum Chordata; class Mammalia; order Artiodactyla; family Delphinidae; genus Aethalodelphis; species Aethalodelphis obliquidens. Next base: position 8,346,806 of record NW_020837960.1, read on the forward strand.
ACATTTCTGGCTAGAAATGGTTTGGCACCTTTCTGATTTATCCACCCTCTCCCTGTTTAATCAAAACGAGAAAAATTGTAACTGTTTTAATAAAAAATTTGCTAGAAAAAAACTAACACCTAAATTTCTACAGAAAAGAAGAAAGAACCATAAATATAACTTTTAGAAAACCCAAGCTCACGAAACCCTGCAATGAAGTCACTACTGTCAAAAGTAATCATTACAACCATTTTGGAGGACATAAGTTGTCATGACTTTTCTATGAATGCAAAATATAAAAGAACTAGAAAAATAACTAAGTTTTGATCTGGTTTAGTTTCTTATTTTTTCTCTTATGTGAATTCTTTTGAACATAATTAAAGGGAAAAACATCCATTAAAAAAATCTATAATGATCATTTGAAGGCCCATCATTTTGTCTTGAGGAGCAGCTGAAGGAAGACATGAAACCAACTTTCGAGTGTATGAAGGGCCATCACACAGAGAATGTTTGAAAGATTCCGTGAAGGGGGGAAATGGCAGGAGGTATTCAGATAAGAACCAAGGGCAAACTTCCTGATGCTAATACACCTTGGGGTGTGTTACCAAGGGACGCAGAGGAATCTCATTTTTCAGAAGTATTTAAAAACATAATAGAGACTTACCTCCCAACCAACAGCATTTATTGGATGTCTATTTTAAGGTGAGCACTGTTCCAGAGAGTCTTGGGAGTATTCAAAAGCAGTAGAAGGCATTCTCTAACTCTGAAGAACTTTGAGTGAGAGGAGGGAATATGCAACTATAATATTACCAAAAAAATACTGAACCAAAGTAAAGCTGGTAAACTAAGTTGGAGAGCAGACGGTCATGGCAGTGAGGAGTTCTTGAGTAGACACTACAAAAAGACACAGGCAATGATGGAAAAGAGAGGGCTTTCAATGTTGTGGGAGGTATAGAGAGGATCTAAATACCATGAGAGTACCAAATGACGTCATCTGATGTATTCTGTTCCCTCTTCTGTAGAAAACAAGAGTATTAATTTTTTCACACTGCTTGTAAAGGCACATAAGGTAATATATATATAACATATTGTCAGGTTGAGCAAGAACTCAACAAGTAGAAAGAATTGCAAATAACTATCATCATCACCACCACCATCAACATCTTCATCACCTACTTCTATTACCTCTGTCCCTTCCACCAATAACAGAGTTGAATATAACGTATAGCAGTTTCTAGTGTTCCACTCCTACTGTGATCTGCGTTGAAGTTGTTTCTTCCAATCAGCTTCCAATTCATACTGGTCAACATGCCTAAAGCTCAGACATTCCTAAGGTATTAAATAGCACCTGGTAAACCAGAAAGAAGAGATTCTCTCGTTTTACATTAGGTTTAATAGGAGTCATCCTTGTCCGAACACAGGCAAGCTAACACCTCACACCCAAACTGCTGGGCAGACAAACCAACCAGAGAAAGACCCGTTCGCGTTCAAGACAAAATTTTACCTGCTGTTTCCTTAAAGAAAAATCTACAATCGTGCGAAGGATTTTTTTCAGGTTTTTTTATATTTATATTTATCACTTTCATGTGGGTGGTGAATGATTTTATTAGTAGTATTCACTCAGCCCTGTAATTTAGCAACTTGCAGCAGATACACTCACTAATTTATCATTGTGAATCCTGTCTTCAATCAGAAGCAAAAGTTCATTACTGCATTCAAAATAATCCTTAATGAATGTGCTAATTGGGAGCATATTAGCACATTTCATTTGCCTCTGTGTTTATTTCTAAAGTAAAGTAGTAAATTTTCTTTACTGGGTATGTTTAATATTAAGTAAATTTCTGCTGTAAGGAAACCATTTCTAAGTCTCCCACCTCAGCAGCAAAAAGCTCGACAGATAAGAAAAATTCACCATCAAGATATTTTTTAAGAGATATTATTCAAAGGGAAATTGTTGTGACTTTTAATCGAAATAGCTGAGTATATAACAGGTGTCTTCCATCTTGTTACAAAGAGGAGTCCTTCATGATCATGGCCAACGGGACTCTATGGAGGCCCCAACATTCAGCAGAATCCCACCTGGTTTCAAAATACCTCATACAAATTCATAGGTTCAGTGCACTGATATTCCCTTAGATGTTCACTGAAGGACATTTCACAAGGTAGAAAAAAAAAATTACTTTCTAGAGGAATCATTCTTTTAAAAGGACCCTAATTATGCCAGTTCTCAAAGAATCCCTATTTACAGTTTAGAGACGTTGTTTTTTGGTATACATGTCTAATAAAATGCCTTCCGTGGTTGAAAAAATCCTGTTTATTCCTTATTCCCTGGGTGTTCAAGTCACAGTCTTCCTCTTTTTTCAGACCCTTCTGGAATGGACTTGAATGGACAATGAGAAACAGGACACTGCTCCTGAGGTGGAATTACAGATTCTATCTCCATCCTCCATCCAGGACCCATTAATTATTCCATTCAATAATGGCTTGGAATTTTGTTATAATTCAAGTAAATCAGGGTGTGAGAAACAAAACAAAACAAGAAAATGATGGGCATAAATTTTAAAGGAGAGTTTTGGTCTAGCAGAGAAAACCTGGATGTCTTGTTAAAGGGCAAAAGTTTTATTTCAGTCTGTGTCTTTCTAGCCTTTAAAATCATGGTCGAATCTCTTAATCTCTCCAGATGTCATTTGCATTTGTAAAAATGCATAAAATAATAATCTACCTTTGGAATGTTATTGGAAGAATCATGATGTAATATATAAAAGATTTGGGGAATGTAACTAGAGATTATCATACTAAATGAAATAAGTCAGAAAGAGCAAGTCAAATACCATATGATATTACTTATATGTGGAATCTAAACTATGACGCAAACAAACCTATCTTTGAAATAGAAAGAGATTCACAGACATACAGAATAGACTGGTGGTTGCCAAGGGGGAGGAGCTGGGAGAGGGATGGATTGGAAGTTTGGGATCAGCAGATGCAAACTATTATATATCGGATGGATAAACAACAAGCTCCTACTGAATAACACAGGGAACTATATTCAATATCCTATGATAAACCATAATGAAAAAAAATATTATTAAAAAAAGAACTTATATATGTATAACTGAATCACTTTGCTGCACAGCAGTAATTAACACAACACTGTAAATCAACTGTACTTCAATAAAAAAAATACAAAAATAAATAAATACAAGACATTGGGAAACTAGTAAGTGAGGAACGTGAGAGTTACTGTCATTAGTAATAATAATGCCAGCAAAAATGATACCCTACTTACCGCTTCAAGTCAACGGGATGCCAACCCCTATTGAGCAGCCCATTGGGGAAAATAGCTAAAGACGATACGTAGTGGACACCCAGGAGGCCTGCTCCAGCCCTAGCAGCACTCTGATCCCTCCTTACCCTTCCTTCTTTGCCTGTCTGCGTATCACCAATCTAACTCATGCTCCATCATCTCCTTAAAGCAACCCCCAAAGGGACAGTGATAAAAGTAGGTGACCCTTTTCATGACATAATTTGAGAGAGACCCAAATAATTCAACACTATCCTCACCTTTTGAAAGCTATCTTAAAACCGAACCCACCCAACACTTATGAGCATCTAACATTATATGTATACTGGTTCCACGCCAACTGGGTGTACCTCAATTCAATTCTTTTCTAACACTAACTACCTGGAGATGGTGCAGACACCATAAATTAAGGGCTCCGTCCTCCACAAGACTACCCTTCTTCAGACAACAGCCACAGTTGGGGAATCTCCAGGTCACCCATATTTCTGGTTGACTGACTATAAATTCAGAGGTTCCCACAACCCCCTCAGGTTCAACAATTCACTAGAACAACATGTAGAATGCTGCAAAGTGTTATACCATGAGTCCAGAGACCTTGTCTGTCTCATTCACCTCTATACTCATGGCAACCCAAAGAGTTCTAATCACATGGTAGATGTTCAATATTTATTAATTGAATAAATGAATAAATGTATGGATGAATCAATTCTACCATTACAACTATTTTCATTTGAATCTTTTTTTATGCTTGATTTTATTTTTTATTGAAGTATAGTTGATTTACAACATAGTATTAGTTTCAGGTATACAGCAAAGTATTTATATGTATATATACATATATGTATGTATATATTATGTGTGTATAAATATATATATATATACATATTCTTTTTCAGATTCTTTTCCCTTATAGGTTATTAAAAATTACTGAGTAGATTTCCCTGTGCTATAGAGTTCTTGTATATAGGTCCTCGTTGGTTATCTATTTTATATATAGTAGTGTGTTTATGTTAATCCCAAACTCTTAATATATCCCTCCCCACCCTTCCCTTTTGGTGACCATAGGTTTGTTTTCTGTGTCTATGGGTCTATTTCTGTTTTGTATATAAGTTTATTTATACCACTTTTTTATATACCACATATGATATTTGATATCATATGATATTTGCCTTTCTCTATCTGGCTTACTTCATTCGAATCTTGAAAGATTTAGTAGTCCTCTAGACTCTCCTATTAAAACACAATATCTGTGATGATGATCACTGATAAACCATGAACAAATAACACTCATATTATGACAAGCTCAAGACTGGTTAAAATTAAATTAAATTCAGTGAACATTTGTTGAGTATCTACTGTGTACCAGATACTGAACAATACGTCCTACAAATTTAACAATAGGTCCAGGTGATTTTAACTTCGGCAAGTTTGGAAGCCACCATGACCTTACAGTTTGCTGGTATCTCCTATCACCATCTCCTGCAACATTTGCAGCTTAATCATCCCAAACACCATGTTTATTTTGTCTTTTCCGGATCAAATACTTGGAATTTTATCCATAGCTAAATGGATCATATTCAAGGTCTATCACATTCTGACCAGATTAATCACTCCCATTTTTACTGTCCCCTAGGGTGAATGCTCTATTTTTCTCAGACATCAGAACACATTTTACTCATTTCCACCTTCAAACTCTTGCTCCTTCACTGCACCCTCTAGGAATGCTGTTCTCCACCTTCTGCATTCATCTATATCTGATTCATCTACCAGTGTGATCCTGCAGAAGGTCCCTTGATACCCAATCTTTCTATCCACAAAAACTCTCAATTCCTGAAGTACTTGTATCTTCAGCACTCATTTGGCACTTATCCTACTAATGTTATCAATTATTATTGATAATTCTGTGAATGTATTAGAAAAGATCATTACTAGTGTCTTTCAAATCTGAGTCAACTGTTAGCTGATTCTTTTAAATGCTGTTCTCCATATCTGGAAAAGAGCTCTAGAATGTTGGATTCCTGTTTTGTGTTTTATTGAACTCCTCTTTTTAAGCATTCAGAAACCTGGAATTTACTGTCTGAATCTAACATTTTACAGTTCTGCAAAACCAACTAAACAGAAACCAAAATAACCTGAGATAAGATCCACTTATACCATTATTATAGATTTTCTGCTAATTCTTTCCTGCAGAATTTAACTTAATAAGGCAAACTATATTTTTCTAATCTTCAAACCTCCAAATAGATATAAGAAACTCTTTATGGCCTGAAGTTTCAAGGTATATACAGCCTAGATGTAGATTTCTTTGAGGACCACTCCAAAATAAGTACAGTTATGATATAACTGTGTTTGTCATTCATAATAGAAAATTACATGGGCAGCTTTTATTATAGCTGGATAAATTTAGATAAATGAAGTGTGTCAACTCAGTAATTACTAAATGTTATATGTGAAGCAATTAAAGCATGAATGCTTTTAGACACTGTTGTAGCTATAGGCTGTTTTTTCATGAATTGTGCTTCAAAATAATAAAAGCTACCTTAAAAGTAAGTTAAAGGAGGAAAAAAGGTGAAGACATCCTAGGAATCACTTTACTTTAGGAAGGTTGGGTTTTACACTTTGGTACCAAGGGTATAACAATAAGATGACTTTTTATAACAACATTCTCTTCCACTGTGCTTAAAAATGAACAATGCATAGAACTGTAATGTTCCTAAGAGTATAACTGAGACGGGGATACTGTACTTTTCTTATACAAGATTAAACTATGATTCAGCAACTAGGCAAGACAAGAACCCAGAATTCATATATTACATATTAAAACACATCCTCTTGACATCCTTAATATTAGACCATTTCTCAAAACCAGAAAAGTGTGAATTCCCTTACAATGAACAAAATATAGTGTACATAAACTTTTGGCAATAAGTTTATTTCAATCAATAATTATTTATAAATGGCATCCTAAAGTGAGTTGATCAATACTCTATTTTCTCTCTAAATATGCTGCAGTAAGATCAAGACATGCATTCATTTTGTTAAGCTCGGTGAATTCTCATCAGTTCTGGGAACTACCAATTTTACCTATATTGCTATTTGGCCCCAACTTAAAATGAAAAATCAATATTTTAGAGAAAGTAATGTTTCTTGCTCTTTAAATATTTCTCCTCTCTCTCTCTCTTTCTCTCTCCCTTTCCCTCCCTCTTTCCCCATCTTTCTCTCTCTCTCTCCTTTCAATGACCAACACTTTGTCCTGAGGGTGATACAGCTTTAAGTGCCAAGGACTGGTAAAGTCCTGTCCAAAACATAGCCACAACTAGCATCTGCTTGGTTACTATTTTAAAATCGTTCACTGGATGTTGTCCGGGTCCTAAAGACCTGTCAGTTTTGCTCACCCACCACTTGGTTGTTCCTTGTCAATGTTATCTCCACTAGGTTATATAGCCTCAGAGTTAAGGCTATATGAAACATGGGGGCAGAGACTATAAAGTTTCACCTAATCTCTGATTTTAAGGTGGGCACATGGCTCTCCTGAATAAAGCAATATTTCCCCAGCCTACATTCTATTAAGTGGAATATCAGCAGAATTGAAAAGTAAAAATTCCAGGAATGTTCTTAAAGGGGAAGTTCCCCTTTCCCATTTCTTCTTCATATACTCTGAAATGAGAACATAGAGGCTGGATCTTAAGAGTCACCTTGGATCGTAAAGTAGAAGACATATGTTGGGAATAATGAAGCAAGTGGATAGAAAGAAACTGGGTCTCTGGTAAACCAATCAGGGTACCATATCAGCCTGTGGCTGCTAATTCCTGCCTTCATTTCTGTGAGAGAAAAATCAATCTCTGTGTTAATTCAGTCATTGTTATTTGAGGATTTTATACACATTCAGGCAAACATTCTAATGGATACAAATATAAAAGTTCGATGGATGTCTTTCTTTTGTCAGGTTATGGAATTTCCAGTAACCAAATGATGAGTACTCTTAAGAAAAGAATACATATTCCATTGCACTTGTGATTTAATTAAATTAGTCCTCTTTGGTCACCTCCTCTCAATTCTATTTAATGCTTCAGAATATATTTCCAAAATAGTTGAAAGAAAAAATATATTTTTTTTAAAAGGGAAGGAAATCTGTGTGATGCTGATATCACTAAACCTATAGGCTCAAGGCTACCTCAGATTTATTCAGTATTCTGAACAACACTCAATTCATTAAGTATATGCAGTCACAAATACCTATTACAATTCTAAATGTAATCCAAATATCTCTCACTCAAATATCTTCAAGAACTCAAGTCATCCTCAATAACCTTTACCTTTCATGTGTAAACAAAAGAGCTCCAGCCTTAGGCAGCCCAGCCACAGCAGAGTCCAAGCAATCCTTGGAGCCCTTACATTCTGCTTCATCTAACTCTCTCCAGTTTCTTGCTTCACGAGGCTGTGATGTGTGTTTCATGTCCAATTCCCAGTCATAAACACCGTAGAAATTTCTCACTGCCCATCTTTTTCATTTTGGCCCCTCTTCCTGCAGGTTTCTCCCTCATCTTCCTTCTTTGTTCCTCATTTTCTGGGTCCTGGGATACCACCTTCTTTTAGAGTTCTCAAGAGACTGTCCTCTTGCGGGGAGGGATAAATTAGGAGTTTGGGATTAACAGGAACTACTATGTATATAATAAATAAACTACTATATATATAATAGATAAACAACAAGGACCTGCTGTAGCTCACAGGGAACTATATTCAATTTCTTGTTATAACCTATAATGGAAAAGAAACTGAAAAAGAATATATACATAACTGAATCACTTTGCTGAACACCTGAAACTAGCACAACATTGTAAATCAACTATACTTCAATTAAAGAAAAAAGAGAGACTGTCTTCTAATTCCTACTAGTTTGTTTGCAAAATCAATTGTAGCCTTCTTTGCTGTAATCCTTGACCACAGTGCAAGTCAGGAGGGAAGGAGAGAGGGTCTGTAGACTTTTTCACAATCAAAAGTTTCATTAACATAAAGAAGAACAAATACAGACATGAGAGATATAACCTTTATTTACAAATAGATACAAAGATATATCTTTATTTATTATTAGGAATTTAAAAATTTAAGTATCTATTTTTCTTAACTTTAGGCCAGGTTAAAGTTTAAATATTTAGGGAGGGGGCTTCCCTAGTGGCACAGTGTTTGAGAGTCCATCTGCCGATGCAGGGGACGTGGGTTCTTGCCCTGGCCCAGGAAGATTCCATACGCCGCTGGGCCCATGAGCCATGGTCGCTGAGCCTGTTCGGTCCGAGCCTGTGGCCCCCAAAGGGGGAGGGCACAAAAGTGAGAGGGCTGCGTACCCCAAAAAAAAAAAAAAAAAAAATTTAAGGAGGACTTTCTCCTGAAGAAGAAAAATCTATGTAAACAAAAAGGGTGGCTATAGAACATCTATAATCCAGACCTTCAGATCACATTCTTAGGATCTTGACTTTCGTTTTCTTTCCTTGTTACATAAGCCCAATTACACTGCTTTCCAAACCACTTTATTGGAGTTTCTTTTCTATATTCATTTTGATCTCCTTCATAAAAAGTACAGGACCACTTTTGAACACTATATCTCTTGAATTAATTAATGGTAAAGCTCATTCTTTTGAATGAATGCACGACCAGCCTGCATTTGCTTTTCATGAGTGAAGAGAATCTCTCATCATAAATACTGCCCTCCATCCTCATTTACAGAACTAAAGCTCTTTCTGAAACAAAATTCCAAGCATGAATTCTGCGGAAGATACAGTCCTAGAATTTTGAGCAGTATTTTAGTTTTTTTTTTTTTTCAATAATCATCTATTGAACACCCTTTATCTGCTGCCATCACACTGGTCACTTGAGCTATTTAAAGATAAGAATATTTGATTTTATACTCTGGAAGAGGGAGAAAGTCATGATAAAAGTATGATAAGGAACTATATGTGTACAAAGGAGAGGTCCTTATCCCAGAGAAGGATCACTGAAAGCTTCCTAATGGAAGCTTAGCTCAGTGTTATCTGAGCTGAATGTTGAAAGACAAAAAGAAATAAAAGTTAGCTAGAAAAATGAGGGCTCAAAGGATACTCCATGCTAAACAAACAGTATGAGCAAAGATTTGGAGGCATCAAGCCTTACATGCAAGTAGTTTAGAATTGATGTACCATTAACTGCAAAGTAAGAAATGGAAAAAGATAAGGTATATCTTGTTCATGTATGTATTTACTTTTTTGTGTTTTGTCCGTCTTCCCTATGACCTCTATAAGCATGGAATTTTTGTATGTTTTTTTCCTCAACACCTGGAACCATGTTGGACACCTAGTTGGTGCCTCATAAACAGTTGTTGACTCAAAGTTTAATTAAACTTTGGATGACTTTAAGTGTGGCTAGGGAAAAGGTTGTATAGCGTAGGGATAAAGAATATGACACCTGGCCAAAGGAACTTCACGGGCACATACACTAGGAAACATGCATTAGAACGTACACGGCAGCCCTGTTCACAACAACAAAGTACTGGATACAACCCAACGCCCATCAACTAAAGAGTAGGTCAATAAAACATAGTATATTCACAAAATGGTTTATTACACAGTGGTCAGAGTACAATAATATAGATCAACTTTAGCAATAATGTATCCCAAAAGTTTATATATATCATGACAGCATTTTTGAAGTAAGAATTATCTGAAATAAAAATATATACTTTTTAGGAATAAATATGATAGCGATAAGTGTATATAAAAAGAAAAGTAGATTCAAAATGCTGGTAACTTCAGGGAAACAAGAGAAAAGAAATAAATAGATGGATCATATTTTTAGATTTAGATTATTGCCAAGATCTTAATTCATGTTTTGAGTGGCATTTGGAGGTGTTATAACATTATTAAAAGTAACAAATTATCCATGCACGATAATGTTGAGAATGTGTCATAAAACAAACACTGAACTGATTTTGTGCAACTGAAGCCCAAAGAAGAAAAGGAGGAAAAAATTGTGTTCTTGAGCACCACCTCTCCCCTGGAAGTGGAAGAAGGGCGCAGGGGGTGTTCTGTGCTCTGGAATCACGTCATCTGGGTTCCAATTCCAAACATGGTTTATTGGAGTTTTCCTTTAAGGAATTTATCCAATTAAGTGAAATCCAATGAACTGAATTCCGCTATTGCTAAAAACTTCCAAAAAATTTAGAAATTCCCTTCAAATGGAGATTAAATAATCCTTTCAGAGAAAAATGAAGAGGGTGAAATAGAAGATCCAGAATGATATAGGGAAAGCGTTCACAAACTACAGCCCACATGCTGAATTCTCCAGTTTCTCTACCCCCATGGCCACCCCTTGAGCTGGCCAGCACTAGACATACGCCGACACTAAGCCGTGGGCATCCACCCCGTGTCCCAGGTTTCAGCTGCAGCACCTACCTCCCCAGCAGCAGCTGAGCCTCGGCACCGCCCAATGTGGGCTACATTGCCACCTGCATGCTGTGGGCTTGGCTGTTAGCATTCAGCGTTGGCATCTGGGTCCAGGAGTCACCTACCCCAGGCCCCACCCCTCCGGACTGTGGTTCTCCCACTAGTGAATGGCGAAGCTTTCCCTCCGCCCAGGACCGCCCATTTCAAGCCCACCTAGTGGGAAGCAGCAGGGATTTTCTCCCTTGCTGTGTTAAGTATCTTCAATTTTGTCTCTTAGCCCCACCAAGTCATTCACTATCAGGCACAGAAAACGTTTGCTGACCCCCAGTAGACATCATTTCTTGGAAATTGAGTAAGGGGAGAAGCCAAGAATAAAAATGTGTTCCAAAGATTATTGCATTCATAGCATCCATTAGCTAGACATAGCTAAGGAAAATGTATCTTTTTCTTTCTAGGTAAACAATTACCAAATGTAAACAATATGACGATATCACACTTAGGGTAAGTCAGGGTTTCTCATCCGGACACAACTAGTGTTTTAGGCCTGATGAGGCTTGTGTGTTGAAGGACATTAAGGGCTTCCCTGGCCTCTACCTTTTAGTGCAGGTAGAAACCACCTGCCTGCTTCCCCCCAATGCAATTGTGACCCTCAAAAATGTCTCCAGACTTTGCCAAATCTCCCCTGATGGGACGGGGTGGGTGGGTGGGAATTACCCCACAGGATTACCCCACAGGTTGAGGACTACTGGGGTAATTAAAAGATAATGAAATCCCCTAGCCCCTTCCGATTCTATCAGTATTTCAACCTTGTAAAAAACTACTTCATCATTCCTGGAAGCTTATTTTCACAGTATTCAATTTTTCTCAATCAGTATGGGAATTTTACTGGCTGGGATGTCAGTATCAGATTCCTCCCCCAGTGAAGTGCTTGGGGAGGGGGAGGGGGGTGGGCTGGTGAGGCATGGGTGGTAGAATGTGAAAGCAGCGAGGAAGATCACTCCAGCCAATAAAGGTGTTTCCTCACCCCCCCCGAATATGCTGGAAACAGGGAAACCAGGAAAGAGAACAGAGCTAGGAACCAAGGAGCTGTGATCCAACACCCTAAAGGAGTCTAACAATTTTCCAAAGACAAAAAGGCCACGGGTATGGTTTAAACCAGGAGAGCAGAGCTGGGAAGATGATGGCAAGCACATCACATAAACCGGGAGACATCCAGAGACAGTTGCCTTGAAAGACTTCATTGCCGATAGCTTTTATTTGTCAGTTGTCATGCGGTATCCCAACTGCTTGGCCACGTTGAAAGGGCCAGAGAGGATATTAACATACTGGTCTGATCTGATTGGCACTTATGTTGGCAAAGGGAAGTCAAATTCTTCATTCCAATATCAGTTCATAAGATGCAGGATATGGTGATGTGCCTGTGTTAAACGAAGGCCACCTTTGGTTCCTAAAGCTTCAAGTTCTTTGGTGCTCACTGGCCAGAAAGCCCATTCCAAGCTACAATACATCTTATGCGGGAAGGGCTCTGTCCACAGAGGGATGGAGACAAGAACAGCTAAGGGTGGTAAGGCCTTCCTGGAGCTTGGTTCCCTCATGGTTCAAGCTCCTGAGCATCTTTGTTTAGTTTCTTTTCTACTCAATGCAAATTTGTCTTGGTATTCAAGGACCACCTCTCCCCTACCCTGAGACCTCTCCAGACACCCCCCCTCCCAGACCTCTAGTTGCTTCTGTCACTATAGTCACATCGTCAGGCAGCAATGTACCCGATTACATGTGTGCTTGAGTGTAAGTTTTTTCGGTACTTTTTTTTTTGTTCTCTCCCTCTTATTTTTATTAGAGTGCCTTGCTCCCACATAATTCCCTCCTGTGACAGGGACAGTTGTTTGCAGCACTACAAGTACTTGGTAAACACTGCCTGCCTGCCTGACCACTCCAACAAGGACTCCCATCCCCAGCATATTAATGACAGAATTTCTTTGGAGATGACAGAGCTGTTACATCTATGCTGGAGAGTCTTTGAGTCTCTGTTGGTCTCTGCCTCATTATCTCTTTTTCTAAAGGCTTTATCAGTCACACACACAGAATTCTAGCTGTGTCTTTTCCCCTGGGAACAAAAATATGGGCAAGAATAGCAAAACGAGATTCGACTTAGAAAATTGCACAGGATTTTCCCTAAGAGAGTCTAAGAATAAGGGCGAAAAAAATTCAATGAATTGGAGAGGAGTACATTTAAAAGAAAGAGAGGGAGACAAACAGCAAAACAATAGCATTTCTTTTCATGGTTTGCCCTTGAACCCCTGGATCAATCTGTACTTGTCTTAGTGAGAGACCACAGTCTCCAGGTCTCCTTGACAGTGATGGCTATTGGTGTGTGTTTTAAGTACAAGACCTCCATGTGTACATATAGGAGACAGCAATGATCATGTTCACTATTTAACCCTTCATGTTCCCTGCAGAATAACAGTCTCAGGCTATGCCTTGGAATAAGTTCATTGGTCAGGCAGTTTGGGAAACATCTTTTCCTGTAGACACATCCCACACATGGGCCTTGTTTCACTTTTTTGTATGCTGCCTACCCCCATCTTGTCTGACCCTGAAACTCTTCCAGCCCATCACTCATTACTAGTCCTTTGCCTGCTGAGAAACTCTGCTTGGCATTGCAGGGTGAGGCTAGAGAAGCAACTGTAGCAGCAGCCAGAGACTGCTGTCCAAAATGTTATCTCCCTCCATTTTTGTTTGTTTGTTTGTTTTTAATTTATTTGGCTGTGCTGGGTCTTAGTTGCGGCATGTGGGATCTTTAGTTGTGGCACATGGGATCTTTTACTTGCGGCGTGTGGGCTCTTAGTTGCAGCATGCACAGCATGTGGGATCTAGTTCACTGACCAGGGATTGAACCCGGGCCCCCTTCATTGGAGCACAGAGTCTTAACCACTGGACCACCAAGGAAGTCCCTCTTCCTCCATTTTTATAATCTTAACTTGGGAGCAAGAGAACACCAGATGGGCCAGCCTCTCTCTCCACACATAGCAGAAAGCTTTCATTAGCAGGCATGGAGAGGATGCAATGCATTCACTTGCTCCCCTGTAATTTTGTAAGGATTCCTGAAGACAGCCAAAGGCCAGCAGCAGGGCTACATCCAGTACAGGCTCAGGCAGGGGCCTGCTGGAATCTGGATGGACCTTGGCAGCCAAAAGGCTGTGTCAAGTCAAAAGAGAATCTTGAAAGAGAGCGTAGGAGGGAGGTACACTGGGTCACTGTCATCTCTGGTTAAAACAATGACTGCAACACCTCCCCATGCCCTCCCAGGCCAGGCAACTCACTGGGCTTCCTTTTTGCTCTTTTCATTCTGTTTGGAACCCTGTGAGTGACAGTTACGGAATGCAAAAGAAAAAGACAAGTCATGACACCTGTTCTTTTCCTTCCTTCTGTAATATAAGCTTCAAATCCTGCAGAAAGGCCAGAAGTCATACTATGACTCTCTGTACTGTCTGCTGTTAATGAGGCCTCCAGTGACATTTCCCCACTAGGCAGCAGCACGGGGGACGATATTGGTTCTGTGAAAAGAAGGGTGTATCGCACCTGGGGCACCCCTAAGGATTTCCAGGAGCTGACCTCTACCTTGAGGGAACTCTAGCCCTGGCAGGTATACTAATCATGGCAGAGTGGCTGGGACCAAAGGCCCTGGATCATTGTGGGTTGCCATGCCATCCTGCAGAGTTTTTGCAGATACTCATATTTTAGGGATGTGGGGGGTGAGCTGCCTGTGCAGCAAAGGATGTGGGCTCCCTGGGAGCCTCTGCATTTCTTTGCAGCTCTTCAGCCACTGGCAGGGTGCTTCTAAGGTTAGTCCCAGGTATTTCTTGACCCTGTCATGCCACCCACAGGTGGGCTATGCCTGGCTTCATCTAGAATCTAACCAGCATGAAAACAAAACAACTTGTTACCAAGACTTATTTGTTTGGTAACCCAAGACTATCACCAGAACAAAAGCCTCTGAGAACACTCAGAAAATGCTTTATAAGATGGTAGTGTTTGGGGCTGCTTCCTGGGCATGTTTGTAACAGGGAAGAACAAATCTGACTCCATTTTAGATCTGTTCTTTTTGCTCTAAGCTTTGTGCTCTGTTGCCTGTGCTCAGTCATGCTGGCTCTGCACATTTTGTAGAAGAATGTTGCCTATCTCCTGAAATATATAGGATAGACTATTCTCAGGGCTCTGACCTTTAAGAGTCCATTCATATAGAGATAAAAAGTTGCAAAACAGAGTAGCATTTGTCTTGTTGGAGGTTTACAAGAACATTGTGACCTGACCTAAGTAGACAGCTGCAAGAACAAAGGATTCTGACACCAAGAAGTTTGCAACCACTAACCGCACCCCTCCCTCACCTTGCCTTTAAAAGTGCTTTGCTGAAATCCTTTGGAGAGGTCGGGGTTTGGGGAGCACAAGCCATCCATCTCCTTGCATGGCCCTGCAATAAACCTTTCTCTGTTCCAAAGTCCGATGTTTCCTGTTTCCGTTTGTTTGACTTCACTCTGCATCAAGTACATAAACTTGCATTCGGTAACATGTTGGTTTGTTTTGGTACCTATACTTCTCACCACTCCACTCTCTTCAGTTACCATCTTCAGAAGCTAATACATGCAGATCTTCTCAGGCACAAATATTGCCCTTTGGCATCACCCATGTCACCCATGAACTGGCTCTTTCATGCTCTTTCATTTTCCACTCTCCTTTTTTATTTTTTTTTTTAAGCTCAGTATATCATTACATTCTGAGCAAATGTTACTTCTCTGACTATGATTGATCCCCACTTATTTCATCCTGAATGCAAAGTATTTGATTTCAAGTGTGATTCATTCTGCTTGGTGAACTCATTATAAAGTCAAGCTGAACATCTCACAGATGTGAAGCACCTTGTCTTCGAGGTTCAGCAATCTAATTTGGAATCTCATTATAGACCTTTTACTGGTGGTGGGCACCAGGGCAACTACCTGGCTGGTGTTTTCCTGTCCATCTCTTATCCCATAAAGAAACTGTCATTTCAATACAGGCACACCAGAAAATCCCCCATTTTAGAAAATAGCTTTAGTTATTCCTCCACACGTGCCTCTTGGCACTGATGAGAGAGTAATACTTTGTAGGCTATTTTATTAAGCATCTCCGGACAGGTGCTGAAAGAGACAGCTCGCAGCTGCTTACTTTGCATCTATTTAGTAGGTTTCTCTATGGATTGCATGTTACATTTTCTGAAGTTCACAGCATGGTTGTCATTTTGCTAAGAAGCTATATACCAAGAATCTTTGCTTGGCACCGGAATGTAGTTTTACTCAGGGAGGATCTGATTTCTGGTGTCTCTGTGGTAAATGAAGGGAGAATGGGGTTGAAATAGAAAGTTAGCTCTTTCTGCAGAGTGATGCATTGATTCTGAAAGATTGATGCATTCATTTTTTTTCACCTATTTGGTGCTTTCAAAACCAATGAGCCTCCAAGGCTCAGTTCTGGCTACTAATGAAGTTTTTATTTCTCTGCTTTCTATTTTAAAACTTTGGTAAGGCAGAATATTTGCTTTTCCAATTGTGATTGTTTCCATTCCCCTACAGAGCAGGCCAAGTCTTGAAAAGAACTG
Source organism: Aethalodelphis obliquidens (assembly GCF_003676395.1). Taxonomy (NCBI): domain Eukaryota; kingdom Metazoa; phylum Chordata; class Mammalia; order Artiodactyla; family Delphinidae; genus Aethalodelphis; species Aethalodelphis obliquidens. The sequence goes on from NW_020837960.1 coordinate 8,363,127, forward strand.
GAACTTTATTTCTTTCTAGAGAAGAGTAAATAGATTTCTAAAATCACATAGATGGGAAAGTGAGCTAGTGGAGTTTGTGTATATTAATGAATAGGGTAGGTTCATGTAGCTGTATCCAGCAACACGTACAGATATTTGTCTTGCATTTTATGTTCAGCTAAAACACAGATTTTCTCAGTATCACACCCCACCTCCTACCTTCTCAGTTTGATCCAGGAAAGGGGTCATCAAACCACAGCCTGTGGGCCAAATCCATCCCACTTCCTGTCTTGGAGAATAGTTGTTTGGATCGCAGCCACACCTATTCATTTGCGTCCATTGCTGTTTTTGAGCTACCAAGGCAGAGTTAAATAGTTGTGACAGAGACCAAATAACCCCTAAAGCTTAAAATATTTACTCTCTGGCTTCTTACAGGAAAGGTTCTATGGTCTCTAATATAGGAAAAGCATCTTACTGGGTCTATGTAATTCAAGTTTAACAAAGCATGTGTTTTTTGGGTTTTTTTGTTTTGTTTTGTTTTGTTGCTTTTTTGCGGTACGCGGGCTTCTCACTGTGTGGCCTCTCCCGTTGCAGAGCACAGGCTCTGGACGCGCAGGCTCAACGGCCATGGCTCACTGGGCCAGCCGCTCCACAGCATGTGGGATCTTCCCGGACCGGGGCACGAACTCATGTCCCCTGCATCGACAGGCGGACTCTCAACCACTGCGCCACCAGGGAAGCCCAAAGCATGTGTTTTGAAAATAATTTTCAGTATGATAACTGGGATGAGGATTACAAAGAGAATTGAATAAGAATCTGACCCTTGTGGCCTTTCAAGAAGGCTTAATGAGTCTTAAACCTCTGCTATTTCTAAGAGAAGTCTTTGAATCGAACTATTAATTAATAGCAAAAATCTGCCATAATTTATTTTTACTTTGAATGGCTTTTTGACATGGAAAAGCTCCTTTTCCAAGTGCTTTTGATTTCCACCTGTGGACTGTGAAATTAATTATTTTGTTTTACTTTTATTACATTACATTTTGGTCAGACACATTATTCAAGAAAGGTGGAGTCAGAAATAAATGAGAGTAGTAACATTTTATAACATATCCACCTCATAAAATTGTCTCATTACCCATAGCAGTCCCAGTTTGGTCCCCGCTTCTGATAGTTTCCCTTTGGTTATAATGACCCTTTAGGAGATATTGGCACCTTCAGTGGTGGCAGAGCATAAGAGGATTGCCACACATCACGTAGCACTATGTATTGGGTTGGCCAAAAAGTTCATTCGGGGTTTTCCATAAGTTGTTACAGAAACAAACAAACCTTTTGGCCAACCCAATAGTTGAGAGGATGCCAGCCATCTAAGATTATTCCCTCCTGCATTCTACTCTCAGAACATGAGTTATATCCATCCATTGGAGTATGGTTACAGTAAAACAATGAGATTGGACGGATGGATGGATGGATGGAGATAAGGAGATAGATAAGTTGATAGATATATATAGTTGATAGATATCTATAAGTTGATAGATAAGATAGATAGACAGACAGATAGATGGATGTAAATGAATGAAAGAGAGAGAGAGGAGCATAGAACTAAGAGTTAAAACATCACATTCAAGCTTCCCTTCTGTACTTCCCTCAAGCAAGCCAAGTACCTCTCTGAAGTCTCAGCCTCCTAAAAGTAATAATGTATTATGAGAATCTTATTTAAAAATTTAAGAGGAAATGTGATAATAGATCTCAAAGTACGGTAAAGTTAGAAGTTTATAAAGTTATTATCGTGACAGGTCTAAAAATTACTTTTTAAGTGAAAGTTCACATTTCTCCTAGCCCAAGAAAGAAGATCCTGACACTGACAAAGCCAACCTTTTCCAGAAGGGAGTGTGTGTAGCTGGAGCTGGGACAGGTCAATGGGCATCATAAAGGAACGGAGTGAGGGAGATAGAGAAAGATGAAGAAGGACACTGGGACTTGTAGGGAAGCTTCTATTGTGTGACAGAAACAGAGAGGAGGGAAATAAGTGCTGCTCAGGACAATATATTTGACCAGCCTTCCCAGTCTAAGAAATGCAACTTAAAAGATTTGTCATTTCAAAATTCACTGGTTACTGGAAAAGTTTTCTTTTAACTGGGAAATACCAATGGGGACTGAATTTCATAGTTCATCCAAGCTCGTAAGGGTGTATTATGCATTGTCATCATGAGTTCCTGGTTTATTCATATAGTATTGCTCTTAGGCAGGCCTGAATTTATGCAAGTGGGTGATTCCAGGTGCTTTTAAGCTATATACTGAAGAGTATCTCATTTAAGAACTCTCCTCCAAAATCAACTAGAAATGCCAATTGTATATATTTGTAAGACAATAGTAGGGCACTGTTTCCAGTGAGTTACAGTTAGAATACTAGTTTAGAAATTTTCAAATAGGGGGTGAGTAGGTTTGTGGGTTATGGTGAGAGTATAATTTGAAACAAAAAACTTATATTCAGCCTATTCTCTTAAAATAAACTAAAGAGGCTTCAACACACATCTCCTTGTCTGTAATTGACAAGGAAGAAAGTAGAGAAGACAGAGCCAGAAAAATCATTAAAGGATGAAAAAAAAATTTTTTAATGGAAATTTTTTAAAAAGAGATTGAGAAACCTGTTTGTCAGTCACTAGACAGGACACCAGGATTGAGTTAACATGATGATAAACTGGCCCTGAAGTATCTGAAACAAAAGTTAAAGTTTAATGCAGGAATAAAAATCACTGTTGAGCACCTACTATGTGCAAAAAATATATTTTACATGTATTTTCCTATTTAAACCACCCAATAGCCCTCTAAAGTAAGCATAATGATCACTATCACATAGAAAAAATTTTGAGAATTATCAACCAGGTGATAAGGGTAAGATTTGCACCCAGGTACCTTGTTCCAAAGCCTAGGTTCCTCCACTCCCAGATGAATGGCAGTGCCAAGTAGCAGGTCTCAAGGTGTGAAAGTGAATCATCCGAACTTAAAGCTGACTGGAGACTCTGATGCACTGATTTTAAAAATGAAGATCAGAGAGGTTAAGTGACTTTTCCAGACTCACATAATTAACTGGTTGATTTCCTGGAATCATCATCTCCTTCATCACATTCATGCCAATTTCTAAACCTGCAGGTCAGGGAAGACAGGCAAATAGCATCTAGAAACCTGGTCCCTCAGAGAAGACACATTGGCTTCACTAATGGCTTTGCTTCTTAATTTTTATCTGTTGGTATCTTCCAGTCATCTTGCCATTTTTTCCTGCTTTCTATATCCAACAAATGTAGCTAAAATTATGACTTTTGCATATTATTCTTTCTACAATTTGTAAAAGAAAACCCAACTGCTTTTGTGTCCTAGGGCTGCCATGAAAAAAATCACACAAACTTAGTGGCTTTAAACAACAGAAATTTATTCTTTCACAGTTCTGGAGCACAGAAGTAGAAAATCAAGGTGTTGGCATGGTTGGTACATTCTGGAAACTCTGAGACAGCATCCATTCCATGTTTCTCTCTTAGTTTGTAGTTGCTATTGGCAATTCTTGGTGTTCCTTGGCTTGTAGCTGCATAACTTCAATATTTGTCTTCATCTTTACCCGGATTCTGTGTCTTCTCCTTTTTTATGTCTTATTAGGAAACTTGTCATTGGACTTAGGACCCACCTTAAGTCCAGGATGAGCTCATCTTGAGATCCATAACTGAAATATATCTGCAAACACACTATTTCGAAATAAGATCACATTTGTAAGTACTGGGGGTTAGGACTGGCCACATCTTTCGGGGGAACATAATTCAACTCACTATACCAGCAAAGGCAACTGAGGTGACTGACTAAGCCCACAGGAGCAACAGGTCCCGTAAACAGTATTCCAACCATAAACAAAGGGAAGTTGTCTGTCTCTTCTCTTAGAATCATGGTTATGTGTGCTGTCAGATGCATCTTCCAAGGATTTCATAACAGAGACTGTAGTCTAAGCCCCAGTGGCTTCACCACAGTGACCCTGGGTAAGTTGCCAAATGTCCTTAAGCTTTAGTTTCCTTTTCCATAAAATGGGACAACAATAGTAACATCTACATCTGATTTTAATTATTATATATAAAAGTGTTTTGTAAATTATACAATAGTAATTCTTATTATTAGCCAGTGCAAAAGTTAAGTAAATAATCCTATTTCCATTTTTTATTTTGCGTAGCTTTCCCTTCTTCCATTCTTTCTGGATCAGTATTATTCACACAATAACTTTTGAAGCCTTTAATTTGTGTCAGACCATTGACCCAATCGAAAATGGCTTCCTGTATTTTATATTCATATTGAAATTATTATATGCAGGTGTGTATAGGAAAGCGAAGTTAACAGCAGTTAACTTATGAAATCAAATATTTCAAAAGTAAGAGAGAGAGCTAAATATTTCACTACATTCATGACTCACAATATGGCTTATCCTAATAGCAGAAAAACAAGAAAAAGGGAAAAAGTTAATTGTCTTTGTCAGGAGAGACCTTCAAGATGGTGGAGAAGTAAGATGTGGAGATCAACTTCCTCCCCACAAATACATCAGAAATACAACTACATGTGGAACAACTCCTACAGAACACCTACTGAACGCTGGTAGAAGACCTCAAACTTCCCAAAAGTGTGGCTGACAGGGTCTTGATGCTCTGGCCGGGTGTCAGGCCTGAGCCTCTGAGGTAGGAGAGTCGAGTTCAGGACATTGGTCCACAAGAAACCTCCCAGCTCCATGCAGTATCAAATAGTGAAAGTTCTCCTAGAGATCTCCATCTCAGTGCTAAGACCCAGCTACAGTCAATGACCAGCAAGCTACAATGCTGGACACCCTATGCCAAACAACTAGCAAGAAAGGAACACAATCCCACCCATTAGCAGAGAGGTTGCCTAAAATCATAAGGTCACAGACTCCCCGAAACACACCACTGGATGCAGTCCTACCCACCAGAAAGACAAGATCCAGCTTCATCCACCAGAACACAGGCACCAGTCCCATCCACCAGGAAGCCAACACAACCCACTTGAAGCCAAACTTCCCCACTAGGGGCAGACAACAAAAACAACAGGAACTACGAACTTGCAGCCTGTGAAATGGAGACCCCAAACACAGTAAGTGAAGCAACATGAGAAGGCAGAGAAACACACAGCAGATGAAGAAGCAAGGCAAAAACCCACCAGATCAAACAAATGAAGAGGAAATAGGCAGTCTACCTGAAAAAGAATTCAGAATAATGATAGTAAAGATGATCCAAAAGCTTGGAGGTAGACTGGAGAAAATACAAGAACCATTTAACAGGGACCCAGAAGAACTAAAGAGCAAACAAACAATGATGGACAACACAATAAATGAAATTAAAAATTCTCCAGAAGGAATCAATAACAGAATAACTGAGGCAGAAGAATGGATAAGTAACCTGGAAGATAAAATAGTGGAAATAAGTACCGTAAAGCAGAATAAAGAAAAAAGAAACAAAAGAATTGAGGACAGTCCCAGAGAACTCTGGGACACCGTTAAACGTATCAACATTCAAATTATAGGGATCCCAGAAGAAGAAGAGAAAAAGAAAAGGACTGAGAAAATGTTTAAAGAAATTATAGTTAAAAACTTCGGGGGCTACCCTGGTGGCGCAGTGGTTGAGAGACCGCCTGCCGATGCAGGGGACGCGGGTTCATGCCCCAGTCCGGGAGGATCCCACATGCCGCAGAGCAGCTGGGCCCATGGGCCATGGCTGCTGAGCCTGTGCATCCGGAGCCCATGCTCTGCAATGGGAGAGGCCACAAAAGTGAGAGGCCCACGTACCGCAAAAAAAAAAAAAAAAAAACTTCGCTAATATGGGAAAGGAAATAGTCAATCAAATCCAGGAAGAACAGAGAGTCCCAAACAGGATAAATCCAAGGAGAAACACAGCAAGACACATACTAACCAAACTGTCAAAAATTCAATACAAAGAAAAAATATTAAAAGCAGCAAGGGAAAAACACAAAAAACATAAAAGGGAAGCCCAATAAGGTTAACAGCTGATCTTTAAGCAGAAACACTGCAAGCCAGAGGGGAGTGGCAGGACATATTTAAAGTGATGAAAGGGAAAAACCAACAACCAAGATTACTCTACTCAGCAAACATCTCATTCAGATTTGACGGAAAAATTAAAACCTTTACAGACAAGCAAAAGCTAAGAGAGTTCAGCACCACCAAACCAGCTTTACAACAAATGCTAAAGGAACTTCTCTAAGCAGGATACACAAGAGAAGGAAAAGACATGGGACAACAAACCCCAAAAAATTAAGAAAATGGTAATAGGAACATACATATCAATAACTACCTTAAATGTAAATAGATTAAATGCTCCAACCAAAAGACATAGACTGGCTGAATGGATACAAAAACAAGACCTGTATATATGCTGTCTACAAGAGACCCACTTCAGACCTAGGGACACATAAAGGCTGAAACTGAGGGGACGGAAAAAGATATTCCATGCAAATGGAAATCAAAAACAGGTGGAGTAGCAATTCTCATATCAGACAAAATAGACTTTAAAATAAGGACTATTAGAAGAGACAAAGAAGGACACTACATAATGATCAAGTGATCAATCCAAGAAGAAGATACAACAATTATAAATATTTATGCACCCAACATAGGAGCACATCAATACCTAAGGCAAATGCTAACAGCCATAGAAAGGGAAATTCGACAGTAATACAGTCATAGTAGGGGACTTTAACAACCCACTTTCACCAATGGACAGATCATCCAAAATGAAAATAAATAAGGAAACACAAGCTTTAAATGGTACATTAAACAAGATGGACTTAATTGATATTTATAGGACATTTTACCCAAAAACAACAGAATACACTTTCTTCTCAAGTGTTCAAGGAACATTCTCCAGGATAGATCATATCTTGGGTCACAAAGCCTTGGTAAATTTAAGAAAATTGAAATTGTATCAAGTATGTTTTCCAACAACAATGCTATGAGACTAGATATCAATTAAAGGAAAAAAACCATAAAAAATACAAACACGTGGAGGCTAAACAATACACTACTAAATGACCAAGAGATCACTGAAGAAATCAAAAAGGAAATCAAAAAAATACCTAGAAAAAAATGACAACGAAAACACGATGACCCAAAACATAGGGGATACACCAAAAGCAGTTCTAAGAGGGAAATTTATAGCAATACAATCCTACCTCAAGAAACAAAAAAAATCTCAACTAAACAACCTAACCTTAGACTTAAAGCAATTAGAGAAAGAAGAACAAAAATCCCAAAGTTAGCACAAGGAAAGAAATCATAAAGATGAGATCAGAAATAAATGAAAAAGAAATGAAGGAAACAATAGCAAAGATGAGTAAAACTAAAAGCTGGCTCCTTAAGAAGATAAACAAAACTGGTAAACCATTATCCAGACTCATCAAGACAAAAAGGGAGAAGATTCAGAGCAATAGAATTAGAAATGAAAAAGGAGAAGTAACAACTGACGCTGCAGAAATACAAAGGATCATGAGAGATTACCAGCAGCCACTTTATGCCAATAAAATGGACAACCTGGAAGAAATGGACAAAGTCTAGAAAAGCACATCCTTCTGAGACTGAACCAGGAAGAAATAGGCAATATAAACAGACCAATCACAAGCAATGAAATTGAGACTGTGATTAAAAATCTTCCAACAAACAAAAGCCCAGGATCAGATGGCTTCACATGCAAATTCTATCAAACATTTAGAGAAGAGCTAACACCTATCCTTCTCAAACTCTTCCAAACTACATAGCAGAGGCTGGAACACTCCAAAACTCATTCTACAAGGCCACCATCACAAGACAAAGATATCACACAAAACAAGACAAAGATATCACAAAAAAAGAAAACTACAGGCCAATATCCCTGATGAACATAGGTGCAAAAATCTTCAACAAAATACTAGCAAACAGAATCCAACAGCACATTAAAAGGATCATACACCATGATCAAGTGGGGTTTATCCCAGGAATGCAAGGATTCTTCAATATATGCCAATCAATCAATGTGATACACCATATTAACAAATTGAAGGAGAAAAACCATATGATCTTCTCAATAGATGCAGAGAAAGCTTTCGACAAAATTCAACACCCTTTTATGATAAAAACCCTCCAGAAAGTAGGCATAGAGCGAACTTACCTCAACATAATAAAGGCCATATATGACAAACCCACAGCCAACATCATTCTCAATGGTGAAAAACTGACACTATTTCCTCTAAGATCAGGAACAAGACAAGGTTGTCCACTCTCAGCACTATTAGTCAACATAGTTTTGGAAGTTTTAGCCATAGCAATCAGAGAAGAGAAAGAAATAAAAGAATCCAAACTGGAAAAGAAGAAGTAAAGCTGTCCCTGTTTGCAGATGACATGATACAACATAGAGAATCCTAAATATGCTACCAGAAAACTACTAGGGCTAATCAATGAATTTGGTAAAGTAGCAGGATACAAAATAAATGCACAGAAATCTGTTGCATTCCTATACGCTAATGATAAAAAATTGAAAGAGAAATTAAGGAAACCCTCCCATGTACCACTGCAACAAAAAGAATAAAATACCTAGGAATAAACCTACCTAAGGAGACAAAAGACCCATATGCAGAAAACTATAAGACACTGATGAAAGAAATTAAAGATGATACAAACAGATGGAGAGCGATACCATGTTCTTCGGTTGGAAGAATCAACATTGTGAAAATGACTATACTACCCAAAGCAATCTACAGATTCAGTGCAATCCCTATCAACTACCAATGACATTTTTCACAGAACTAGAACAAAAAATTTCACAATTTGTATGGAAATACAAAAGACCCTGAATAGCCAAAGCAATCTTGAGAAAGAAAAACAGAGCTGGAGGAATCAGGCTCCTGGACTTCAGACTATTCTACAAAGCTACAGTAATAAGACAGTATGGTAGTGGCACAAAAACAGAAATATAGATCAATGGAAGGGGATACAAAGTAAATAAACCCACACATATATAGTGAACTTATTTTTGATAAAGGAAGCAAGAATATACAATGGAGAAAAGACAGCATCTTCAATAAGTGGTGCTGGGAAAACTGGACAGCTACATGTAAAAGAATGAAATTAGAACACTCCCTAGCACCATACACAAAAAATAAACTCTAAATGGATTAAAGACCTAAATGTAAGGCCAGACACTATAAAACTCTTAGAGGAAAACATAGGCAGAACACTCTATGGCATAAATCACAGCAAGATCCTTTTTGACCCACCTACTAGAGAAATGGAAATAAAAACAGAAATAAACAAATGGGACCTAATGAAACTTAAAAGCTTTTGCACAGCAACAGAAAACTTAAACAAGACGAAAAGACAACGTTCAGAATGGGAGAAAATATTTGCAAATGAAGCAACAGACAAAAGATTAATCTGCAAAACTTACAAGCAGCTCATGCAGCTCAATATCAAAAAAACAAACGACCCAACTAAAAAATAGGCAGAAGACCTAAATAGACATTTCTCCAAAGAAGATATACAGATTGCCAGCAAACACATGAAAGGATGCTCAACATCACTAATCATTAGAGAAATGAAAATCAAAATTACAGTGAGGTATCACCACACACCAGTCAGAATGACCATCGAAGTATCTACAGACAATAAATTCTGGAGAGGGTGTGGAGAAAAGGGAACCCTCTTGCACTGTTGGTAGGAATGTAAATTGATACAGCCACTATGGAGAACCGTACGGATGTTCCTTAAGAACCAAAAATAGAACTACCATATGACCTAACAATCCCACTACCCGGCATATACACTGAGAAAACCATAATTCAAAAAGAGTCATGTACCACAATGTTCATTGCAGCTCTATTTACAATAGCCAGGACATGGAAGCAAGCTAAGTGTCCATCAACAGATGAATGGATAAAGAAGATGTGGCACATATATACAATGGAATATTACTCAGCCGTAAAAATAAATGAAACTGAGTTATTTGTATTGAGGTGGATGGACCTAGAGTCTGTCATACAGAGTGAAGTAAGTCAGAAAGAGAAAAACAAATACCATATGCTAACACATATATATGGAATCTAAAACAAATGGTTATGAAGAACCTAGGGGCAGGATAGGAATAAAGATGCAGATGTAAAGAATGGACTTGAGGACACGGGGAGGGCGAAGGGTAAGTTGAGACAAAGTGAGAGAGTGGCATAGACATATATACACTACCAAATGTAAAATAGATAGCTAGTGGGAAGCAGGCACATGGCACGGGGAGATCAACTCGGTGATTTGTGACCACCTAGAGGGGTGGGATAGGGAGGGTGGGAGGGAAACACAAGAGGGAGGAGATATGGTGATATATGTATATGTATAAGTGATTCACTTTGTTATAAAGCAGAAACTAACGCATTTTTGTAAAGCAATTATACTCCACGAAAGATGTCAATTCATTCATTCATTCATTCATTCATTCACTTAAAAATGTCTTTGGCAAATATCATGTAAACTTTCCTTCTGAAAACATTTTCACGATCATTTAAAAGGAGATGGATAATATAATTCAACTATATAAATAGATGATCATATTGGACTGCAATGAGAGCAGATGTTTTAAGTTATGTAAAATCTTACCCCATCTGGTTAAACAGTAAAAATGTCTCAACAACAACCCACAGATGAAACGTAGCCAATAAAGTGAGGCTAGCAGGGATTGGGTAGAAGTCAATTGTACTGGATTACTTCATAAAATACTTAAAGGCTATTAATAGAAAGATAATCATTTCACCTCTTACAGTCATTATCATTCCAAAAATTATTTTCAAAAATTTTAGAAATTCCCACTACCCACTGCAGGATAAATTTCCTATCAATCACAGTTGTTAAATTAAGCAGATCAATTTTTCCCAGAGGACCTGGAACCTAGAAATCCACCCTGAAGTGGTTATATGTTTAAGTTAATTGAAACATTTACTCTATCTCCAATCTAATAAGGATGAGTGCCAATAAGAGAATAAAATTAGAAACAGGCCAGACTCTCACCACCAGAGACCCCATTCTCTTTCTGAAGAGTAGGTGGATCTATCACGAACATTTGGTTGATGTCAGTTTGCCTTATAGCAGGATTGCATTGCATGAATTATTTCTAGTCTTTCAGCTACAAATAGGTGGCTACCAATATAAACTTGCTGCTTTATTCCAAGTTGAATTATTACCAGAAAAGTTTTCTAAGAGCAATAGAGTTGAATCTCTTCAAACACAAAGCCTGCTCTTCAGCCTCTCCACCACTTGAGTAGAAACGTTGTTATTCTCATCACATTTCTTGTCCCCTCTTTTTAACTGCTCTGTGGAAACCCAGGACCACTTCACTTATTCATTCTAACTGGAAGAAAGGCCAGCAAAGATCCCTCACACCACAAAGTAGTCAATAAAATGTTGAATTAATCACCCCCAGGCATGTGCAGGTTCCTGCTTAGAAAAATAAAAGGATTTCTTGCATCTCTGAGCAGTGATCCTAGATGCAGAGATAAATAAAGTGAAAGGTGATTTTAATTACAAGGACAAGTTTTTTGCTAATTTTTCAATATTTGTTCTGAATTCAACTAAGGGGGTACCATACTCACACAAACACATACCACCCCACCCCACAATGTTCTATTTATACTAGAAGTTTTTTTAGCAAAACCTTTTTCATACAGTAACAGAAATGAGACCATTAAGACTAACTGGCCAAGGCAATGAACATGAAAATTTTGAATTAAGTATTCTTTTATTTTAAATGGTTTTCTAGTCTTACTCATTGAGTTGGTGAAGGCTCGGCAAATGCTTCAAGTGAGAAAACCAAGACCATTAATATTCAGTTAGAGTAAATAAGCCCTGGTCTTACAAGAGATAGTTTAATTCAACAAACACTATATATAATCTTTGAAAAATATTAATCATACAATATCATATTCTTAACTTAAAACCCTCCAATGGCTTCCCAATACATTTAAAAGAGAGTCCCAACTCCTGGTCCTGAGTGATCTGGCACCTGCCTACCTGTCCAGTTCTTCCTCCTACCTCTTTTCCCCTTACCACAAAAGTACTTCAAACCATTCCTAGAATATGTCAAGCTTTTGCCTGCCTCAAGATTTTTTTGACCTTACTCTTCAGAACACTCTGTTAGGCTTGCCCCACTGCCACTCGGGCCAGGGTGTTACTTTACATCCCCCAGGTCACCAATACAGAGAGGCCTGCTCTCTTATCCCATCATCCTGTTCGTTTGCTTTATGACATGTACCACAATTTGTAATTATTTTGTTTGTCTATGTTTCCTGTTATTCTCTTACTTCCAGAATATAAATATATATAAATATATATTTATATAAATTTATATAAATATAAATTCTATAAATATATAGACCCTGTCTATATGTGTTTTGTTCTATTTGTTTCCCTGGCATCCAGAACAATTCAATTAGAATATGCTCAATAAATAAATATCCTTTAGATGTGATAGTTTCTGAAAGGACATAGTGGTGAAATAATTCATTGTTCTCAAAGAACTCAGAGTCTGAAAGGAAGGGAGGGTAGAAACACAACTAGAATAAGAGAGGAATGAGAAAGTGCAAAAACTGGGGATAGAAACAGAAAATGGGTTGTAATGATTTGATTAGGGTTATGGAGAAGATTTAATGAAAAAAAGGTGAAATTCAAAAGTGGTCATTAAATGTGATAAGACTATCGGGAACAAAGGTGTAGAGTGAGGTATGTACAAGAAGGTCTACAGGGTGATGGAGAGTTTGGGATGGACACAGTGTTGGTGTGTGTCATGGATTTGAGGTGGGAATGACGCTGGGAACGTGGGGTGGGATCTGGGAGCACTGATGCTCTTCCAAGGTATTCAGACCAAGCTTAGAGGGCACTCAAGGAATGGTCACCTCGGCGGATAGAATGACATGTGGCCCACCCAGAAGTGCCTGCCCTAAAAGGACGAGAGCAAAGGCAGCCAACAGAGGACCTGGCCGGCAGGGTTTGCTCCGACGCCTTGCCGAAACCCTTTTCCCAACTCTTAACCACTGCTTGTTTCAGCACCTCGGGCTCTTGATTGAATAAACCCTCCAGAGATAATGCTTCTATCAATGGTGCATCAAAAATGAAATCTCACATTTTTCCCTCTCTAAGTGCATTTCATTACAAGTAGTTACCTTTTATTTTTTCTTTCAATTCTCAAAGGCTCTGGTGAGATATAAAGGAAGAGAAGTAAGGACTTAGGTATTTGAGGTTTATGTTTCTAAGTAATGTTTTTAAACTCATGTCTAGTTTTATCAAGAGAGAAAATCGGGCAATTTTTCGCAGGGTGAAGATAATGGCTTATGCCTCTGGCAGTTAAAGTATCTCCCATGCCCCTCTCTCTTTTTCTGGCTTTAATGCCATCTACAGCAGCACTAAACCTTGGCCAGACAAAGACTGATACAGTCAGTGGACTGTTTTGCCAAGATAAGAATGAAGGTGAAAATAAGTCTTTATCCTCTTGGCACATACGTTTTACCCAATGGTAGCAGGAAGCCCATCTATTAGCTTTTTAAAAAGCTGTTTTCTAGTTGACGTAACGGAAAGAGATTTTAAGTCATCAAAATTAACACCTAAACTCCCCTTAAGTAAGACCCAGTTTCCCCTAGATTTTCTTTTAAAATCTGCTAGTAGTTTCACTCTTTAATGTTACATAATTCAACATTTTTAATGTGGATAGTTTTGATTCCCCTATATCTCTCTACGACCCATGATGAGATCATTTCTGTGAAAATATTTCTAAATGTCACTGGTGAAGTTAAACATGAGTTTGTTACACTCTTTTAACTTGATCAAGCTGCGATATAAGGGCTGGCCCTTAATGCAATTTTCTGAATTTTGTTACCCTGAACCTACCTGCCTTTAACCACACACACACGTAAAATACAAACTTCTGCATTACTTATATGGAGTTTTTGTAGCCATGCACTTAAGTATTAAAATATGCAGAAACACCTAGAATCCTGTGAAGGGAGTGGGGGAAAGGTATAGCAACGTCCCCAAGGACAGGTCTTGTGATGCCAGGTTCAAGGGCCTGCTTCTCTTTGAACTCCTAGAACCTCTGAACTTCACGCTGGGGGAGCACGCATCACAAGTGTGAAGACTTTACATTTGTTGTGTGATCTTCCATCCTAAACAGTAAACTTCTATCTTCTTCCTGTTTCCATAGTTATTATGTAGCCTATACTAAATAGACACTCTATAAATACATAAGGATGAATGGTATGAGAGGAAGAAAAATTTGAAATGTGTGAACTTAAATTTGTATTGGTTTTGTCAAGACTCCAAGCTGTTTCAACATGTCTGGTATATTTCAAAATGCAGAGAAAGTACTCATGCTTTGCAAAACACAAGTTTGAGTTCATCTCCCCCTACTTAAAGGCTTTCAGTGCCTTCACATTGCATTTAAAATAAATCCAAACATCTTCCTGTGGCTAAGAAGTCCCTGCCTGATCAGACCCTAGGTGCGTGATTATCTCTCTTTCCTCTTCATCCTCTGAATTTTCTGGTGTATTTCCATTCTTGGAACACATCTAGCTGTGCCTTTGCTTAGGAGATTTTCACCTTCCCTCTTCCAGTATTTTCAAGACTAAATTCTTCTTTTCTTTTAGATCTCAAGACAGAAGTCACTTCTTCATTGAGACCTTTTCGCATTACCTAAACATTATTTTTTTTGAGCATTTGCCTATTGTATAATCTCAGCCTCTTTTTTGTTTCCTCCATGGACCTTCAAGACAACTTTACAATCCAGTGTGTGTGTGTGTGTGTGTGTGTGTGTGTGTGTGTGTGTGTGTATGTCCTTACTGAATGTGTGTCTTGTGTGTGCTTTCTGTCTCCTGCATTAGAATGTTCACCCCACGAAGGCAGGGTCCTTTTCTATCCTGTTCACCACGTATCCCTAGCGCCTGGTACGGTGCCGGAAAATGGTAGCAGTCCAATATATATCTGTTGATTTTAAAATTGAAGGGTAGGTGCCAGGTGACTGAAACTATACTAAAACTCCACCTTTGGGGGACATGTTTAAGTAAAATTGTTTTCAAGCATCTCTGACCCCTGTTTTTCGGACTCTTCCGGGAGCAGTCAGGCATTAACCTCTCCAGCATGAAGATCACGTGACTGACTACTCGGACAGTTGAGCCATTTAACTACAATCCATCTCTAATTACAATTTCAGGTCGTTTCGGTGAGTATAAAATGGCATATACTGAAAGGGAGCGGTCCTTTTTGGAAATCTGGTTCATTAGCAACACTGAGGAGTAATGGAGTGTGATCAGAGCAATATCTCTTCCCTCCGAGGCAACGGTGCCTTGGGGCTGCTGTCTAATAACGAATCTCAACTTGCTAGCACCAGAGCCCCTTCTCTCAGGCCCTGAGAAACCCTGCCTGAGGCCAACAGCCAGATGCCTTGCTTCTGGCTTGCCTTGTTTCACAGAATTACAGACCTTTCTTTCCGATTCTGACGTGTATTGTTGCTTACTTAGATAATAAAGAGCAAGCTGAGTATCAATCACATGGAACATTCAGTGCTAGGTGCATGCTCTCAGTTTTCAAAAAAAAAAAAGATCTCTTTATTACTAACAGATCTCCCCGGACCTTATACGTTCCTGTCTCAGGTTTTTATAAGTTGATAAATTTGGTTAGGGCTCATTTTCACTTCTTGACAGTTGCTTTGCTTGTTTCAAATTCTCAGAAGCACACACTGTATGGAGATGAACTGCACAAAGTCCCTGGGAAATGTAAGTGGAAAAGCAATGGCTGTGTCTGCCAGGCTTATTACAAACTTCAGTTCCTCTTCCTAGCTCTGCACATCTTGCTTTAAGAAGTGCCCGGAAGGTCAGCTGAAGTTCAAGTCTCATCAAGTTACCCCGAATCGGAACAAAGGCACACTTTAGGTCTGGAACAACTCACAAGGAGTTTGGCACTCCTCAAGTTGCCTGCAAGGTGGGTCATGTTTGTTGACAATATAATAACCACACAAAGCTACTTTAGCTGTCCAATTGAAACTTTACCAAGTGAATGGGTTTTTTGAGTATCCTCAGTACTTTCAGAAAAGTTTCGGACATGGCTAAAAGCTGAAATAAAGTGTTGGTATAATTACAGCCCTGAAAGGACCTTCACACCAGTTTTGCAACAATATTTACAATATCAAGAGTAAACATTTCAAACTACAAAGACTGAACACTCTAGTTAGGGGGAAAAACATGTTTATAAAAAGCAAAAAGACAAGATGAGGTAAGAGCTCATAAGTAAATGAAAGCACATCCCTTCCATTCTTTAAATTTTTTTAATTTTATTTTTTATTGGAGTAACATTGCTTTACAATGTTGTGTTAGTTTCTGCTGTACAATGAAGTGAACCAGCTATATGTATACCTATAAGCCCTTCCTCTTGGAACTCCATCCCCTCCTGCTCCCGCCCCCCCGCCCCCATCTAGGTCATCACAGAGCACCGAGCTGAGCTCCCTGTGCTATACAGCAGGTTCCCACTAGCTATCTATTTTACACCTGGTAGTGTACTTATGTCAAATCTAATCTCCCGATTCATCCCACCCTCTCCTTTCCCCCCATGTCCACAGGTCTGTTCTCTACATCTGCATCTCTATTCCTGTCCTACAAATATGTTCAACTGTACGATTTTTCTAGATTACACAAATATGTGTTAATATACAATATTTCTTTTCTCTTTCTGGCTTACTTCACTCTGTATGACAGACTCTAGGTCTGTCCACATCTCTACAAATGACCCAGTTTCGTTCCTTTTTATGGCTGAATAATATTCCATTGTATATATGTACCACATCTTCTTTATCCATTCACCTATCATTGGACATTTAAGTTGTTTCCATGTCTTGGCTATTGTAAATAGTGCTGCAATGAACATTAGAGTACATGTGTCTTTTTGAATTATGGTTTTCTCAGGGTATATACCCAGTAGTGGGATTGCTGGGTCATATGGTAGTTCTATTTTTAGTTTTTAAGGAACCTCCATACTGTTCTCCATAGTGGCTGTACCAATTTACATTCCTACCAACAGTGCAAGAAGGTTCCCTTTTCTCCACACCCTCTCCAGCATTTGTTGTTTGTAGATTTTTTGATGATGGCCACTCTGACCACTGTGAGGTGATACCTCATTGTAGTTTTGATTTGCATTTCTCTAATAATTAGTGATGTTGAGCATCTTTTCATGTGCCTCTTGGGCATCTGTATGTCTTCTTTGTAGAAATGTCTATTTAGGTCTTCCTCACATTTTTTAGTTGGGTTGCTTGTTTTTTTGATATTGAGCTCCATGAGCTGTTTGTATATTTTGGAATTAATCCTTTGTCCATTGCTTCATTTGCAAATATTTTCTCCCATTCTGAGGGTTGTCTTTTCATCTTGTTTATGGTTTCCTTTGCTGTGCAAAAGCTTTTAAGTTTCATTAGGCCCCATTTGTTTATTTTTGTTTTTATTTCCATTTCTCTAGGAGGTAGGTCAAAAAGGATCTTGCTGTGATTTATGTAAAAGAGTGTTCTTCCTATGTTTTTCTCTAAGAGTTTTAAAGTGTGTGGCCTTACATTTAGGTCTTTAATCCATTTTGAGTTTATTTTTGTGTATGGTATAAGGGAGTGTTCTAATTTCATTCTTTTACATGTACCTGTCCAGTTTTTCCAGTACCACTTATTGAAGATGCTGTCTTTTCTCCATTGTATATATTGGCTCCTTTATCAAAAATAAGGTGACCATATGTGCGTGGGTTTCTCTCTGGGCTTTCTATCCTGTTCCATTGATCTATATTCTCATTTTTGTGCCAGTACCATATTGTCTTGATTACTGTAGCTTTGTAGTATAGTCTGAAGTCAGGGAGCCTGATTCCTCCAGCTCTGTTTTTTGCCCTCAAGATTGCTTTGGCTATTCGGGATCTTTTGTGTCTCCATATAAATTTTAAGATTTTTTTGTTCTAGTTCTGTAAAAAATGCCATTGGTAATTTGATAAGTATTGCGTTGAATCTGTAGATTGCTTTGGTAGTATAATCATTTTCACAGTGTTGATTCTTCCAATCCAGGAACATGGTATATCTCTCCATCTGTTTGTATCATCTTTGATTTCTTTCATCAATGTCTTATAGTTTTCTGAGTACAGCTCTTTTACCTCCTTTGGTAGGTCTATTCCTAGGCATTTTATTCCTTTTGTTGCAGTAGTGAATGGGATTGTTTCCTTAATTTCTCTTTCTGATCTTTTGTTGCTAGTGTATAGGAATGCAAGAGATTTCTGTGCATTAATTTTTTATCTGGCAACTTTACCAAATTCATTGATTAGCTCTAGTAACTTTCTGGTGGCATCTTTAGGATTCTCTATGTATAGTATCATGTCATCTGCAAACAGTGACAGTTTTACTTCTTCTTTTCCAATTTGTATTCCTTTTATTTCGTTTTCTTCTCTGAGCGCCTTGGCTAGGATTTCCAAAACTATATTGAATAATAGTGGTGAGAGTGGACAATCTTGTCTTGTTCCTGATCTTAGAGGAAATGCTTTCAGATTTTCACCATTGAGAATGATGTTTGCTGTGAGTTTGTCATATATGGCCTTTATTATGGGAAGGTAGGTTCCCTCTATGCCCACTTTCTGGAGAATTTTTATCATAAATGGGTGTTGAATTTTGTCAAAAGCTTTTTTTGCATCTATGGAGATCGTCATATGGTTTTTATTCTTTAATTTGTTAATATGGTGTATCACATTGATTGATTTGCATATATTGAAGAATCCTTGCATTCCTGGGATAAATCCCAGTTGATCATGGTGTATGATCCTTTTAATGTGCTGTTGGATTCTGTTTGCTAGTATTTTGTTGAGGATTTTTGCATTTATGTTCATCAGTGATATTGGCCTGTAATTTTCCTTTTTTGTGATATCTTTGCCTTGTGTTGGTATCAGGGTGATGGTGGCCTCATAGAATGAATTTGGGAGAGTTCCTCCCTCTGCAATTTTTCAGAAGAGTTTGAGAAGGATAGGTGTTAGCTCTTCTCTAAATGTTTGGTAGAATTCCCCTGTGAAGTCATCTGCTCCTGGACTTTTGTTTGTTGGAAGATTTTTAATTACAGTTTCAATTTCTTTACTTGTGATAGTTCTGTTTATATTTTCTAATTCTTCCTGGTTCAGTCTTGGTAAATCGTACCTTCCCAAGAATTTGTCCATTCCTTCGTGGTTGTCCATTTTATGCCATATAGTTGTGTGTAATAGTCTCTTATAATCCTTTGTATTTCTGTGGTGTCAGTTGTAATTTCTCCTCTTTCATTTCTAATTTTACTGATTTGTGTCCTCTCTCTTTTTTTCTTGATGAGTCTTGCTAAAGGTTTATCAATTTTATTTATCTTCTCAAAAAACCAACTTTTAGTTTTATTGATCTTTGCTATTGTTTTCTTCATTTCTATTTCATTTATTTCTGCTCTAATCTTTATGATTTCTTCCCTTCTACTGACTGTGTGTTTTCTTTGTTCTTTCTCTAGTTACTTTAAGTGAAGGTTAGATTGTTTATTTGAGATTTTTCTTGTTTCTTGAGGTGAGATTAAATTGCTATAAACTTCCCTTTTAGAACTGCTTTTGTTGCATCCCATAGGTTTTGGGTCATCATGTTTTTGTTGTCATTTTTTTCTAGGTATTTTTAAATTTCTTCTTAGATTTCTTCGGTGATCTCTTGGTTATTTAGGAGTGCACTGTTTAGCTTCCATGTATTTGTGGTTTTTATACTTTTTTTTCCTGTAATTGATTTCCAATCTCATAGCATTGTGGTCAGAAAAGATGCTTGATATGATTTCAGTTTACTTAAATTTTCTGAGGCTTGATTTGTGGCCCAAGATGTGATCTATCCTGAAGAATATTCCATGTGCACTTGAGAAGAAAGTGTATTCTGCCACTTTCGGGTGAAATGTCCTATAAATATCAATTAAATCTATCTGGTCTATTGTGTCATTTAAAGCTTGTGTTTCCTTATTTATTTTCCGTTTGGATGATCTGTCCATTGGTATAAGTGGGGTGTTAAAGTCCCCCACTATTATTGTGTTACTGTCAATTTTCCCTTTTATGGTTGTTAGCATTTGCCTACATATTGAGGTGCTCCTTTGTTGGGTACGTAAATGTTTATAATTGTTATATCTTCTTCTTGGACTGATCCCTTCATCATTATGTAGTGTCTCTCCTTGTCTCTTGTAACAGTGTTTATTTTAAAGTCTATTTTATCTGGTCCAAGTATTGCTACTCCCACTTTCTTTTGATTTCCATTTGCATGGAATATCTTTTTCCGTCCCTTCCCTTTCCGTCTGTATGTGTCCCTAGCTCTGAAGTGGGTCTCTTATAGACAGCATATATGTGGGTCTTGTTTTTGTACTCATTCAGCCAGTCTGTGTCTTTTGGTTGGAGCATTTAATCCATTTACAGTCAAGGTTATTATTGATATGTATGTTTGAATTACCAGTTTCTTAATTGTTTGGGGTTTGTTTTTGTCGGTCTTTGTCTTCTCTTGTGTTTCCCACCTAGAGAAGTTCCAGTTACCATTACTAGTTACCATTCAAAAGTAAATGACTCTACATGATTTACCCATAACCACTTCTACACCTCTTGTCCTCCTGCTTTCTTTCCCCAACCCCTCCACTCCAATTTGTTTCTGCCTCAGGGTCTTTGCAGTGGGTATGCTCTCTGATGTGAAGTTTATTACCCCAGATGATAAAAAAGATCTCAACTCAAATGGTACCCCACTCTCCCTACCACTCTCAGTCCTGTTTCCAGAATAGTATTTATCACTTTGATATTTTATCTACTTATTTCCTAAAATTATCTTATTTACTTACTTGTTTATTATTTGTCTTCCCACTCCAGAATGTAAACTCCATGAGGTCAGGGACTTTGTACATCTTATTTTCTGCCATATATACAGAACCTACATCTGTTACACAATGTGTTTAATAGCAATGTGTTGAGTGAATAAATTAATAATGAATAAAGATCACTAATAGTAACAAACACATTAAGGCTTTATTTTATTAAGGAACAGCATTACACAGCACTTTGAGGAAAGTATAAATTGGGTGGAATAGATACAAGGACTAGCACAGTTCAGGGGAGATGGGGAATCCCTAAGGGACAAACATATCAGAAAGCCCCCCACCTAGGTAGGCGGACCATAGGAAAAGGGTGAATTTGGGGACAGGAGGCTTGGAGGAAGGGATTTGCTGGAACAGATATAAAGGGAGAAGTGATGTATATAACATGTTGGGAGTCATATAAATCGACTGGAAGTTATAGGAGAGGGTTCAAGTAGGAAAAAAGAGGAAATGAGGGCAAAGCCTCTACCTTGGAAGGCCTTGAATGCAGGGTAAAAAAAAGGACAATGTCACTGAGGGTTATAATCATTGATGATAACATTGCAAAAGAGCCAGAAAATGGTCATCACAATTATTAGAAAGTGTTACTTCTAGGCAATGAGGTGGGAAGAGGATCATAGGAGTCTGCTCAGGAAGCTTCTAGAGTTTCTGGAGCTATATATTTTTAAATATTTTTCTGTGTATATGCTATATTTCAGAGGTAAAAAAAAAAATTGTTAAAGGCAGTAAAACATGGAGGTCAGGAGGTAGTCACTGGTGTTAGACTATCTGGGCTTAAATCTCAACCTTGCTTCTTATGAGTCCTGTGTTCTGCCGTGTGTTATTTCATTCCTCTGAGGCTCAGTTCTCTCCTTGGTAAAAATGGGGAAATTTACTCTCAACTTCATGGGTTGTCATGAAAACTAAATGAAAGAATACAGGTAAATCATTTAAGAGATTGCCTGGCAGATAGCAAACACTCACCATTGGTAACTGTTTATATTAATTCTGAGGGCTTTTGTATCCCAAATTGCATTGATTTGAGTTGCCTGTCTTTATTTTATTTATTTTTTGCAGTACACAGGACTCTCACTGTTGTGGCCTCTCCCGTTGCGGAGCACAGGCTCCGGACGCGCAGGCTCAGAGGCCATGGCTCACGGGCCCAGCCGCTCCACGGCATGTGGGATCTTCCCGGACCGGGGCACGAACACGTGTCCCCTGCCTCGCCAGGCGGACTCTCAACCACTGCGCCACCAGGGAAGCCCTGAGTTGCATGTCTTTAAAAGGAGGTACAATGTTATTGCTAGAAATGCACCAATACCTAAAGAACCTCCAGGCATGATGCCTGCTTTGTAATAAATTTCCTGGGTAATTACAGCCCAGCAATCCAGTAACTGGTCCATGGACTTGTATTGAAAATAATCAATATAGCCAAGGAGGTGATATGAAAATTTCTTCAGTCACAGGGTTAAGGAGTGTTTGAAATACTCTGACTGCAATCAGCCAAGCATAAGAAGCTGAGAATCAGACCTTACTGAAAATCTTAGCAATGCAAAGGGAGGTATTTCTCTTAGGAATGCATGAACCAGACAATGAATATTTGAGTGGATGGAAAAGTAAAGAGAGGAGTCATAAATGGCTTTAGGATTCAAACTTTAGTGGCTGCAAGGTTGATGAAAAAGTTGAATTATTCCAGATGGAGGTATCAGTACATTTTCAGCAATAACATGGAAACTCCACCCATCCAAGATGGCATATTTGACATAGAAATAAGTCCTGTTATAATCAGAAGTGAGCTCCCTACTCATGCTCAACTGAGCCTTTTCAACAATTATTTTTGCATCATTTTATGTGTGTCTACAAGTGGACAAGAGGAGACCATACATGCTTACCTCCTGTAGGTTCACAACCTATTTAGAAAGGATATTGATCTGAGCAAAGTGTTAACCAAGAATTCCAAGAATGGAGACCTGGATGGGGACCAAAAAAAAAAAGTGTTTAGGGTTTGTTAGGACTGTAGCGCAGAGACACAGATTCAAGAAGCACTTGAATTGTTCCACTGGATGACAAAATGGTGGGTGGGTTGCGGGGGGCAGAGTTTATAAAGGCAAAAACTGCAAGGCTACATTGCAGTTGAGAATTAGGACTGGAGCTGCCAAGAAGTAAGGATGCTGTTAAGCAAGTATTAGTTGGGATTCAAAAAGATTACATAGCTGGGAAGGGAGGGAACTTTGAGGCTACAAGGTTGCAGCCAGCAGCCGCTAGCAGATA
The DNA here is from genome assembly GCF_003676395.1 of Aethalodelphis obliquidens. Taxonomy (NCBI): domain Eukaryota; kingdom Metazoa; phylum Chordata; class Mammalia; order Artiodactyla; family Delphinidae; genus Aethalodelphis; species Aethalodelphis obliquidens. Next base: position 8,386,293 of record NW_020837960.1, read on the forward strand.
TCATTTTGAAAACAGCCAGGTGTTGTCCTTGGGTTTGATAGAATTCAGGAAATTCAAGTTTTCAGTGATACAGGAAGTATCTGAAACCACATCCACAATGGCTATCTCTTTTGGCTACGTGAATCATAGTTCTCCATTTTGATTTTTTTTTAACATCTTTATTGGACTATAATTGCTTTACAATGTTGTGCTAGTTTCTGCTGTATAACAAAGTGAATCAGCTATACGTATACATATATCCCCATATCCCCTCCCTCTTGTGCCTCCCTCCCACCCTCCCTATCCCATCCCTCTAGGTGATCACAAAGCACGGAGCTGATCACCCTGTGCTATGCGGCTGCTTCCCACTAGCTATCTATTTTACATTTGGTAGTGTATATATGTCAATGCTACTCTCTCACTTAAATGATCTTAAATGTGTCATCAAAACAGGGTGGCAGTAAAGAGCAGGAGAACATTTTACCCAGGTTTCCTGCTGCCCCTGGGTTCCTCTTGGGTAAAGCTGCTGCTGGTCTGTGTGGGTATGACCCTGCCAGAGTTGAGAAAGATGAGGAATTCTTCCTACGCCACAGCTCTTTTACACTTGGGCTTACATCTCCCTTCCAGAAGAACTTACAATAATTATTTATGAATATCTTTTTTTTTAATTAATTTATCTATTATTTATCTTTGGCTGCATTGGGTCTTTGTTGCTGGGCGCGGCTTTCTCTAGTCGCGGCGAGCAGGGGTACTCTTCATTGAGGTGCACAGGTTTCTCATTGCGGTGGCTTCCCTTGTTGCAGAGTTCGGGCTCTAGGCGCGCGGGCTCAGTAGTTGTGGCTCATGGGCCCTAGAGCGCAGGCTTAGTAGTTGTAGCACACGGACTTAGTTGCTCCATGGCATGTGGGATCTTCCTGGACCAGAGTTCGAACCCGTGTCCCCTGCATTGGCAGGCAGATTCTTAACCACTGTGCCACCAGGGAAGCCCTATTTATGAACTTCTGATTGTATTAGTTTCCTGTTGTAGCTCTAATAAATTACCATAAACTTAGCTGTTTATAACAACACAAATTATTACCTTATAGTTCTGTAGGTTAGAAATATGACACAAGTCACACTGGGCTAAAATCAAGGTGGCAGCTGGGCTGCTGTGTTCCTTTCTGGAGACTGCAGTGAAGAAGCCCTTTCCTTGCATTTTTCAACTTCTAGATACTGCCTGCCTTCCTTGGTTGATAGCACCCTTCATTTTCAGAGTACATCTCTGCTTCTGGTGTCACATCTTTACAGATTCTGACCCTCACGTTTTCCTTTTAAAGGATCTTTGTGATTACGTTGGAGTGACCCAAGATAATCCAGGTCATCTTTCTATCTCAAGATCCTTAACTTGGTCAAGTGCAAGTCCATTTGCCGAGCCATATTCATGGGTTACAGGGATTGGGACATGGAATCTTTGAGGAAGGAGAGTGGGCATTGTTCACCCACCACACTGATTAAGGAGCTGTTTACAAGTTTGGGGTTCTCTTGATCCTTGAACCAAACTGTACCCCAGGAAGAGCACACCTTTATCTGTTAGTCCCCCCTGAACAATATCTTAGGCTCCAAGTTGTATGGGCTTGAGAAAACCAGACCCCTAACAACCACCAAATGGGTGTTTCAGCTAGGATACCCACGCCTTTAAAGGAGGGAGGCAAATGTTTTTGATAATTACTGAGATTAAGCATGTCTTTTCACCACTAACTTCCTTGTAAGTTTCTTGTGTCTCCAGCAGAGCCTAGTATATATTCTCATACATAGTAGGTATATAGTCATTTTAATATTTATCAAAAGAGTGAAGGAGCCTGTTATAAAAACAGGTGTAATTTCACATGCCAGTATTTTTGCATGGCAGCATGAAATTAATTACAAAATGAAAGGGCTTTAGTCAGACAGAAGGGACATAAACACAGTCATTACTGGAAAAATGGAAATTTCAACTTAGTCCACCAAAGGGCTTAGAAAACAAAACAAAAACAAGCAGATGAAACCATCCATTTATAAGTTCCCACCTTTTAACATATGGGTGACAAATGATAACATGTTATATATTTACTTGAATGATTGATAATAACAAGTGAAGGTAAAATATTTTAAGGAACATCGACCCACTTTCCTGGAACAGTAAATGTAGTCTGTGTGAAAGTGGATGTATTAACTCAGTGTTATTCAAACATGTTTTATCTTTTGTTTGCCACTTCTTCCAGCTCTTCCTAAAAATAAACTTGGCAATTGTGACTTGTTCATATTGCTTCATCTTCTTATAAAAATAAAATCCTATTCATAATCTCTGCATCCTACAAATCAGTTGTAAATCTGAGGTAGCCAGGAGAAAACTCATTTCCACCCACACAATTTAAAGTTGTTTTTTTTTTTCCCCACAAATTAACCATAATAATAATACACAAAAGTTCAAGTTTTTCCTAACCCCTCCATCTCCGGCTAGATAAGAAAGCAGTAGCCCTCGTCCCCACCACCACCATTTCTGGATCTAAAAACCTCTTAGTTCTGTATTCTCTTTTTCTTTTTTGAATTTTATTGTTTTATTTATACCACAGGTTCTTATTAGTTATCTATTTTATACACAACAGTGTATACATGTGAATCCCAATCTCCCAATTCATCCCACCACCACCACCACCCGCTTTCCCCCCTTGGTGTCCATACATTTGTTCGCTACATCTGTGTCTCTGTTTCTGCCTTGCAAACCGGTAAAACTCATTTTAAGCACTTTTTAAATTAATAGTCTGAAATACATTCTCTTTATGGATGTGAGAGAACAGAATAGAAAAAAAATGCTTATTTGTTCTCTCTGATGAAAATGTCTAATGTTAGAAGAAGAAACTTTGGTTTCCACAGAAAATATTGGCTTCCGCATTAGCCATCTGCTAGATGGTGGGAATGTTCAGTGTGGCTTTCTCAGCTGGAACATTTGGAAAATGAATACATTGTTGCAAGAACTTACATGGTTGGCCATAATGTTTGTGATAATGTTGTTGACTTACCAGATGTCCTGGAAATTCTTGGGGTGGGAGTATTTCCAATCTTTCCAAACCCATTGGTTATGTGGCAAAATGGTGTTTGGTATATATGACTCTACCTCTTTCTCATGGTTACTGTGGAATTTTTCATTCAGACAGTCATTCTGTGGAGTAAAACAAGATGGAAATAGATATCATTGAACTGCTCATGTTCTTCTAAACTCTACCCTGATACACAGTGCATAACAGATCTATCATTTGCCATTCTGCAAAATAATTCCTTCTCCAACCCCAACTATATACATCTCTCCTCATGTAAGATTAAATAGCATGACCTTTATTGTACTCATCTCCAGCTGGTAGAAAAGCAACAAAGTCTAACAGTTGAGTGCTTTGCCCACTCATTATGCCTAAGGAATTTGCTTGAAATGTGAATAACCTGTTTTCAGTGCAGGCTTTCCCTTTTGAAATTAGATTAATGAAATGATGAATAAAGTGAAAAGTCCTTTACGCTTTGGCATGAAAATAGCTTAGATGCCTTCTCTTGCAAATGGAATTATCTCTTACAGGTCTGCTTCTCTACCTGCTTGCCTTTCATTTCAAAGCAACAGAATTCTCTGAGCAGAGGGAAGACTTGTTCTAAATGGGAGTCCATTTAATACTCCATAGAATTCTGACTGCCGTACTCACTGTATATGGCAATGTTTTCTTATCAAACTATACGACATGATTCCTTTTTATGTTTTACTTCTATCAAAAGGAGATCCCATAAGAGTGTTTGTCTCCAAAGATCTTAGAGTGCAACTTAACTTATATTTGAGTATCCTATTCTATCTGATCTTACGCCACTTGTCTTTATGAGTATCCACCAACTGCCCATCCTCCATCCTGGGGCTCTGCCATCAGCCTACACAATCCCTGCAGAGTTGACCATGTCCCAGTGGTCCCTTCAGCTTTAAGCAATTCTGTTGCCTAGAGACATGGGAATATCTGATGAGCTGTCTATCGCATTCCTCTTAGATGGGCCCCACAGCCATCCCTTCACTGGGCTTTTCCATTTTGGGTGTCACCATGAAGAAAGTGGGCTTAATCATCTTTGCCCCTAGGTCTCATGCACGCTTCTTGTGTTGTCCTACCTTCCCACCACTCTTCTTGCAAGCAAAGCCCAGGTCCCTGTCTCCTGGGCACACTGAGGTCTCTGTTCTCACTGCCCCTCTTTCCTCTTCATTCCCCTTCATTCCACCTGGAGGAATTCCATAAACTGGAAGGTATTGTCTCTAGCAGAATGATAGCAGATAGAGATTATAATGGAGTAATCATAGTCCAGATATACAAAGCTGGGCAACCATTGAGCATCTGGTCTCAGACACATCCCTGCCCCACTGAGCATTTGAATTTTCTCTGAACTGTATCAAACTCAAGGACACCACCACCTGTTTTCAAAACAAAATCTGCTAGCAGCTGCTAGCTGCACCCCTGCACTTTCAGAGTTCTCTCCCTTTGCAACTACATAATCATTTTGAACCTCAACCAACCTTTGCCTTACAAGTGCCTTTACCCCTTATGGGCTGCAATCCTAATTCTTGACAATTTATGTAACCCTGCAGTTTTTTCCCTTTATAAGTCTCTCCCATTTTGTCGTCTGGCAGAACACAATTCAAGTGCTTCTTTAATCTGTGTCTCCCAGGCTCCAGTCCTAAGAACCCCAGATAAACGCATTTTTATTTCACCAGGTCTCCTTTCTTGGAATTCTTGGTTAACAAGAACAATCTCCTTGAAGGGACTGGTTTTGAGAAACCTAAACCTGGGTGGGGCTTTTTGCTGTCGTCCTGTCCCTGTTCCGCTTTTCCCCTGAGGCAATAGGGTAATGAAGGAGAGGAAAAGGGAACATGAGGAGGAGACATTTAAAAACATCTGCTAATCTCGCAAAACAATCATGCCATGACCTAACTAGAAACTGAAAAGAGGAATAAATGGAAGAGAAGGCCAGAATGTAGGATGGAGGATCGACAACTTTATCAGCAATTTTCTGATAGTCAAAGAACTTGGCTTCCACAGTCTTGTTTAGAGGCTGGTATCCACACAGCACACCTCCGCATTCACAGTCCCCACTGCCCAATGTGCAGGTCAATCTAGGCCTCATATTTCCAAGTTTGAATTTGATAAGAATTGCAAGAGTTATTCAATCTCTGATTAAATGAATGAATAAATACAAATTGTTAACAGAAAAAAATATTGACCACTGTATTGTCCTTCAACACCATATGTGGTTCTGATGGAAAGTTGTTTTTTGCTGTTGTTGTTATTGTTATTAACAAGAGTCTTCTACTTTGGGAATATCCCTATAAGAAAAACAAATCATGAAAATATATGCTCTGCCCCACCCCAGACTAACTGGATCAGATGGGTCCCAATCATAGGTGTTTTCAAAGCTCCCTGAGTGATACTAACCCTGGAGGTTGAGAACCACCATTCCTGCCTACTACTCCCGTTTACATAGGTAGGTTGTCATCTAACCAAGGTGCATGATCATAAGTTAAAAAGCAACCGTTTATCTGTAGATCCATCCTTGTTGCTGCAAATGTCATTATTTAATTCTTTTTTTATGGCTGAGTAATATTCCATTTTATATATATATACCACATCTTCTTTATCGATTCATCTGTCAGTGGATCTTAGGATCTAGAGATTATCATACTAAGCAAGTCAGAAAGAGAAAGACAAATATCATATGATATCACTTATATGTGGAATCTTAAAAAATGATACAAATTAACATATTTACAAAACAGAAATAGATTCACAGCCTTAGAAAACAAACTTATGATTACCAACTGGGAAAGGTGGGGGAGGGATAAATTAGGAGGTTGGGATTAACATACACACACTACTATATAGAAAATAGATAATCAACAAGGACCTACTGTATAGCACCAGGAACTCTACTCAACACTCTATAATAACCTATGTAGGAAAAGAATCTGAAAAAGAGTAGATATATGCATATGTATAACTAAATTACTTTGCTGTACACTTGAAACTAACACAACATTGTTCAACTATACTCCAATATAAAATTTAAATTTAACAAAAATAAATAAAAATAATGGTGATAACCTCCAAAAAAAAAAAAAAGCAACTGTTTAAAACTACTTCTCTGGCCCCTTTTTTATATATTCCTTCCACTACACCCTCACTAATTCTCAACACTTAAAAAACAACTTTGGGAATTCCGTGGCAGCCCAGTGGTTAGGGCTCCATGCTTCCACTTCAGGGGGCATGGCTTCGGTCCCTGATCCCAGAACTAAGATCCTGCATGCCACACACTGTGGCCAAAAAAATAAATAAATAAACATTAAAAAAAAATCTTAGAATGTCCAAAAAGAATTCTGCTCCAGTTTATTTCAGTGTGGAAGAGAACACATTAGAAGAGCCTCCAATTTCATTCACAAGTATGTCTCACTTCAAAAGCTATAACATTTGTTCCTATTTCCCCAAAGAATGACTCCAGGGGCCCCCAAGCACACCCCAGCACATGTTTGATAAATGTTAATCAACACCTTTATGAGACAGCATTCTATTCTAGAATGACATTTAAAAGCTCTGAAGTTTAATTGCTGTGGATAACCATCGATCATTGCTGGGATGTCTGTGGGACAGTGGACTTTGAGGTCCGCCATCCGTCTCCTAGCGATATTGTGGCTGGCTGCCTTCCCCCCTTCATCACTAGTGGATGGGGTTCATGGAGATGGCTGCTGCACTTTCAAAGTGCCTCAAGTTCCCTCACCTGCTCTGCATGACTACTGAACTGAGCCGTGTTGTGACAGGCTGCCTGCTCGTCCCTGTTCAGATTAATGAATACAGCTTTAGCTGTTAATTCAAAGCTAGTCAAGCTTGTATCCAACAATTAGAGACCAATTTTCATATTCAGCTCGAGTGTATAGGTGGAAGGGTGTGGGGGAGGAGTGCAATTTGGTGTGATTCTTTATATCTGGGGCTGAGCTTGAAGAAGAAGGAAGAGGAAGGGACCCTGAAGACAGCACTGGAAGCTCTCCTTGGGTCTGGCTACAATAAAATGTTTCAAGCCTTAACATCTTTGCAAGCTCCAACCATGTGACCCTGGGGTTTTGAGCTTCCTGCCCTGCAGCTAGACCGCAATCCATCAAAAATAACAAGCACATGGCAGCCCCCTGTGCAGCTCTGCCTTCCAGGAGAGTCAGGGGCTGAGCCAGTATTTGAAGGGGCTTTAGAATCAGAGCCCCAAATCTCCCACTTCTTTTGTCTTCCCTCCACAATAAGAAATGAAATGTTTACTTGTACATAGAATTATATGTGACCTTCTCCGCCCCCTTTCAGAAACATCCGGGGCAATGGAAACCTAATACTTAATTCCCAACCCTGAAATATCCTCTCTGATAAAGTGAGGGCTACAAGTGCCCCGTCCAGCGTGGAAAAGCTATATAAGGACCCCAGGTTCCAAATACTGTCAACATGCACTCTTACCAGAATTTGTATTTACAGAAAAGCGAAAACAGGATCAGCCAGAGCATCCCTGCCCCTGGTTACTGATGGTAGAGGTGGTTCAGAGGAACACATATTCATCCAAGCTATGCTACACCTTTGCCCTGGGAATAGAAGTCTCTCCCTAGTTATTCTGTCTGATCTTATTTTTAAAGCATGTGGCCTGGGGTTGGAGCACAATACAAAGCGGCTGGTGATGGTTTGGTAATGTTGATAAAGTCTTGTTACTTCCCTTATTGAATTTCTTTTAATTCTGCCTTCCTATTTAGCAGTTGTCTTTGGCATCAGACTAGCTCAGCTGTGCAAGGAAGGATGGAGGAATGAAATCGCTATTCCCTTTTGAGCAGTGCACCATGGGGACCATGTGGAGATGGTAGAGGTCATCCACTGTGAACATTTCCACCCACAGGTGGAACACAGGCAGAGGGTCAGGGGCAGAACATGCAATAACCATTTTTCTGGATTTCTATTCTTTCTGTTCAAATGTTTGAAATCTCTGTGTGCTGTTTTTAAAGGACATCTATTATCTTGTCTATAAACCAGTGATGGAAAAGGTCTAACTTACAGAACTGATGTGAGGAATGGGCGAGATAAATGAAAGCATTTAGTAGTGTCTAGCACATAGGCAGAACTTAAGAAATGATCCAGATATGGCAAACATATCAATAATGGTTCCTGTCTTCCTGGAAGTTTATAGCTAATTAGGGACACATATAATAAACAATAGAACAAATAAATAAATGGTTATAGACTGAGTCAGAGCTAGCTATGATAGAAGAAATACTCTAATAGAGAATAATCTGGAATGAGGGGCTTCATTGGATAGGGTGGTCAGGGTGTAACAGGGAAGAACAAATCTGACTCCATATTGGATCTGTTTCTTTTACTTTAACCTTCGTATTCTATTGCTTTTGCTACAAGTTAATCACTAAAGGGATGTTACCTGTAGCTTAAAGTGTACGTAATGGCCCATCTCCAGAAGCCCTGCTCCCATGCCTGAGCTTAAGCTAAAATACTTTTGTTTAGCTCACAGGAAACATCCTGACCAGGCCCACCTGTGAGTGGCTGCAGGAAAGAAGAATTTAACACATTCCCTCCAGAGTCTGGCCGGAACCAGGAAATATATGCAACAACTTTATCATCTCCCATTCTTTGTTCTATAAAAGAAACTAGCAGCCAACCCCAAGCAAGATGGTTCTTCGGGACACTAGTCCACCAGTTTCTCGGCCTGCTGGCTTTCCAAACAAAGTCACTATCCCTTGCCCCAACACCTCATCTCTGGATTGATTGGCCTGTCCTGTAGCAAGCAGTACGAGCTCAGACTTGGTAACAAGAGGAAGCCACTCTGAGGAGGTAACATTTAAGCCGAGGCCAGAAGAGGAGCCAGAAGAGCTGAGTGAGTGGCACTCCAAGCACAAGAAACAGAAATTGCAAAGGAGAATGGTTGAAACGTGGACATACAAGGGAGAGAACAGGGCGAAGGCAGGTGGACAATTTTGATTGTACTCCAAGTTCTGGTAACTCAAAGTGGGATTTGGGTATCACCTAGGAGCTTGTTGGAAATTCAGCAACACAGGTACCACCCCAGACCCCTAAATCAGAACTCTGCATTTTAACAAGATCCCTGGGTGATCCCTGTGCACTTCTGAGGTTAAGAAGCACTGGTTTAGGAAACCACTGGAAAGTTTAGGCAGCGCAATGGTGTGACCTGCTTTCTATTTTTAAAAGGAACACTCCAGATGCTATGGTGAAAATGGCTTAGAGGGGAGAGTTTTTACTGCTTTTTTATTACTACTTTTTTTTTTTAACATCTTTATTGGAGTACAATTGCCTTACAATGGTATGTTAGTTTCAGCTTCACAACAAAATGAATCAGTTGTTTATATACATATGTTCCCGTATCTCTTCCCGCTTGCGTCTCCCTCCCTCCCACTATTACTACTTTTGAAGTCGTCTGCCTAGTTTACTGTTCCTTCTCCTTCCCAGACTGGGTCTGGCTGTAATCTGGCCACCTGCAGTCCAGCCCAGTGGCTACTGCCCTGCTATCTGCTTATTCATCGTTCAGTGCCAGTGCCGCCTGCCTTGTATTTTCCAATATCACCTGTTCCTGTATTTCCCAGATCCCGGCTCTGCCCACCACATCAGGAAGCCTACTTCCTTACGTCCAGATGAAACCCTCTGAGTCTGGAGCCAGCCCCTGCTTGGATATTGTACCCCACACGTTCAGCTGGCTTTCTTCCAGACCTGACTTCTGCCACAGAGGTGATTTCATGCCACATATCCTCTGTTCCCACTGCATGCCCCTCCCATGCCGTGGGAACTTGGAGACCAAGTGAAAAATGAGCATTCCTGGTGACTATATTAGATTCCAAAGATGAGAAAGGAGTTCATCAGCAAATGCCAACCATTTTCTCATTAAAAAATAAAACTTTTTAATCGACTGTTGGGGGGAGCTGCTAATGAGCTAACCACTTTTAATTCAATATTTGACAGTAATTGCAACAGAATTACATTTAACAAGACAAGAACTTCTATGGGTTTTTAGCAGTCAAATGAGGTAACAGAACAGTTCCTGTTAAGGAACTGAAATAGAATCAAAGGAGCCTTCATGACTATTGCTGTGTCTGAGTGACAAGACTACCAACAGGAACCCCCAAAGACAGATACTTGTCTGGAATAAGAGATACTAACACGATATCTCTCTGCTTAGCACAGAAGAGCCTAAACACCAGGGCTGGTTGAGCACGTAGGTTGTTGAGGATGGTTGGTGACCTCACTCAACTAAAACTGTCAAGGAGGCTGGGAGATAAGGGTGAAAAAGGCACGACCTGATGAGATCTAAGGGGAAGTTTTGCAGAGATGCTACAAGGAGCTACATAGCCCCTCCCCATCATGTGGCAATGGTGAAGAATCTTTTTGTCTCCTTCTGAGCTGTGCTCTGAAGAGAAGGAGCAGTTTGCGTTGTGGCTCAGCATCCTTCTCTCTAAATGATGTTGTCAAGCAGCCCTTCTATTAGCAGAGTTCCATCAGACCCATGAAATGAGGGCAGCATTCAAAGAGGGGTGTGTCTACGGGAAGCAGAGGAGGGACGGTGAGAACATCGTAAGGATTTAATCAGGTCACTCTGCCTTTCATCCCTGGGAGATCTGGGTTAGGCAGCTGGGAGTACCACAGAGGCAGGGCTCCAAAATTGTTTTCATTATGCACTTTCTTGAAACCCTCTGAAGATGCTCACATTTCTCACCTCAAAATGCTATGTCATCACCTTTATTTCTGCTCTAACTCTAGCTTTAACGGATTTTCTGAGCTTCTAGCTTTGAAGCCATATAGAAAGAACAGCCTCACCTGAGTACCATAGCTGTTACCCGGATCAAATGTCACCGTCCTTGGGGACAGCTTTAACTTCAGCATTATGTTCAAATTTGGGGGCTTCAAAGCCAAGCAAATAGATCCTATATATTTTTGATGGCCTCTAAAAGAAGCTTCAGGAAGAAGACTCTAATTTTCTCTCAATTTAACGCTATATCTGTTATAAAACAAATAAAGGAAGTCGAAATGTCATCTTACACAGGATTTGGGGGGTGGATAAGGTGAAAAGAAAGAAAAATAGCTAATAAAATCTTCACATTGCTATATAAGGAAAAAGAACCTTTGGATACAAAGTTCATATCTGACAGGTAATGTGACAATAAAAGAGGGGAGAAACATGAATTAAAATGCAATGAAAAGTTCATACTCTCCGTGCACAGAAAAATAAGTGAATGTCCTTAAATCGATCAGCTCTCCAGCTGGGAGAAGGGCTTCAAATGATTGATGGATGTGTGATGGTTTTTCTTTTGGATATATGTTGAGCCATAATGAGGAGATTAATTGGAGTCATTTTTTAAAAGTATAAATGCATTTGTAATATACTGTACTTTGCATACAGTAGGAAGTTAAAAGTGCTTTCAAGATTAATTCAAAACCAAGGGATTGATGGCAGAGAATGAGAGATTCTACATATATAGTGTGCTCTAAATATTGGAATCCATTTGGAAGCTAAACATAAAGATGGTGTCAGACAGAGGAACACTGTGGGAGGAACCAGGAAGGGGTCATCACAGCCACAAATCACCAAGCTAGTTCCCAAGTTTTCATCAATAAAACCCAGTAGACTCACCACCTGTCCTGCACCAGCAAGATAGTGGCTGAAAAAAATGTTAAAACAGAATCAGTTTACATACTTACATGGAATTCTCCAAGCTTACTGCTTCATGAAAATCACGTGGGAACTTCTGAGAAAAGAGACCCTAAGATTCCCTTCACACACACTGAATCAGTATCATAGAGTGAACCCCAGGGTATTTCTTAAAGTTCAGAGCCACTGCTTCCTTTTCAGGCTGAATCAACATGCTTTAGACCAGTGGTTGAGGATGAGGCTCCCATGTTAATGCCAAAATATTAGGGAGAGTACAATGTTCATAACTGTAATGTCTGCTTCCACTGCTGAATACGAAACTTAGCAGGCATATTGCATGGTGGCTCTGCGGCTCAAATGCAGAAATCATTAACCCTAATACGGTGCCTGATACATAATGGGTGATCACAAAACATTCATTGAGCTAATTAGGAAATTAAGAAGACCTCCAAATTACTGTCTTTCTTCCAGGTAAAACTGAAGATTTAGGAAAACTACATCTAGTCGTATTGCAAAGGAGAACAGAGTGGAGAACACTTCATACCCAAGTTTTATAATATCTGAGAACAACTGGACCTGGGAATCTTGCCCACCTTGACCTCTGAGACCTTTGGGATTACTCTTTTGTATTTGTCCTTGTGCTTATTACAATCGCAGGCTTACAGGAGGTGTACAATAAATATATTCTTTTAACAAATCAATGCAGCCTTTTTTTTTTAACATCTTTATTGGAGTATAATTGCTTTACAGTGGTGTGTTAGTTTCTGCTTTATAAAAAAGTGAATTAGCTATACATATAGATATATCCCCATATCTCTTCCCTCTTGCGTCTCCCTCTCTCCCACCCTCCCTACCCCACCCCTCTAGGTGGTAACAAAGCACTGAGCTAATCTCCCTGTGCTATGCGGCTGCTTCCCACTAGCTATCTATTTTACTCAATGCATCCTTTTTTAGGTCATTAAGAAGAATTCAAATTCATCAGTTATGAGGAAAAAAAATTAGTGGGATTTTTCTCATTTTTTTTTCAAAATAAATACTAAAAGGAGCCTATAGTTATAAGCTATCTGAATGTCACATTAATTCACATGATTCATAGATAAAGAGAAAGCTATTTTAAGTTCCTTAAAAGGCTTAAACTTTTTATCAATTATTTTTTTAATTTATTTTCTTCAAGTATAGTTGATTTATAGTGTTGTGCTAATTTCTGCTGTATATCAATTCTTTATTAAATCAATAGAAATAAAAGTGTAGAACAGCTCAAGGAGTTTCCCCATCATATACAGCACAATTCATCTATTTTTGTTGATTTGCCAACTAGTCAGAGTGACACGTGCAGTCATATGTCAGGACTTCTGGTGGCCTTCATGACCTATGGTACCTCCCTAGCCATGTGGCAGAGTTCTGAATAATGGGATGTGAGAAATGTTGTGACCAACATGTACACGATCATCTTAAAAATGAAGCTGACTGTCTTTGCCCCCCTCTATTTTCCCTTTCCACCAGGCTAGCATGTGGACTTGGCAGTGACCCAGACATGGACAACCATCACCCTGAAGGATGACGGAGCCACACATGGAAAGCACCTGGGTCCTTGAATGACTGCCGTCAGCAGAGCCTTCCCCATAAGCCTGAACTGATCACCTTTGGACTGTTGTGTGAAAAGAAATAAACTTCTGCCTTGTTTGACTCCCTGTGTTTGTGGTTTCTTTGTTTCAGTAGTTGAGCTCATGCCTAAATATTGCACTTCTTACTCTAAGGTTCTGTAATTTCATATTTTCCAATAGGCAAAACAGCTAATATTTCATCTGCAAGGAGTATACTAGTTGCAAGTTTTCTCCCAAGGGGATTGTATGAGTTAAAGCAAGTATTTCACTTTGTTATCCTACACAAATCACAACTACCAATAGAAAATGTTCTCAGGACAACTGTACCAAATAGTAAAAAAAAAAAAAAAAAAAAAAAGTGAAACCGCAAAGCTAAAAATATTATGATACACAGTATTTTTTGCAGTATTTTTTGACCTGGACATATTATTTGAAGGTGCACTTTGGTTGATGTATGTTAAACACATTCTCAGTGACAAGAATCAATAGCTGTGAGTCCATTTCTGGGCATGTTCACAGAGTTAATTAGCAACCTCCTAACTTACTATGCATGCAAATTTCAAAGTTCAAGAAGTGGCAAGTTGCCTACATAAACCTTATGCAGGTTTTATTGTTTTGTCAGCTCTGCTTACTTAAATGCATAAATTAAGTACTATGCATTGTACCCACTTAAAAATATGGCAGGATTACTTGGGAGAAGTGAAAATTAAAATGTCAGAAAGAAAAAAGCTTTGCTGTCTCATCCTCAAAGGTGTGCCATGGGATGAAAGTTTGTTTTGGAGATGTGTTGGCTGCCAGACCAAATGTGGCAGCAAAGTCTAGTGCCTCTTCTAGTCCAGCCCAGCCCAGCCCACCCCACTGGACACACACACACCCACTCTCAGCACAGAGAAGTCTAGGCTGTGTATGCTACGTATGCAGAACACATGAGCTTCAGGCAAACAATCAAGAAAGACGTTCACCTCTCCTTTTCCAAGTGTTTCATTTAACAATACAGAACCAAGAACTGATCCAAGATTCTTAGGTCAAGATTATTTTTGTTGTTCTGCAGAAAGCAGTCCTCTTCATTATTTTTGTCTCAATTGTCTGCACATTCCTGGTGGAAGGCTAAGTGTTCCTTTGTTCTGCCTCCTTTATGACAGAAACTATCTCCTACATGTATTTAAAAAGATAACGATTACCCCCATAGTACTCTGTGAAATTGCTTTCTACCATAATTATCCATTAAATATTTTTAAATGCTTTGAGTGGGACTACTTTGGACAAGATTATTTATTCCTATATTAGTTGAGATTAAGTTAGTTGAGATTGAGTTAATGGTTTCCAACATGGGTTTTAAGTGACTTAGATATCCTTGAAGGTGATGAAAGGGCCCCTCTGACATTTGGCATCTCAAAATGACACACACTTGTACTTGAGTGCACGCACACACACACATACACACACACACACACACACACACACACACACACACACACACTTACTCTTGGTTAGACTCCACAGGTGAGCAGACAAAAAATTTCTTTGCTTTAGGCTGGAATTATTTTAACTCAGCATGGCAAAACTGATTACCTTGTACAAGCTGGTTAGAAGTTTACCAACCAGAAACTTGGTTCTGACAAAGTTTATATTGATGAAAATATGAAACAGTAATTTATTACTGACTGAAGTTTACTTTTGACACACATATATATATATATATATATATATATATATATATATATATATTCAAAATAATGGACCTACTAGGTGGTAGAAAATTAATTTCCTTGTTGCTTAAAAATTAGGGTACATCTATCATTTTCCATTTTCCCTGGAGATTTTAAGATCCTAAGTTATCCCAACATAATGTAAACAATTTCTTGATAATACTGTCAAACTACCAAATGGAATAATCATGGAAAATTCTGCTTGTTTTCAATCTCTACTTTTGCCAGTAGAATAAGTGATACCATCTTATCATCAGCTATTGAGGGAAAAGAAATCCCTCCTCTTTCCCAGTCATTTGTTATGCAGAAAAATAATAAAAATAGAACCTATGTCTATTTTGTTCTCCTGAACATTTTTCTATGTCCAAAATATATGTATATATATCCTCATTACTTTTGATTCGACACTCCCTTACTCCTGACTTAATTTTTTAAAATCTGAAGTATATTTTTGACTGACTAGTTCCCACCCTATCCACATTTCCACAGGAGTTTAAAGAAACGTAAAAGAGAGAGATTGTAGCATCCTATTCTATTGTCATTGTGGTCCTCTGCACCAAACCCAGCCCTCTGAATGCGATCCCATCTCTGGGTCTCACAGGGAGTGTTTACTTTTTATCATTTCCAAGTGTTTCTTTCCTGTCAAATTTATGAAGAAGTCTGGAAATTTTCAAGATAAGCTGAAATTGGTCTCATTTGTTGACTTCTGATTCAAATTCCCTCTCCTGCTTCAGGAAGGAAGCTACTGATTTTAGAATCCAACAGCGGTATGTTTCTTTCCCCAACTCTAGCTGTAAATAACACTTGGTTTCACAGACTTGATAAAGCCTGCGAGCTTATAACGTCCCTGCCAGACTAGCCAAGAGTTACTTCCTGGGGAATGAAGCCAGTGCGCAGCCCTTCTAGCCACATAAATATGACCCTATTAGGCAGAAGTCAGTGGGCCTGTCTAACTGTGGGGATTTGCCGAGACAACTCCACAAGTAACATGATCAAAGTGATAAAAGAAATTTCCTAAAATGACAGGAGAAAGAAAAAACAGCAGAGGGTTCTGTGTTGATTTTTGTCATCTGCCCTTCAACTCTGCTTGGATTCCTCAGCAAGAAGGATTTCCAACCAATACGTGACCTGTTTCTATATAAAAACTTGAGCTTATCTGCTAATACAGACAATCTCTCACACCTCAGATCCCAGATCACATTGCGAGCTGCTGTTCTGAAAAGTGAAAGCACAGAGACTTGTACAGGTTTTGGCAGTGATGGTGAGAGGAGCAGAAAGTTATAAAAATTAGGATATCATTTCATGTCTTCCCAACTTCAAACTACACTCGGTGGCCTTTGATGGAACTGGTGAGGACCAATGGTGACTGCAGAGAAGAATTATGCTGTCACATTGACATAGAGTTTACCCTTGAATGAAAAGGGTGCATATAATAGAATTGATAATGGTTTATTATCACAAGAATCGCCATGCTCAGTTGGCTCTTATTTGAGTCTATCAGAGACCATCTGCTAACATGGAAATATGTTGTGGGAATATTCACTCGTTATTTAATTCTCTCAGCATAGACTGATCATCTACTAGGCACACATTATACACATTTGTTTCTGATATTACTGACACAAAAAATGTGCACGCGGGGTTGGGGGAGGATAGAGAGAATGTAGGCAAGCATTTAAAATTGAAAGAACCAAAAATAAAGTTTGGGCTTTTTTTCCCTAAACTAAATGTACATAACTCTAGTTTATCCCCAAATAAGTGGGTTCATATTTCACTATAAACATGAGTTAGTGTCTGTACGTCTTCTACAGTAAAGTCTGAGAATAAAGACTCTGAGTTTTAAGTATTAAAACATTAATGTTAGACAAACAAACTTGGAGAAATGATAATGATAACATTGTTCTTGTCTTTAATAAAATACATTTTTAGGGAATTCCCTGGTGGCGCAGTGGTTAAGGGTCGTCCTGCCAATGCAGGGGACATGCATTCGATCCCTGGTTCGGGAAGATCCCACATGCCATGAAAGAACTAAGCCCATGTGCCACAACCACTGAGCCTGCACTCTAGAGCCCGCATGCCGCAACTACTGAGCCCACATGCTGCAACTACCGAAGCCCGAGCGCCTAGAGGCCGTGCTCCACAAAAAGAGAAGCCACCATAATAAGAAGCCCACACACCGCAACGAAGAGTAGCCCCCGCTCGCAGCAACTAGAGAAAAGCCCGCACATAGCAACAAAGACCCAACGCAGCCATAAATAAATAAATAAATACGTTTTTAAAAGTAGGTATTTAAAAACCTGACAAATCTCAAAGATCAAATAGTCCAGCACTGTCATTTTATTGATGGGCAAACTGAGACCCACAGGGGTTGAGTTTCCTAATTTTGCACAGATGTTTGCTGTGGGATGCAGCAATGACTAATCCTATAAAGTGGTTGAGATTGTATCCGCCATGATGAGTCACCATCTGAAATAAGAATTGCACTCAAACTCATACCTGTGCTACGGGCCTCTTTGTTCAGATGCTGGAGGGAAAGTGGATCTGTGATTAAGACAGATTTTTCATCTAGGCCCTGAAAGTATTTTCCTGACAGAGAGAACTTGCTTTCAAGTTTCTCTCTCAACATGGTCTTGACAAATTAATGGATGAAACCAAGATTAAAATATGTCAAATTAGACACTAAATTCTGTGAATTATTTTCACTATATAATTATAATAAAAATCAAAATTGGGAACTCGCCAGTTTCCAGAGCTTTTCAGGTCTGAACAAAAGGGGAACACTGTCTCCTCATCTTTTTATTAGGGACAAAACACACTGGAGAAATGCTGCCAGCCTTGGACAGACAGTAATAGACTGCATTTCATCACGTGCAGGGCCCCTACAAAGAATCCAATCCAATCTCACCACTCTAAGGGGACACCACAAAAAACATAACTAAATAAAATGAGCAGGCATTAGTGGACTGAAAGCCACTCATGCCATCCTCAGTAAGCTGACGGATGGAACTGTGTCACTTGACAGCCAGGTTTGTACCGAGTTGCTTAACACAGAAAAGCCCATGCCCCAAAGCTGTCATTTAAGGTGCATCTGGTCTGGCAGAACCTCACAGGCGACACACCCTTCATAAAATTCCGTCTACTGGATAATATAAACCTGCTGCAAATGAAAATAACTATGACAATCCAAAGAATAAACACAAGTGCTGATATATTACATTCTTGTTTACTTCCCATAACCCACGCTCAGCAAAAAGTATGAAGTTGAGGGCAAAATGCAGAATGAAAGATTTCCAAGGACCTCATTTTGGTATAGTTCCGTGAGAATCACACTGACAGCAGCATCCTTAGGAAGCTCCTGGGGAGACGCCCATTTCCCAGGAGCAGTGTTTAAAGTGGATCAGCATAGCCCAAATATTTCATTTGATCTCTATGGTGTAGCCCATTCCAAATGTATATTCTTGTGGTTTTAATGAATAGTCCGGTTGTAATAGGGTAGAACAAATCTGACTCCATATTAGATCTGTTTCTTTTACTTTAGCCTTTGTATTCTATTGCTTTAGATGAACCTATTTGTAGGGCAGGAATAGAGAGGTAGATGTAGAGAATGGACATGTGGGCACAGTGGGGGAAGGGCAGGATGGGACGAATTGGGAGATTAGGTCTGACATAAATACACTACCATGTGTAAAATAGATAGCTAGTGGGAGCCTGCTGTATAGCACAGGGAGATCAGCTTGGTGCTCTGTGACGACCTAGATAGGTGGGATAGGGTGGGGGGGGGTGGGAGGGAGGTCCAAGGGGGAGGGGATATAGGTATACATATAACTGATTCACTTCATTGTACAGCAGAAACTAACACAACATTGTAATGCAATTTTATTCCAATAAAAAAAAAAGTAGAATGTTGCCTACAGCCTAAAATATACAGGATAGACCATTCCCAAGGCTCTGACCTTTAAGGGTATAACACTTTTCTATTCATATAGAGATAAAAAGTTGCAAAACAGAAAATAACATTTTTCTAATTTATTTTTTTACCTTAACATTTGTCTTGTTGGAGGTTTACAGGAAATCGTGACCTGACCTATGTGGACAGATGCAAGAACAAAGGATTCCGACATCAAGATGTTTGCAACAACTAACCACGCCCCTTCTTTACCTTGCCTTTAAAAGTGCTTTGCTGAGACCCTTCATGCGGGACATGAGCCATCCATCTCCTTGCATGGCTCTGAAGTGAACGTTTCTCTTCCCTAACCTCTGACATTTTGGTATTGTTTGGCCTCACTGTGCATCGGGCACAGGAACTTGCGTGCAGTAAAATCGTGGCAAAGAATTCCAGCTGCCTTCTGCTAAATAACTGGTAAAGGTAGAAAAAAATTCCTTCTTCAGTCAATATAAAAAGTCAGTCAGAACCCATCAACTGGTGAGATTTGCCCTAACATCTCATATTTGGAGACATCTGAGAGGATGCAAGAAAATTCTGAAATGGTCAGTTGGAGCTACTATTTTCAGACCTTGTGAATTTCTCAGTTTATGATATCCTAAGAGATCACAGAAATATTTCTTTGGGGTAATCATTATTCCTACATTTTTATAGAACTTTTCCAGTTTGCAAAGAGTTTGCATACTTATCCCCTTATTTAATCTTCACAACATCATGAACTATCAATTTTAAAGAAGAAACTGAGGGTCAGAAAATTTAAGTGGCTTTCCACTGGTCACAGAGCTGGGAAACAAGAGACACAGTTGAACCACGTGTAGTAGACTTCTGTCGTGTTTTGCTTACAGCATTCACCATCCCTAAATGAGGAGGAAGGCACTATTGTGAGTCTTGATAGAAGGTGTGGCCCCAATTCCCCAACTTTGTGCAGCATAGTGAAGTCACTAGAGAATTTTATATGTATCAGCGTGCCATAAATGGCAATGCCCTTTGCAAAGCTTATAAGAATTCCTTGCCTGGTTGGCCATCATATCTGATTACTGCCATCTTCCTCCTGCACTATCACCCTCTGGTCAAAGCCCTATCTCTCACATTGTTTAAGTAAATGTCTATAGTCATGGACACCAAGGAAGCAGAAGGGGGTTGATCTCCATCTCCCAGTTCTCTGGGATTAGGGTGCAGGTCCTTGACAAAGACTTAGGAATCGTAAGCTCCTCCTATGGCCCCTAAAACTTGAAGAAGGAATGAAAGGCAAAGGGAACATCACCAAGTACTCAGAGATGATGGAGAGCTCAGCACCCAGTACAGTAGTGGTGAGTGTTAGGTGGGGATATCTCCAATAACAGAGATGCATCCACCCAGATCCTTGGTGGAGGTTCCCCTGGCTACATCCATTGTGGAAGCTACCCAATAGCCCTTCTATAGTTTCTTCTCTGCTAAGTTACAGGGTCACTTTCTACTGCTTGCTCTTAAGAAGGCTGCATGACACCCAATTATCTAATTTTAATATCAGTGACATTTCCAACACCCTCAGCCTTTTATAGTGATTAAATTTGATGTCTGATACGTTCCAATTACCTAATACACCCTTTCCTGAATATCAGAAAAAACTACAGTGTCATTAATGTAACCTGAAGTGTGTATACAGTAATTTTTTGTTCTCTACCATTACATAGTATGGAGTTAATCCAAGAATAGGCTATAAGGAGCAGTTATTACTATTTTTTCACTAAAATTGTCCAAGACCACTCCAGCATACAGTAAGTACTTCCCCCCTAGAACTCAAAATACTTAACTTATATAGCACCATTTGGCAAGCACCCACCTATTGTCTTATAACAATTCTTGCATTAGTTGTTGTACCTTAAATATATCCTTAAATTTCGCTCTTAAATTTTTCATATACGTTGCCCAGTTTTCCTAATTAGAATTATGGAAACTGGAAGAAGGCAGTGACCGGATACTAAATTTCTTTGTATTTCCTACCAACTACATTATAAAAATCAAGAGCTTATGCCCATAAAAGGTACCTACTCTTTTGTAAACTGAATGCAAAAATGTTTCCTCTACTTTGACACTAACCAATTATTTTGTTTATTTATATACTCTGCTTTTATATTTTCCTATCTACTAGTATAGTGACATATATAGTAAATGAGTAATAAATGAAAGTCAATGATTGATTGGTTTAGAATAGATCTCTGATATCAATGACTTCCCAATATTATTGAGGTGGTAATGACCAAAGAATGAAATGACCAAAGAGTAGAGAAAAAGGATAGCAATAGTTATAGGCTAGATAGTAATTCTTATAATAGGATTTTGTTAAATATGAACACAGATGTACATATATAGTATATTTCTACATTTGAAATACTCAATGTCTTCACATTTTGTATGAAGAGATCCCCTTCCTCCTCGTCTCCCTGCCCCTGCCCCTGCCTATAAGAAGGGACCTAGTACAGAAAGCTGTGAGGGATTGTCATTTTTGCCATAGATCCAGCTTTTCTACTCATAATTATATCTAACAAAACAAGCCTCTTGAAAATGCAGACAGTAGAAGATAGGGAGAAAGGTTAGTGGGAAATTGGTGATGGTACATGCATATTTTTAAAACATTTCTTTCAACTGCCAGTCGCCTTGTCTAATCAGGGCACCTCTATTCTGAAGGAGCAAATATCAAAGTCAAGATGGAATATAAATGCAGCATTATAATATATGGCATGAAGAATGAAGATATGGAAAGGGTTGACATTGATGATGATTAAACCGTTTGGGAATTGGTCTTAGAGACACGAGGATGGAATCCATAATCACCAGCCCTCCTCTTCTCCTTACACAGTACCTGCTAATATACGCCAGCTTTGTAATTACCTACTAAAAGATAGGTGGGGAGTTCATTAACCACACTAATTACAAGAACAATTTATGCTAAATCATCAGCAGGAATGTTAAAAACACTCCTTGAAAACCAAAACAATGTAAAACCGACCTCAGCGGATACTGAACATCTGTTCTCTAGGGCAGAATAAAAGAGAAAATCACAAGAAAACAAAAAAGATGAGAGAGGAAAAATATTTTCTTTGTCATCCCCAACTGAATGACAGGTGCAAGTCTATTATGTGAAGAAAATGGTGTGTATTAGAGACGATGACCTCACAGGTAAAGAGGATCAGCGGCAGCTGCTAGCTCCTCAAGGCTTCACTTGTCACCTACTAGCCCAATTTGTTATTGCTCAGAGGGGTGCCATCTCCTGCTTCCTCCTTTCTAAAATGTGAATCAGATGGAGGAGAACAATATTCCGAAAGTTTTTTGAGATGTGTTTTAAATGTCATGTCCATTTTTATGTCACTCTACCAGATGTTCCAAAACCAGAGAACAAAAGATGATTGCCAACTA
The DNA here is from genome assembly GCF_003676395.1 of Aethalodelphis obliquidens. Taxonomy (NCBI): domain Eukaryota; kingdom Metazoa; phylum Chordata; class Mammalia; order Artiodactyla; family Delphinidae; genus Aethalodelphis; species Aethalodelphis obliquidens. Next base: position 8,408,636 of record NW_020837960.1, read on the forward strand.
ATGACTTAACAGAGCCTGAGAGAGAAGTTTAATTGGGAAATTAACAAAAAAAATTATCGCGAAAGATATTTTAAAACATCATTTTAGTAAGTACATATCAGCATCAGGAGCTAAATTTGACTGAAGGATTTCTTTGAATCTAAGAGTTTTAGGGCTATTATTATTTCATGACTATGAAATAATTCCTTGTGATTAGGTAAGGTCAACTAAGGATTTTTTTTTTTTTTTTTTTTTTGCAGAAGCCATCCATAACTAAATGTATATAATTACTTTTTTCCCTGCAGGAATAGAATTTTTAAAGGGAGAGCTGATTCAGATAATGTTTTAAGATCTCTTTAAAATGGAAATGCTTCTTTGGAAATGTTCCACATATTTGGCATCAGAAGTTTCCTGTGCGCGAGCTGCACTAATTAGAGGCCTGCACACATGGAGGTTGGGATGTAAGGTGAAAGGATAGAAACATTAATGACCCAGGCTGTGATATCATTTGTGAGAACTTCTTTGCAGTGATCTGACACCCATTGAAGTTCAGCTTTCAATTCTGTCTTTGAAGCCCAGATCAAGTGGTACCATGGACACGTCTTTTGTGTTACACACTCATGTGTTTTTTTTCCTAAATTGCTATGGACTACCTGTGAGAGAAGGCATCCACCCCCATGCTAACAGTGGACACCGTTTCAGATTCGTTTTCCATTTGACATAAAATCTACTGTGGCAACTTGTGTGGGTTTTTAGTAGCCTTGGACAAGGTCACATCATAAGGGGAAAATATTGCCTTGGAAATGATAAACAATGACTAGAATATTCATTTTTACCCAACTCTCCTTTCTTTCCCCAACTCATGGTCTCCTTTGAAATTGACCAGCAGATGCCCCCAAGATTGGTAGACTCTGCTAAGCAATATGTATGATTCTAATACAACAGGTTATTAGAAAATTTACTGGGGGCATCAAGTTATTGCTGTTGCTTTCACTACAGAAAAAAAGGAATTGGTCATCTTTTGAAAAACCAAAGTGTTAGTCGCTGGCAATGCCCTGTCTTCTTGGTTGGCACCATTTCCATTTCAACATCCACCTGATCCCTAGACCCCTCTTACAGCCTGCTTTGCCTCTCTACTTATTTCAGTAAATGACTTTTGATGTAGAACAGACAGTCCCAAACCCCACAGATGGGAGCTTCTAAGAAATACCATTGCCTGGGCATCAATCTTTTTTAAAGATTTCTCCAGGGGATTTTAATGTCCAAATAAAATTTAAGAATCACTGGAAACTTGCTGCTGAAAGTATAGTCCCCAGACCCAAACACTAACACGAGAGCTTGTTAGAAATGCAGAGTAGCTGATGCCTCGCAGACCTACTGAATCTGAATCTTCATTTTCACAAGAAGTACTGCTCTAGAGCAAAGGGGCTTATTAAGTTAGTTACATGCAAGACTTCAAAGAAACCTGTGATCAGAATATTATGTTTGCATTCTTGCATTTTTTTTCCTGGGGAAATGTCCGGTGGTTCTCATGATATTCTTCAAAGACTTTGTGACTCAAATAAAGTGGAAAAAAAATGCTAGAGCCTAAACCAGGACTCATAAACTTAAATACGGACAGGAGATAGCCAAAAGAAGTAAGAGTGAAGTGGATGGGGAATTGTCAAATAAATATGTAGAAATATTTGGCACAAAAATGCCATACTCTTTCTAATTTTTTAAAACACACTGCCCTTTCTCTCCATCTTTAGTTTTACCACTTTGGGAAGAAATATGAGTTCAAAACAATAACTCTCTAAGGGGAAAAACGCACCTATATGGTGGTACATGGCAATTGACACCACCTTGGAAGGCAACAGGACAAGATGAGGTTGTGGAACCTGGGAAAGCACGTGTCTGGCATGAACCAGGAGGCAATATAACTGTTCCTGCCAACCGCTGGCATGGAGAAAGGCCTGATATTGTTGGATCTTCTTCTGCCTTTTAAAGACAGTCCAGAACTCCAGATTTTTATGGAAAACAAAATCTTTAAATGTTGCATCAATATTTTTTGAGACTCAGTAGGCTAAATAAAACTCATTTATAATTATGGATATTTATACATCCATTGGTACAGACCCATCTCTCATCTCTTACTTCCAAGGCAACACCTTTCTAGAGCTCATTCCAACCAGAATCAAATGTTACAAGCGAGATGCTGCCACCCCATCTTCTCACTTTCAGAATGAGAAGCCAGACATCTGAGATGTCTTGACAAAGGTCACAGTGAATTAATCTTGGTTAATTCACTTGGTTAGCTTCCGGGTAGCAGTGAGAATTTGTTCAGGGAAGACTAAGACAATTTAAGCTTTTCAAGACAGAAAAGATTTAATACAGGGAAATGAGTGATGAAAAGAGCGAAACAGTGAATATCTGGGGAAACTGCTTCTAGTTCTCAGGTTGTTGCTAGCTTTCAGAACCAGGAAACTGCAAGAAACTGTAGTCCTACCAGGTATCAGGGGCGGGGGTGGGTGCATATATTCCAGGACACCTGAGGATACCCAAATCCACAGATGCTCAAACTCCTTGTGTAAAATGTCTTCCAGCAGGCCTTCCTTGTGTAAAATGTCTTCCAGCAGGCCTTCCTTATCTGCAAATGCAGAATCCGCAGATGCAGGACCCGCGGATGTGGTGGGCCAATTACCCTAGCAAGAGATCTCTGCCTGCAGCAATAAGGTAAGTGATTCATAGGGAAATGTCCAGAGGCATTTTCTGAATCCTACCTGCCAGTTCTCTGCTACCTGAGGAGCAATAGGATATTTTCTGCCTCTCTCCCACTTCTATAAATCTCTGGCTAGTGCCTCATTTGCAAAATCTAACCTAGGTAATGGGTTCTGAAGAAATGTAGTTCACAGGCTTTCAAAGCCTGCCATGCAGAACAGAGCACAGATGAGCAACCGAGATAGTGCTGAGTTGACAACTAACAACCGGGCACAGCTAACTAACCAGACATTTAATCCGTACTGATGTCTAACTTGCTACAAATTCATTGTAACATAGGTCGTCCAGAGATAAAACCTTAGCTGTCTGTTCATGGGAGGCTTAATAAATCTATTGTCAAGAACAAACTTTAAGGATGGATAGTTCAGGAAGCAAAGGAAAATCTTTATTCTATTCTCTTTGTAGCTGCAGAATAAAGAAAATATGATGGGTCAATTAAGAAACAGGTGGCGGGCTTCCCTAGTGGCACAGTGGTTGAGAGTCCGCCTGCCGATGCAGGGGACACGGGTTCGTGCCCCAGTCCGGGAAGATCCCACATGCCGCGGAGCAGCTGGGCCCGTGAGCCATGGCCACTGAGCCTGCGCGTCCGGAGCCTGTGCTCCGCAACGGGAGAGGCCACAACACTGAGAGGCCCACGTACTACAAAAAAAAAAAGAAAGAAAGAAAGAAATAGATGGTAAAAATAAATTTATCAATAGGAAAAATCTTAGGATGCATAACTATTTCCATCTTAATTTTAACCTCGTTACTAAGCTGCACCTTATGGACAGTCTGTATTTTGTGTCAAGGGAATAAATAAAAACATAGATGCATATGACTGTTAAGAAGTTAGAGCACAGGGGTAATAGATACAAATCAAGCTCAAGATAGTCAAAACACAGAAGCAGAATTTGTAGTTCTTAATGAGTTTTTTCTTTATATCACTTACATAAGTAGAACACCCTTTTTATTGCATTCCTAAACGAAAGCGAAAAAATAGTTTCATAGATTGATTGATTTCTTTAAATGGATATATTACTAACTCACCAAAAAGGTGCTCAACCTGATTGTATTAAAAAGCACCAAAAATAATAGGAAGAGCAGAGGGGTGAAGATTGACATTCCTTTAAGGTCACCATACTGAAAAGATGTCTGAACCCTGAGTCAAAGTTCTTTTCCCAATTCTGGCACAAATTCACTTTGTGTATTGACCTGCAAGTTCCCCTCAGGTAAAATGGGCACTAACCACAGATTGGTTATGGAATTATTGTAAAAACTGTCTGTATAATGAAGAGATAACAGGAATAGAGACATTCATAAGAGTCTCAGTGGACATAAGCCAGTAGTAAAACAACTGAAATCAGTGCTGTCAGGAGAAGTGCATTTTGTCTTATGCCAAATAAGAGCTTTGCTGAGCTGTACACGTTTGGGAAAAAGCAACCCAGAGACTGCTTCAGAAAGGCAGTGTGATACGTAAACGACTTCTCAGTTTTCTGGTAGATTCAGCCCTTTCCTACTGAATAAGGAGACAGAGTGATAAAGGGTATCTGACCTAATGTCAAGCAGACACAGGATATTTGGGCGATTGAACAATAATAACTAACATTTTCTGCTGCTTACCAAGTTCCGGGCATTGTCCACTCAAGTATTAATTCATTTAAACCTCACAGCAACCTCCTGAAGGAGAGTCTATTTTTTTTTAATTGAAGTATAGTTGATTTACAATGTTGTTTTAGTTTTGGGTGTAGAGCAAAGTGATTCATATATATATATATATATATTCAGGTAGATATCTAGTTCTAGGTATAGATATATTCTTTTTCAGACTCTTTTCCCTTACAGGTTATTACAAGATATTGAGTATAGTTCCCTGTGCTATATAGTAGGTCCTTGTTGGTTTTATCTATTTTATATATAGTAGTATGTATATGTTAAACCTAAAGTCCTAATTAGGAGAGTCTATTATGACCTCCATTTTATACGTGAAATAACCAAGGCATAAAGAGACCAAGTAAACTTCCCAAGTCACATAGCGAGAGAGTGACAGAGTCAGATTTGGAACAAAGTCTATGTTCTTAACCACTCAGCCATTCTGTCACTGTTTCAGTGGAGTTGTACCAGTTTAACCATTAGTGGAATTTTCCCCAAGGTTTTGGCAATTGTGAATCTTAGTTCTTAATTTTACTGTGGATTTCACCTTTTCTAATAGTGTGTATAGCTATTTTAACAGAAATTTTGAAGAAATTACTAGCCAGAAATCATTTTAAACAAAACCCCAACATTAAAACATCATGCCTTTTACTCCAGGCCAAACCTCTAGCATCCCCTACTTCCATTCAAAGATTCTGACCCACCCTTATAGCCACGGATATCGTACAAAGAATAATAGCTATCGACTCAATCAGACACGAAATGAAATATCTAAAAGATATGTCCTAGGGATTTTAGTAGGTCCCCACTCTGCAGATGCAAATGACCCTTTGTTTTCAGAAACAAATAGTTGTCCTGCAAATCCTGGCAGAAGAACATAATGAACAATTTGGGAGCATAAGTTCCCTTGTCAGTACAGAAGACAAAAGAATGCACAGAAAAAATGAAAACATCCATGTGATTGGAAATACCATTGGAAACACTAAGAGCATCACTTCTAGGTACCCAGATCAACTTAACCACAAACATTTTCAAGGTGGGAAGATAAGGACTCTTGACTATTTTTTAATCTCTTTCTAAGCTGAAGTGATCCTGATTTGCAGACTGCGTTACCAACATGAAAATGCTTAAATCAAGGTTCATCAGGGATATTTGATTACTCTCTCACACAAAATTAGTTTTTAGAATAATATATATGTATATACATATATATGTTAACAGTATATTTTGAAGATATTGAGAATGTATTTTAAAGGAAATGCATTTATTCACCTATATAAAAAAATTCAGCCTTCTGAATTTCAGAAGGCTACTGCTTTCAGCCATTACTTCCAGGCACGGCACATGTTTGTAAAAGCTCTAGCTGAGGTTTTCAAGAATCTCTGATACTCTCAGAAAACCATTCCTTTGGTCTATAAAGTGGGAATATTTTAAATCAGGGATAAATCACAAATCAGAGGTGGAATTTATACCCATATGCCATCTATGTTCCAGAATTTACAGGGTCAACTGTTATCTGCCTGACCCCTTTGATCAGAACAGAATTCACGTTCAGAGGAAAAAAGAGAATTGTGTTTAGAAGATGCTTCACCCCAAATCACACAAGTAAAAGCCACTTCAGTCTTTTCACCTGCTTTCAAATCCTTCAGCTAAAAATCATTAGGGAAGGCTAAGAGATAACATACACAAAACCAACATTTCCAGTTGAAAGAGCCTTACTCTAAGGAATATTTTTTGCTTCCAGTTTCCAAAATCAGTAATCCAAAGAACAGAGAAATTGGTTCAGAGTAAAAAAAGATTGGATTTAAATTATAAAGTTCAAAATTTACCAAACCCTGTGGATACCAGTCCTAATAATACTGAAAGCAAGCAGAAAAACAGTTATATAAAGTCTATTTTGGTCATATTGCTGCCAAAGAATTCACTATTTTTATTTTCACAAGTTGAGGTAAAAGATTATTTTTATTTAGCAAAAAAAACATGTATAGAACACCTCCAACTTATATAAATGAATAGGTAACTAAATAACCATAAAACCATGATTTCAAAAAATAAGAGTTTTTCTAATGATGTAGCTCTAAGGGAAACATATTTTAAAGAAAAAATTAATAAACATTTATTAAAGACTATCAAACAAAGAATAAACATTTTTTAAAAATCAGAGTTTCCTAGTATCTTGATTTTGAATGATTTTCTGGAAATACTTTAAGAGTTCAATACCTATTCCTATTTTCAACTCATCAGGGTAGTTCAGACGGGCCTTTTTGTAAAAAAAAAGAAAAAAAAAAGAAAAGGTATACTTCCCTTAAATTACTGGATAAATGGTAATTTAAGGGAAATAAAAGCAAAACAAACCAAAAAATCTGTTTGGAGGCCTAAACCATCCTATATCTCTAACATTGCATCTATGTCATACAGAGCAAAGGAGAAGTTTGTTAGCCACCTAATTTATTTAAGCTCTGTTAACAGCTCAAACAAATATTTCAATTGCAAAATTGAAAATTCCTCAAAATTTATTTGGAGCAGAATTGTTTAGATTAGTTATTTAGAACTATGAAATAACAAAATGACTAAACCTCATCATCACATTCCATTTGCAAAATATGCCAGAGGAGAGGAATTAATTGAAAAAAAAAATCTGAGAAGCTCAATTTGACACACAGCAAATGTAAAATTCTACTTTTACACATGCAAAAGCAGGGAGATATAAGCATTATATTCTTCAGGGAAAACCACAGCCAACTCTGTAGCTATGAACTGAATCCTCATTCAGGCCACTCTATAGGGCAGTGCCAAAAATATAAGTTTGCTTTACATAACCAATTTTGGGGAGAACCAAGATTTTTGGCCTCATTTTTATGGATCAGTGTCTCAAGTCTCCATTCTGGTTTGCCGTTGTAGACCCCTAATTTAGGTGTGTGTTGGGGGGGGGGAAGAGAGCACATGAAGGCACATGAAACTATTCTGCTGAAATGTACTATTTTTGAAGGTGGCTGAACTTGTAGGCAGTGGGCTTTAGTCTTCTGGATAGTTAGAAAATGTCTACTTTTCTTCATTTTATGTTTCAACTCTAGTTGAAGAAATAAGAAAAATAGCTTATTGATCAATTGTTAATGACATTCATCATAGGCTGAACATATCAGCAGAATGACTAAAAATCCTGCTCTCCTCTCTTTGGCTTTGATTCCTTTGCTTAGACCTACTCCTTTGATTAGGTTTACTGATTTTCGTACTGAAAGTAGACTCATTTTTTTGTAGAAATGCACTGAACTCCTCTGGGGAAGTTTTACATATTTACATATTGGTCTCTTCTGTTATTCACAATGTAACATCTTAAATGCATCACCAAAGCATCCATTTATTTCCAAACTGCACCCATTCATTGACACAATCCCAAGCCTGGTTGCCTCCCAACATTGTTTGAATGATTTGTATTGCTCTCAACAGTACAAAATTAATCCCATAAAAAATGTTTTCACAAGTAATGAAAAAACGTCTTCTTCCCCATTGCCTCAGCCTCAAAGTTGATACCTGTGTAAAGATGCCCCAGCTGCCCAGGTAAGCTCAAGACATCTTCCTTACATCCTGTTACCTGGGAACATCTTGTTCTCATCACTGGTTTCCAGGGAGAGGGATTTTTCCTACGATAATAACTGCCCTTTTTATTCCCTCCACCAACAGAGGAAATAAAGGGACCTGATTGTTAAATCTGGGAGAAATAACAGGCTTGTTTAGCTTGCTTCCGCCAACATTCTTACTCATTGGAGGAAGCTTCAACTTAGAGCGAGCAGACTTTCCACAGCCCCTCCAGAGGCTCCGTCCTATTGGAGTGGGGAGGCCTGCCCTGGACCAGTGTGCTGTGATGGATGGCTGAGTCTGCCTAATTCCATTAGCTAATTCGTTTGGCAAATAAACCTAAAGTCACATCCCCCAGCCTCTACCAATAATAAAGGGATATTTTAGCCCCTACTTGCCAGTCTTAGATTTACAGCTCCATTTGTTCAGGAGGAGATGAAGATTCTGCTTTGTAAAGGCCCCTTCAAAGAATTCCCCCAACACAACCTGCAGCTGGTAATTGCATCTCCTACTGGGACTGCCCACAGCACTTGTCCATCTCTCACACATGGTACTGCCTGTCTTCTGCATCAAATCACAAGCACCATCTCACAGTGGTTTATGAACCTAAGCTCTGGGGCCAGCCTGCTGCCCTCCCTTCTTTCCATGCAAATTTGGGCATGTTTCACTCTCCCTAAATCTGTTTCCTTCTATATCAAATGAGGAATATAATCTCTTACCCACTGTTATTATGTAGGTTAAATAAATTAATCTGTATAAAACACTAAGTTTCAGGCCCAATACTTAGGAAACATTAAATAAATATTTATTATTATCATTGTTATGGTCTGAACTGTGCCCCCCTAATTCATATGTTGAAGCCTTAACCCCCAATGTGACTGTATTTGGAGATAGGGCCTTTAAAGAGGTAATGAACGCTAAATGAGATTGCAAGGATGGGGCCCTAAATACAATAGAACTTGGATCCTTATAAGAAGAATAGGAGACACCAGGGCAATGTAGACAGAAAGAAAAGGCCACTTGAGCACATAGCAAGAAAAGTGCCAATTGCAAGCCAAGAAGAGAGGCCTCAGGAAAACCAAACTTGCCAATTCTTTGATCCTGGGCTTCCAGCCTCCAGAACTGTGAGAAATAAATGTCTGTTGTTTAAGCCACCCCATCTATGATATTTTGTTATGGCAGCCCTAGCAGACTAATACAGTCACTGTTGCCATTGATGTTATTATTACTCTTCATTCACTTTCAAAACAACTAGGCAAAACACAGTTCAACTGATTCTTTCATTCAGATCATCCATAATTACTTTGTGAATAAGGTCAATATCTAAAATGTTGTGAAGATGATCAGCCTTACTAAAGGAACATGATGCAATAATTTCAGGGTCCTTACACAGTTAACATAATTCTATTCTACTTACTTCTACCCTTTCTACATTTTCTCCCACTTATAGATCCTGACGGGTGAAATTTTCCAATGCAGAGGTGATTTGTTGCCAATATCTCAGTTATCCCTTCCATTCATAGGAATAGAACCACTATTTTTTTAGACATACGTCCACCTGCAATCAAGGTTGTATTCCTCAGAATGTTTTATATCAGGATGTAGCCATGTAACTGAGTTCTGGCCGATTAGATATAGATGGAAATATTTTGTTGTTCCAGAATATCTCCTTAAAAGAGAAAGACAGGTCTTCTTTGTCCCTTCCTAAATTCTACCCCCTGGGATACAGAGATGATTACTAAAGCTTTAGCAGTCATTTTGGATTTTGAAAATGATCCCACCCTAGAGATGGCAAAACAGTGGACTGGGAAGAACTTGGGCATCTGGGGATTGTGAAGATTCCAAAATAAGTCCTGGACTGTCTACTTCTGGACTTCTGGATTTATGTGAAAGTAGCCCTCTGCCCTTCCAAAGCAATGTTATTTTCTAGCTTACTCTTTATAATAACAGCCTTGGTAGATAGTTTCCCACCCAGCAGCCTGTGTTTCTACCTATCTAAGGCCTTTCTCTGGCCCCATGGAAACTCCTTCATGGGTACAGTTCGGTACCTGTGAGGCATTAGCATCCTTGGGGGCAAATGTCCACTAATGAGGAACAGTCCCTGTCTTTCCAGGAGACAATTTCAAGGCTGTTCCTCTTCATTTCTTGGAGGTTTCTAGTGGACTTGGTTCCAGGTACCCAAAGAAGTAATCCACTCTTTAATATACACTTTACTGGTTTTTCTCTCTTCCCTGTCTTACTCTCTTTCCCACCTCACTTATGCTGCCTAGAATCACTAGAGTCCTGATCCTGGGATCTACCTTTGGAGGAAATTAGCTAACATACTATGGCTTGTAGTCTAACCAAATTCTAATTGCTACACCTTGGCTAAGAATAACTCAGATATGGCTGTACAAATACCAGGCCCAACTTGGCAGAATACAAGAATTTCAGTTAAAAACAATTAGAAATTGATGCAAATGTTTGGGTATTAGAAGCTCAATCTGAGAGTCAAAGGGAATAAATGATGTGTATATGGGAGACTAACATCATCCTTGACTGAGTTTGATCTTGTTCACTGGCCAGTTCTTGACAATATATAAACAAGGGAGATGGTTCTTCTTCTGCAGGAACCATCACATCTCCTCAAATGGGTTCAATTCATTCTCACTCAGACAACATGGACAAGAACAGCATTTTTATTTGCATACCAAGCAGAAATGGGACTATGATTCTCAGTATGGCCTAAAAGGAAATTCTACACAATGGCAATATTCAGATAGAAACTCAGGATAATTATCAGATTTTCCAAATAAATGAAACTTTAATTCAATGATTCACAACTTTATTGTAATGCATTTCAATAATCAAACTCTCTTTCTCCATAATAAATTTTCCATAACATTAAGACTCACTTTTTCATATGCTGGCTGATAGTTTTGACGTAGGCAAAATGTTTTCAGAGAAAAATGCTGTTATGAATCCAGTGATTCATTGGAACATCATTCTAAGAATTAGTTCTTTCAAAATTGTGTTTTTCAAGGAAATGTATGTTTTCAAAATAATTGTTCTTGGATCACTAAATCTGGATACGTAACATCCTCCCTGCCACAAGGCTGAGAGATTTTAATGTTGTGAAAGGAACTGGTGACAGTGGTAAAGTTAATAGGGTCCTACTTAAGAAATAACTGGACAGCTCTCTTGTTTTATGAGGCAATAATTTTACTCCCTAGTGAATAAAGACTGGAAAAAATTGGATCACTGCCAAAAATATAACCTACTCTGTATCAGAGAGTGCCATTACATTTCTCTTAACTGCCTCCTGGAGGTCATATGGCTGCTTACAGGGGAGGCTTTTCTGATTTTCCTGCAAAATCACATTAAACAAATACCAGCCTAACAATGCAAAGATGTCATTCTCAGCCTTCCATAGAAGACTTATGTAGCTGACTTTCCAGCTTCCAAAATTCATTGCCCTCTTTATTGCCATACTGTATCATTGCCTCCAATGTAAATAATCCAGGAAACATCCAAGTCATTTATACCATTGTTTGTAAACAGCAATACAGGAAATCATAGAGGAGGTTTGGGATTCCTGACCTGAAAAGAGAATAGCTTCTATTGAAAAGAAGGAATTACCATGCATTTGTTCTGTGTTACTCCAAATGAATAAGCATTAAAAGGAAGTATTTCAAAAGTCAATGAATCAAGTGTATTAACAAATACATTTCTCACCCAAATACAAATCCTAAGAGAATCCTTCTTAGAAATCAGCTATTGGATTTGTTTCTGCTTATCTGACTTAAAACCACTAACCTGCCCACATTAAAAAAAAAAAAAAAGAATTGATGATAAAGAAACAGGCCTTAAAAAGTATACAATAAAGTGGCATGATCTAATAAAGCCAGTGGCCAAGTCTGTCCCCTAGAGAGGGATTTTGTGTTCTCCCTTAACAACTTGTTCCTAGGAGACTTCCCCTAGTCACTCTCAAGTTTTCTGATTTGATTTGTTGACTCTAACCTTAGAAACATCATCACCAAATTTCTAAAGTAGCAGAAAATTCCATCAGTAAAGGAAGTTTACCTTATATGTAAGTAGCCCATCTTACTCAGAATAGAGAAATCAACTCATTTGAACCAGGCTATATCTGGGCTTAAAATAACTGCTAAAAATGTTCAATATGAATTAATTTTGCCCACAAGGATATTCTATGGGTAATTGTGAGTCTCTAATTATAGTGCCATGCTTTGAATTTGCTGATTGACATAAATTTAAACTCATATAACAGTTTTAACTCATTTGCCCTATCAAATAGGTTGGGGGTTGATATTATTATACTCCTACATGTCTAAATACTTGGTGCTGCCGAAAGGTTAAGTAACTTCATCACCAACTCTTTAGTTTCATTCAAGCCCATTCTCCTTCTGCACCTAGAGTGAATTTCACTCTCTTCTATGTAGCAACTGTGTCTCAATGCCCACCCTCAATCTGGACTCAAAGAGCACCCTGGTCCATGTCTGTATTGCCAATAGAAGGAGAATCTGGGCATTTCTTAGAAACTCAGAGTGGATGCTGCCAGAGAATCCAGGAGGCTTTACGTCACTCTGCCCATGGCACCCCCATTTTGTAGCAGGAAAGTCCTCTAACACTGAGCCTTGAGAGAGCCCATCCTTTTTCTGCTCTCCCTCTAGCTCACCATTTCCATTATTACTGTAAACTCACAGAAATGCCCAGAACGAGGCCAAACCAGGAAGGTGATGGCATCATTTTGGGGATGCTCTTAACTCTCCTTCTGCTGCCTGTACTTTCCCAACAAAACTTCCTTTTCTTTCCCTTACTCAAAAATGCACTCTATCTTGTTTCCAATGCTTTTAGTATAGATGTTACTTTAAGGTATTTTGTAGTTGTCATTAACATCCATAATCAGTTGACGTTCAGTAAAAGAGATTACCTTTAAGAATGTGGACGAGTCTTATCTAATTAGTTGAATTAGCCTCATCTAGCCTGCTGCTCTGTCCCAAACTTGCCAGCCCCAGCAATCCTGTAATCCAATTCTCAGTGTTTTTAAATGTCTCTTTACATTTGTGTGTGTGTGTGTGTGTGTGTGTGTGTGTGTGTGTGTGTGTGTGT